>NC_048232.1:80413622-80533301 GCF_002007445.2 Ailuropoda melanoleuca
TCCGGGGCCCCCCAGCCCCGCCGCGGCCGCCGGTCGCCGCTGAGGCCGGGCCGCCCCGGGCCAGAGCCTCGCCTGCTCGCCTCCTCCTCACCTCTCCTCCTTGCAGGTTCCCGTCCGCACCCCTCCGACCTGAGGCTGCGCTGGCAGTGAGGGCTCCTCCTCGGCCCCTCGCCCGCCCCCCAGAGCCGCCATCCCTGGTTTGTAGCTTGGCGGAGCTGGAGGGAGGGCGGAAGCCAGGAGGGGGCGCGGCTCCCGTTCCTGGACTCGAGCCCGGCGCTCCGCTGACTTTCTCCCCTCACCTGTTTTGGCCTTGGCTGTGAGGCGCTGAGAGGGGAGGAAAGTCAGGGGGCCGGCCTCGTTCCCAGCCATCCGTCAGCACCAGAGCTCCAGAGCCGGGCTGGGAAGGAGGGAGGGGAAAGCCGGCATCACAGCCTCCCCTGCCACGGGATTCCCTGGCTCTTGGGGAGAGTGGGGGGGTGGGGAGGGTGGGGAAGGATGGCCGGCCTTGGATTCCCTTGGCCTACAAGAAATCAGCCAGAGCTGGCTAAGGATCGGGGTGTCACAGAAAAAGTCCTGGCTTGGTGCCCCCGAGCCCCTCCTCAATCTTATCCGCCTGCTGTGTGACCTTGGGCAAGTCACTCTCTGGGCCATAGTTGCCTCTGAAATGGGGACAGACAGCTGCTGTCTGTGACCTTTTGCCTGAGACAGCAGGGACCTGGCCTTGACCCCCCTGGCCAGAGTCTTGGTGACTCTGGCCTCCGAGGCAGCCACCATCCAGCCCAGGATGGGGCATGGGGCTCCCGGATGGGCGAGCTGGGTCCCCTTCCTGCTCCCCCTCCTCGGCTCTGAATTCACCTTCTCTGGGCCTCAGCCCCCCACCCTCTTCTCAGAAGGGAGCCTGTGACTCACCTACCTCTTTCTCTCTCCCTCTCTTCCCTGCCCCTCCCTCCATTTCAATCTCCTCTCTGCCCTCTCCTGGCCTTGCCTCACCCCTCCTCACTGGCCCCACCCTCTCTTCCCGTCCTGGTGTTCTGACCACCCTCCCACCCGTCCCCCTGCCCCTTCCCCCTCTTATTTTCTAGCTGTTACAAGCCAGAGGCACCCGGATGTGAGGCCCCAGATCACCTCCAGGGACTTGGGGTTCCGATCTGAAATCCTTTATTTTTGTACCGCGGGGTGGGCCCCCCGCTCCAGGCGGAGGAAGCACTCTCCCCCCTGCCACTTCTGTCTACACCTGCGGGGCTGTGATTTCCCCCTGCCTCTGGGGGCCGGGCGGGGGCCCGCTGGGACCTCTCGACGAGGCCCGAAGTGGGCCCTGGGACCCCTGGGCAGAGCCGCCTGCGTGTGGCCAAAGTGTGGCGCTGTCCAGCTGTGTTTCCCACGCCCCCATAGTCCCTCCCCCGGGTCCCCCAGCTGCATGAATGGTACCCTCCCCCCTGACCCGGTCACATCTCCTCCCTGAGCCTTAGTCTCCTCGTCTGTGCAATGGGTTCGCTCTCCCCGCCAGCACCGCCTACCTCACAGGGTTGTTGTGAGGGTTACAAAGAGGAGCAAGGTCCCAGAACGCCCTCGGGGAGTGTACAAAGCACCCGACTGGAGCGTGGCCCTGCCTCCGCCCTTCCCTCAGAGGGGGAAGGACCTGCTCAGCCCCAGATGGAGATTCAGGTATTGGAGGGGTGAAGGGTGGGGGGGTTGGCCTTGTGGGAAGAAGACCGAGGGTCACCCAGCCTTCACCTTGGCTGCTCCCATCCCTGTCTGCCCTGCTGGGTCCAGGAGGGGCAGGCGGGGGCTCAGCAGGGTCAGGGTGGCCATGAAGGAAGTAGGGAAAAGGGTAAGGGGGACACTCCTCTCTTCACCCAGGGGAGAGTCTGGGGGTAGCAGGGGCTGAGCAAGAGGCCCCTCCTGCATTTATGATCCCCCGGGCTGTGTCCAACCCCACCATGTAATAAAACCTGCAGAAACAGCCACTGGGCTGCCTTCCTCTCTTCCTCTGGGCCACTTTCGGGGACAGAGCGAACCTCAAGGTGGGGTCAATGACTCATAGGTAATGGAGCTTTTTCTTAAAGCCCTGGAACCCTGCCCTGCAGTCACTGTCCTGTGTATTGGGGGAGGGAGGTCATGGTTCCATCCTCTGCCCAGTGGCCCAACAATAAGGGCACCAACCGTGCCTTGCTGGGAGAACTTGGGCAGGTGCCTGCCCTCCCTGGGCCTCAGTTAACGCGTCTGTGAAGTGAAGGGTTGGACCGGGTGACTTCCAAGCCCCTGGAGCCACGCAGGTCTCTTCCTGCCTCTGGGCAGCCCTAGACCAACTGGGGATGTTCCCGGAATCAGGAGAGCAGGGCCCCCCACTTCCCAGCCTCACCCCACCATTCCTGTGGCCCTTTGCTCCAGCCTCTCCTGCATCCCGACCCCACCCGGGGACACCCCTTCTTCTTCCTTTTGTGACTTTTCTTGGTCCCCTCCACCCCTCCCGAGCGCTACCAATCCTTCTGCCCCGAGTCCCGAGAAATAGAAACACCCGGCCTCCTGCTCCACCTTCTCTCCGAGTGCGCTGGACCCTGGGCTTCAGCAGGACCTCCTCCCCGCCCGCCTGGCCGGTCCCTTCACGTACCTTGTCCCGCTAAGTGTCTACCGTGCTCCCCTGCCCCAGCATCTTAGCGCCGCTAGGGACATCCCGGCAAAGCAGGGGTCCCCTAGGCAGAGATTTTCCCCAGGGCCAGGTGAGGCTCCCCCTGCTCCACTCAAGCCTGGGGGCCCCTCGCCACCGCCCTTGGGACATTCTGCTCGCTGCACTGACCTCACATTCTGTGTCCAACTTTGTAAAAAGTCACCAGGAGGCTTGTTAGAAGAACAGATTGTCCACCCCTACCCCCCTAGTTCTGACTAAGACTGGGGTGGAGCCCACGAATTTGCATTTTAGCGAAGGGCCCAACACTGCGTCTGCTGGCCTCGGTCTGCTGGCCTCGGCCTCGGTGAGAAGCCTGAGAGGCCACGTGGTGGAATACTTTAACATCTTGCCCCACCCAGAGCTGTGCCCGGCCCCCCCACCCCCTGCAGCGTCTGCTGGGTCTGCTCTGTCTCCTCTATCTCCGTCCCTCCCCCTTCTTCGCGCCCCCCCCCCCCCACTGCAGGTGGGCCCAGCAGGCAAGCCATCAGCGGCACTGAGGTCCTTGGATGTGCGGCCATGGCCACTCACTCCCTGCTTTTGAAATTGCCCCCCACCCCGTCCCGAGGCTCCCCTTCCTTCTCCCAGCTAGGCTTCAAGGAAGACTTGTCCACAGGACTCCACTCCCCCCTTCCTTACCTCCACCGCTGCACCCAGAGGGCACCCTCTGCCCTCCCTGACCACTCCCACTTAGCCAAGGTTCCACCCTCCAGCTCCGCTACCGCTCAGCCTCCCTGGTGGGCCCCCATCTGTAGTGTCTGTCTCCCCGCCTCTTCAGTCTTCCCACTCACCTTCTGCGGAGAGGCTCTGAAATCCCTCCTCCAGACCTCAGGCCCCACGTATCTCCTGCGCACCCCCTCCCAGAGGCCTTCTGAGCTCTGACGAGTCCTCAGGGCCTTTCCCTCCGCAGGTGCCCGAGGCCAGGCAGCAGGGCCTGTGGTCCTTCTACAACGTGAATCCACTCGTATCACTCTCCTGCGAAACAGCCTTCCTCCGTGGCTCCCCAGAGCACCTGAGCACCCAGCCTCAAGTCCTTAACTCAACTTCAAATTCTTTGTCATCTGATCTCAGTTTGCTCCCCTCTGTTTAACTCAAAACAGCTCATCAACGTGCCCCATTCTTTTGGGACTTACACCTTTGTACATGCTGTTCCCCTGGCTGGAATGCCCTTCCCCACCTTCGCCACCTTTGGGCCACAACTCAAGTCTCACCTCCTCCAGGCAGCCTTCCCTGACTTCCCGAGTTCCAGGCTACCCCCGAGCCCCTTCACACTGGATTGTCATCACCACTCTAACTCTGTTTAACTCAGAACAGCTCATCAATGTGCCTCATTCTTTTGGGACTTGCACTTTTGTACATGCTGTTCCCCTGGCTGGAATGCCCTTCCCCACCTTCGCCACTTTTGGGCCACAGCTCAAGTCTCACCTCCTCCAGGCAGCCTTCCCTGACTTCCCGAGTTCCAGGCTACCCCCGAGCCCCTTCACATTGGATTGTCATCCCCACCCTTCCTGAGTAAGGAACTGAGTTCTGTGCATTTCTGTGGCCCATAGCAGGAGACTGAGGGCTTGCTGAATGAAGGATCCCAGGAATGCAAAGGGAGTGTCACGCTGAGAAGTGGTGGACTGGGAACCAAGAGGCAGGGCTTCCACACCAGGCTTCACTCTGAACCCGCCGGTGTGATCCTGAGGATTGCTCCACCCCTCTGCCTCAGTTTCCTCCCAAGCTTGCAGACGGAGCCTATCACTCGTCCCCTCCTTCTGATCCGAGGGATCACCAAACCACCGCCTTCCTGGGGTTGCTCTTGGGATCTGAGCAACTGCCCTGGAGGTCACCCCTGCCCCCACTGACCCCACCTTGGCCTTCTAGCCATTTGACGAAGAGGCTGAGCAGGAAGCAGAGTCCGCTCAGTCAAGCGTGTGGAGTAGATGCCCCGGGCCCCATTCAAACCCCACAGCAGGGCCTCAGATCGAATGGCTTTATTCCACAGGGCAATGGAGCTCACTTCCAGGTGAGAGTGGGCAGTGGAGGCCCAGGGGCAGGTAGGGGTGGGGTGAGGACCCTAGACCCGGGGCTCCCCCCACCCTTTGGCTTACGGTGGCAGCTGGCCCACTTGGCTGTCTCCAGGGCTCTGGGGGCCCCTCCTTGGGGGCGCCTCCCATCCCCACCCCTCAAGTTCACAGGCTGAATCTGCTCTCTGCGTTGGCAGAGGGGAGCTCAGGCACCCCTGTTGGGACCCGGAAGCCCCATTATCACTGCTGAACCATTCCCCGCCCCGCCCCCCCAAATCAGTAGCAGAGGAAGGGGAAGGAGGAGAGAGAATCAGGAGGCAATAGGCTGGATGTGAACCCCTCCAGCTGGGCCTGCTGACCGTCAGGGCCCTGGGGTGCAGAGGGAGTTGACCACCAGCTAACGGCCCTTCTCCTGTTGCCCTCCCTGGGGCAGATGTCAGGGAGCAGGTTGGGGGACGATGGGATGTTACCTCCAGCCTCCACGGGGCCCTGCTGCCCCCAGAATACTTGCTCCCCTGCCTAGCGGGTGCCCTGGACTCCCTGAGTCCAGGAGGTGGGCCCCAGCTCTGCAGGGAGGGGAGCTCCTCAGGTCAGCACCTGCTGGATCCAGCCAATCACCCCTGTGATGCGGGTATAGACACCAAAGTAGTTGGGCCGGCCACAGCCCAGGCCCCAGCTGACCAGCCCCGCCAGAAACCAGCGGCCACTGGGCTCCTTGCACACCAGTGGACCTCCCGAGTCGCCCTGAAAGGGGGAGAGGAGAGACAGGGCTGCATCAGGGTAAGCTGGGGCTCCTGACTGCCGGGAATTCTCCAAGTGGCAAGAGACTCTTCTGAAGCCTTTGCTTGCCCTGCTCCTGATCCATGGAGAGAGCCCAGAGCAGCCCTGCCAGGTCTCCCACCGGTCCCGGCTGTCGTGGAAGAGTGCACGTGTGTCCCCATGCCCCACTCCGCTCTGCCTCCCTTGTGTGGGCTCCTTCCATTCCTAGGTCCTGGGTCACCTTGGGCAAAGTGCCTTGCTTGGGCAGGGGGCAGAGCCGGGCTTGAGCTTCAGGCCTGCCCACCACAGCCCTCTTGTGATCTGGGGCCTGCAACCTGGCGCAAGTCCCTTCACCTCCCCGAACCTGTTTCCTTAATAATAAAGTTGGGCCAGTCATCGCCACCTTGCTGGGAGGCCATGGGGCTTCAGCAGGCTGGTGGGAGCAGAGGGCCAGGCCTTGCGTGATGTGAGCGCTGCCCTCCCTCCCTCCTCTCAGCCACCCTCCCCCCGCAAGGCGTCACCTGGCAGGCATCCTTCTTGCCCTTCCGGTAGCCGGCGCACAGCATGCGGGGTGTCACCTGGTAGCGGTAGGCCTCGCCGCACAGGTCCTGTGGGATCAGCTGCACGTCCGCCTTCTGCAGCCCGTTGCTGGTGGGGCCTGCCCAGTGGGGTCAGGAGCAGAAGGCAGGGATGAGAGTGGACCCTTCCTCCCGCTGTTCATTCCCCTTGCAGCTCGGGAACCCCCCTGCATCTCTCCTGCTCTGCCCGCCCCCTACCCCTCCACCTTGCCTCACCGTCACTCTGTTCTGGCTCCTCATGGCCCACAGAGACAGCCCCCACCCAAAGTCTACCTGGACTAGTGTCCTTCTCCCTGCCGCCCCTCCTGCTTGAGGCCTCTTGGCTGGCTCCCCCCTGTGCTGTGACAGCCTCAGGGAGACTTTTGCAGAGCACGCATCTGACCCCTACATTCTCAGCCTAAAATTCATCAGTGTCTCCCCACTGTCCAGCCCAGGGTTTTGTCAGGGCCCCAGGGAGCTTCAGTCCGCACTGTGCCCAGTCCCACCCCGAGAGCTGGTCTGTTTGGCTAGGGTAGGGCTCAATGTTGGTGTTTTTCTGGAAGCCCTCAGTTGGGTTTTAAAGTGCAAGTCAGCCGAATTCCTGGTTCAAGCTCCTTACAATGGCCAATGAGGCCCTCCTGTCCTTCCCACCAGTCCTTGCCTACATCCGCCTGCCCCCAGCTCCCTTCTGGTGCAGGGTGTTCTCAGGACTTCCTGGGTTGCCACCTGTGCCCTTAACGGGACACCTCTTTCCCCCACTTGGACACTGCCAACTCGTCCTCCCAGCCTCAGCTTAGACAGCCCTCCTCCGGAAGCCTCCCTGACCCCACCTGGTTAGCCACCTCTCTGGGCTGCCACTGCCCACTCTACCTCCCCACCCATGTCAGCTCTTAGCACTGTCTCCCCCAAGAATGTTCTCTTTTCATCTTTATAGCTCATCTTTGCCCAACTCAAGGCCTCCATAGAGGAGGTGCTCATAAATGTGTCCTTGAATGAGTGAGCGAATGAACCAATCCTTGCTTTACCACTGTTCTCCATCATCCCCTTGAACAAGTCACTTCTCATCTGAGCCTCAGTTTCCCCATCTTTAAATTACCTGTACAGTCTTGCCTGCCTCCAGATTGTAAATCACTGTCCCCATCTTTAAAGCCACCCCCTTTAAGGGTGCTGGCTGTGGTTATGCCAGCCTGGGCCTGTATGCACCGAACAGAGGTGGCCCCTGGGGATGGTCAGTTTAGGTGGGAAGGGGAGAGACCCACTGCTTCAGGGATAGTAGCAAGAGCAGCAGGGCTCCGGGGTCAGGCAGTCCTCGGTGCCAATCCCTGTTCCAACCCTCTCTGTCTGGGTGACTTTCAGCAACTGCTAAAATGGGACCATAATCCCCACCCTTAGGGGTACTGGGTGGATTAAATGAGACCATGTTCCCTAAATTCAACCTCCATGTAGAAAGTCATCTCGGTCCAAGGAGCAGAGGTTGGAGCTTGCCATGGGCTGCTGGCTTCCTAACCTGCCCCATCACTTCACACATATCCCCCAGGGTAACCTCTGAAGCCCTTCAAACACGTTCTGGAAGGAGGGAAGGGCCTGGAAGGCAGGAGCCACCGCTATAGTAAAAGCTCGTTTTCTTCTGTGACATGCAACCCGGGTTGATCCCAGGATCAGAGGGGCCCCTTTCCCCGCCCCCTCCAGGCTCAGAATCCTCGGGAAGCGGAATCGCACCCCACGCGCCCTATCTGCCCTCCCGCAGCCCAGCCGGCTCACCGCCCTCGCGCAGGGCGCCCCAGCCTGTGATCCAGCAGTGCAGGCCGGGCTCAAAGAAGTGGGAGCGCGCGGGCAGGCAGACGGGGCGCACGGCGGCTGAGCGCACCACTGGGTGGTCGAGCTGCAGCAGGGCCACGTCGTAGTCGTGGCTGTCCTCCTCGTGGTAAGGGTGCAGGAGCAGGCGGCTCACCTTGAAGGACACCTCCCCCGGCCAGCGCGAGCTCTGCCACACCTTGCCCAGGAACACGGTCCACAGCGCCGGGGAGGCCATGCTGGCGGTGGGGAGGGGGTCCGCAATCAGGGGCTGCCTCTCTCATCGCAGACCCTTACTTAGGCTAGCCGGCTTCCCCACCTGGGACACCGGCCGCCACACCGGCCCCTTCCCTGCTCTGTAAAGCCGGTAGCTGGCGGGTGGTACAGCCCGCGGTGCTGATGCTGGAGTCCACCTGCTGGGGTTCCAGTCCCACTTTCATGCTTCCCTAGACATATATGTGTGCTTCTCTAGGCCTCAGTCTCCTCGTCTGTGAAATGGGAATAGCATCTTCTGCTCATATGTTACTGGGGGGAATTCAGTAAGACTGTGCATGTAAAAACTTAGCCCAGGGCCAGGCAGACAAATATTTCTCTCCTTTGTGTCTGTGCACCTTACAGATGGGGCTGGTGTGAGCTCGCTGAAACCTGCTGGTCCTCCCTGGGAGGGGGTGGGCCTTGAGAATGCAGCCATCCGCAGAGACAGGGCAGTGAAGACCGCTGGATGCCAGGTCAGCGTCCAGGACTTTCTTTACCACACAGGCCGCAGGGAGCCAGGGAGGCAGTGAGAGAGGTAGTCAGACGGCCCGCAGGAAGAACCCCCAGGCCCCTGGGTAGGGGATGCAAAGTGGAGCTGGGCTCTGGGCTGCCTGGGGGGGCCCGAGGTGCTGGGGAGAGTGTGGACAGGCAGCAGCTGAGGATGGGTCCAGCACACAGAGAGGACTTGCCATCTGGCTCTGGATGTAAGGGGCGTGGGGTGGGGTGCCGTGGTGGCTCCTGGTCTTTGGCTGGGGACTGTGTGGACCCAGGACAGAGAGGAGGTGTTGGAGGGCAATCCAGGGCTGGTGGGGCCCAGGAGATGGGGCTGGGGGTGGAGAGGGAGTGCTGTCAGCCCACCATGCTGATGGAGAAGATGTCAGTGGGGCTGGGTGCGATGTCCCTTCTTGGAGGCTTCTTGGGCCCCCCTCACTAGGTCACAAGCACCTGGCAGAGGGGGGGCATGGCCTATGGCCAAGTAGGGCCGTTCTGTTCTCTGCTGTAGCCCTCGTGTTGGGCACAGCTCCCCAGTGGGAGCACAGTAAATATTACTGAATGGATGAGTGAATACAGGAATGAATGAGTGAGTGAATCACTGACCCAACTTAAAGCAAGATACCGAAAGCAGAGCAACCTTTCCAGGGCCACGGACTATGTTTGTGGTAGAGCCAGGACTGACCCCAAGTGTCAGAGCAGCAAGTCTGATGGGCTTCCCCCCACCCTTCCCTCCTGCTGGGATCTCAGACCCACTGTCCCTCCCTGCCAGGCCTCCCCTCCCCTCCCCCATCTCTTGTGGTCTCCGCCGTCCCCCTGTCCCCTGCTCACCTGTCCTCCTGGAAGCAGTGAGCGGCCGTTATCACCCAGTGGTCAGCGATGAGGGCCCCCCCACAGATGTGTCGGCCCCGAACCTGGAGGCTGGCCTGCCAGGGCCACTCACCCTCTGAAGACACGGCCCCGCCCACTATGCGGCCGGAGGGGCCCTGGAGGCCACAGTCTGGGGGTGCGGGGAAGGACAGCAAAGGCCAGAAGCCAGCGAGGAATGGACACAGAGAGAGATGGAGAAGGGGAGGTGGAGAGGAAGGCCAAAGGAAAGATGGAGGGGGATGGGAAAGAGAATGAAGGCGAGGCAGGGCCCAGAGCGGGTGCAGAGGCGGGACAGAAAGACAGGAAGTGAGCTCTCCCTCAGCTTCCCAGTGCGGCCCGTCCCTCCCTCCCACACTTCGGGGCCCAGCAGGTGGAGAGGGTCCTCTGCCTCCCCCCCCCGCCCCCCGCCATAGGCTCACCACAGTGCCGCTCGTCGGAGCCGTCCCTGCAGTCGGGCAGCCCGTCACACTGCGGGTTGGGCTTCTTCACACAGCTGCGGTCCTCACACTGGAAGGTGAATGTCCCACAAGGCACCCCTGGGGGAGAAGGGGTGGGGGCAAGGCACGGGGGGTGGGTCCCTGAGCCCCAAGGAGCCTCCGAGGCAAGGCCTAGGGAAGCTGAAGCCTGGAGGAGGCCAGAAGGAGCCTGGGGAGGTGTCCCTTAAGTCTCCCCCAAGGCTCCTGTAGGGTCTCCTAAAAAGGCAGGCCATGTCCCTCCCCATGTCCCTTCGCCCCCCTCAGACTGGTCTGTCAAGAGCAAGGCCGTGTCTCCACTTTCAGTAGGCTCCCAAGAGCCGGGCTCTGACTTTCCCGTCAGTCGTCAGTCTAAGGCTCCCCTCCTAGCCCGGCCTTCCCCCAGAGCCTGGCCCCACCCAGCCGCCCACCTGCTCCTCACTGTCTTCACCGTGAAGAACTTCTGCAGCCCACCTGCTCTCAGCCTGCTCCACTTTCCTCCTGCCTATTTAAATTTTACCTCTCTACAAAGCCAAGTTTAAAGCCCATCTCTTCTAGGAAGCTTTCCCTGCCTGATGTCCTCCTGCACTCCAGTCTTCCCATGCTACTAGACATCATGTCCAGAAGGAACTGGGCCCGAGACTGTCACCCATCACGTCTTCCTGCTAGTGGAGAATCCCAGAGGGCAGGGACCGCCTCTCGGGTGTCTTTTACTCCCACTCCCTCGCTCTGCTCCCCTATCACTGGGTTGTCTGCAGGTGTTGGAGGGATGGATTGGGAGGGATGGATGGATGGATGGATGGATGGATGGATGGATGGATAAAACAATGGACACAGATAGGAGATTGGGCAGACCAACAAATGGGTGGATTGATGGTCCAGTAGGGAGACTGGCAAACAGCTAGAAGGACGGATAAATGAGTGGGTGTAAGGACCAACAGACAAACACGTAGTTACATCAACGGACGGATACATGCATTCATGCATTCATGGATGCATGGGTGGAGGATGGAACAATGGACACACAGGTAGTTATGTGAGCTAATAAATGAGTAGATTGATGGCTCAGTTGATAGGGAGATAGGTGGGTGGACAGGTGGATGGATGGATGGATGGATGGATGGATGGATGGATGAGTGGATGTAGGAATCAATGGGCAGATGGGTGGTTGGGAGACCATAGGATGGATGGATGGATGGATGGTTGGATGGATGGATGGATGGGTTGATAAGCGTCCATACAAATGGGTTGGCGAGTGTTTGGACAAGAGAGCAGAAACCTTTGCTGAAGAAGCATGCAGAAGGGTTGGGCTGTCCTGGCTGAGCCCATGATTCAGTTTCCCCCCGGATAGCTGGTCATACCCCGCCCTACCTTCCTGGCACTGCTCTTCATCACTCCCATTGAGACAGTCAGGCTGCCGGTCACAGACTCTGGACAGTGAGATGCACGTGCTGTCTTCTTGGCACTGGAATGTGGCTCTGCAAACTGCGTGGGGACACACAGAAGGGGCAGGTGAGAGGAAGCCTGAGGAGCCAGGCTGGGACTTCATGCTGCCTGTAGAACGTGTATTGTATTACATGCTCTGACCGTGAGTCTCTTTCTTAGCCACTTTCCACCTGAGTTTCACAGCAACCCTGTGAGATACCCCATTTCATGGGTGGAAGCAGAAATGAAATGACCTGTCCAAGGTCATCTGGCTGAGCCAGAACCAGAAACCAGGTTCCAAATATGAGGCACCTGCCCCAGCACATCTCTCTTCCCTCCTGCTTCTCTCCCCAAGTATTTAAAACTTGGAGGGGTTGGGGTTGGGGGAGGTCTGGGGAGGTGGGGGGCGGTCAGACAAGAAAAGGCTGCCCTGATGGTGAATGTGGAAGCCAGAAGCCAGGACTCAGAGGAAGAGGCATTATTCTAAGAGAGTCCTGGCTCGGGGACCTCCAGGGCCCCTGCTGCCAGGGCTGGGCGGTGGTGAGCATAACTCCAGTAAGACTTGGCAGCTCCAGTCCGAACCCCTGAAGTGGAAGGGTGGAGACCCCACTCAAGGCAGGAAGATACAGGATTCTGTCCTTGGCTACCCAGGGCTTGCCTTCCCCTTCCTGGTCCTCCATCCACTCTGTTCCTTCTTGGACAGCTGGCTGGGACAGAAGGCTGGGGGCGATGGCCTGGTGGGGAGAAGCTGTGAGCTGGGAGTCAGGAGACATGGGCCCCAGCTTGTCCCTGCTACTGCCCCAAACAGTGGCCCTGGGGAGCCCACTTTCCGACTCGGTGCTTCCATCTTGCCATCCCAGCACAGCAAGAGAGCCCACTTCCTGGATGCTGATAAGAGGAACTGCATGTTTGGTGGCGGCAGGGGGGTGTGTCTCTACTTAAAAACCGGGGCTTGGCTTAGCTCACAGAGAAGGCAAGGAGAGACGAGCGGTGGGACGGGCGGGCTGCCTACCGCAGTTTCTCTCGTCCAGGCCATTGGGGCAGTCCTTGACCCCGTCGCAGGCGGGCACACACAGTCCGTTCACAGAGCAGAGGAACGCTCCAGGGCAGGCTGCGCGGGGAGGGCGTCATCAGGACACGCGTCGTCGTTCAGACACATGCAGACACGCTGCGCTTGCGTGCTTGCACACAAGTACACGCACATTACAAGTGCACATGTGCACGCACCTGTATGCACGCTGGGCATGGACAGACGTGTCCAGGCCCACGTACACAGCACACACACGGGTCTGTATGAGCGTGTATGCCTGCTGAACACAGGTGACAGCCTTGCCCATGGGGTATCAAGCACACGCACGCACATGCGCACACATACGCACACCTACAGTCCTTTGATCCAGCCTCTTGATGCTTCCAGGGGTAGGAAGGAGGCAGGGAGAAGCTGCAGGGGCATTGGGGGCGCCCGCCCTGCTCCCCGGACTGCTCATACTCACGATCGGACTGGTTGTACAAGCCGTAGTGCACCTGCACGCCAGGCCCGGTAAGGGGGATCTGGGATGTGAAGTTGACCGTGATGCCGGCAGTGGCTACCACGGGGATCCTCTCGGCGTAGGGCTGCAGGGTACGCAGGCCACACAGCCTGGGGGTGACAGAGACAGACTCAGGGCCGCACGGGCCAGCCCCAGGGAAGGGACAGCTTAGGTCTCCACGCACGGACAGGGCGAGGGCAGAGCAGCCGCAGAGGAAGGGGGAGCTGCACCCCCACCTTCACCTTCTCTGTCTTGATTCCTCCCTTGGGTGACCGCTCACCCACCAGAGTCATTTTCTAGAAATCAGCCTATGTCATTCCCCTGCTCAAAAACCTTCCATGATTCCCCATTCCCTGCAGGATAAAATTCCAAGTCTGAATTGTGGCCCCAGTCAGCTGGGAGCTGTGAGACCCTAGCAAGTCCAGGTCCTTCGCGAACCTCACTTTCTGCCCTTATAAGATAAGGGGACTGTCATCTCTGTCGACTCCAACTCCGACAGGCTTCAGTGCATACACAGAGGCAAGGATCCTTGGCTGGGCTACTCTGTGTAGACAGGAGAGTACGCTCCCCTTGTGCTCGGTGTCGGGGAGGGGGCCACAGCGTGCCCTGCTCAGGCGTTGTCCTTCCCACTAAGAAGCCTCCACAGCCCTGGGGTCTCCCTGTGACTCTCCGGACCTGAGGGAGACACCACTTCTGCTCCCAGGACCGACACAAAAGCACAGTGGTGAGGGGCGTCACCGGCTCCGCGCATGGCCGCACTAAGGTGGGACCGTTCCCCAGCCACGGGAGGACCCTCACACCCCTGCTGGACTCCCCCACCCCAACATGACACTCTTGTTCCCACAGAGCAGGTGGGACACCCTCCACAGAGGGATGAAGTTCTTCCCAGAGAGCAGCCAGGAATCTTCCCATCTCCAGGGATGGAGGGCTTCATCCCACGTGGTGTCTGGGCACACCTTGCCTCACGGAGCAAGTGGGCACGCTTTCACCAAGTGGGGGCAACCACTCCCCCAGAGCGATGGGCTGCTCCCCAGACAGCCTGGGGTTCCCTCCCTCCGCAGGTGGGACACCCTCACAGAGCAGATGGGTCAGTCCCCTCAGCTCAGAGGAATGCGCCCCACAGGGAAGGGAGCACCCTCACAGAGGAAATAGGAGCACCTTTACAGACAAGGGAAGCACACCAAGAACAAAAGGCAGAGAAGAGGCAGCGAGAAGTGAAAGTGCCCGCAGCAGAGAAGGCAGGGGGAAGTCAAGTGACCAGGTGGGAATGCCCCAAAGCATGATGGGAGCATCCCACACCAGATTCAGCAGCCCACAGAGCTGGTCACCTAACTCCCGGGGGGCCAGGTACCTCCTCAGAGCTTCTAGAATACGGCATGCGCTTCATAGTTCAATTACTCAGTCAACGAGCTAATCCACAAACAACTGAGAAAGATTTGAGGTGGTCTTGTCCGGCCCCTCCCTCTTGGACAGCAATCACCGCACAGAGATTTGGGGGTTCTGGCAGCAACTCCGTCTTGAGAGACAGGAATTGTTCTCGTCCCACGTTCCAGAGGAGGTTCGTGAAGGGAATGGTGGAGGTAAGCCAGAAGCCAGCCTCCTGGGAACCTAGGACGACCCACCCAGCCAGCTTGGGCGGGGGGGATGGGCACCTCGGCTCTCACTGCAGCCTGAGCTCCAGGGCCTGAGTGCTCACACCTCCCGTGTCCCGCACAGACCCGGCCTGAGGTACAGCCTCCTAGGGCCGTCTGACTACAGTGGCTTCTAGTCTTGCCTCCAAACCGACCAACAGTCCTCCAAGTGCGGGCCAGGGACCACCAGGGCTCCAAAGTAAAAACTATTTTCATGATAATGCTCAGGTAATATTTGCCTTTTTCACTCTCATTCTTCCACAAAGGATACGATGGAATTTTCCAGAGACCACGTGATGTGTGAGACGGTAACCGATTGAAGGCAGACACAGAGCTGTATATCCAGTTCTGGTCTATTAATCCGGTTTAAGAGAACGTTGCAAAAAGGTCAAGTGATGATAGTTTTCTCGCCAGATGCTTTTGGTTTTGGGGAATATAATGAGTTTTTTCTAAAATATGTGATTTATGTTAAAATTGTAATGGGCTTATTTTAAATGAATTGATAAAGGTTTTGACATTTTCTTAGTTTTAATGTCTAACACTGTAAATATAGATAATATAACCTGTACAAAAGCCCTTTGGGGTGCCCAGTAATTTTAAAGAGTGTAAAGGGATCCCGAGGTGGAAAATTTTGAGAAGGCCTGCTCTACACCAAGATTGCTCCTGCCCAGGGGGACAAGATGGGGACGAGATGCCACTAGGGGGCACCCCCGAGCAGGCCTGGCCCTTGTTGGCCTTTTAAGAAAGTAAGGAAAGGGAGTTTGGGCCGTCTCTTGGTCTGTCTGTTTTTATTTATTTATTTTTTTTTTTTGTTTTTATTTTTTATTTATTCGACAGAGATAGAGACAGCCAGCGAGAGAGGGAACACAAGCAGGGGGAGTGGGAGAGGAAGAAGAAGGCTCCCAGCGGAAGAGCCTGACGTGGGGCTCGCTGGATCCCAGAACTCCAGGATCACACCCTGAGCCGAAGGCAGATGCTTAACGACTGAGCCACCCAGGCGCCCTAGTCTGTCTGTTTTTAAAGTGGAGAAACAAATGCTAGCACGGATTACTCCCCTGAGAGTTTCCCTGAGGAGGGGACAGGGGAGCTAGGGGCGGGAAATACTGGGCAGGGAGAAATGTGTCAAGTACACCCCTGACCAGGCAGAAGGTTTGGGGTCATGGAGAGGTTATGGAGAGACCGGGAAGGAACCAGAGCCAGGTTGGAGAGGAGTGGAACATTTCAATCTAGAAGAATCTGAGGGCTGTGTGGTCCCCCTGAACTTAGGCCAAGGGCTCTAAGGTACCAGCGTGGGCTGGCAGGCCATTTCCTCTACTGGCATCTGAGAGAACGAAGTCCAGAATCAGCCCGTGGCTCCGCCTGGTACCCCAGGACCCCCCACCCCTGGGCAGCATGCGGTTCTCACCCTGGAGGCCCAGGGCAGGGGCTGGTGATGGCATTCCTGGGGCAAGGCTCTCACAACAATTCAAGGCAGAGGTTATAAGCTAGTTGACTCAGGCTGAGTCACCCAGCTTAAAGATGGTCTGTTTAGTCTGTGCAGTGTTAAAATAAATTTTTTTTCAAGTTCAATTGCCCACTAATTTCACATATTACCCTAGATTCTTGCTTCTTCTGAAAAACAAGCCCCGGACACACTGGCTAGACGTAATCAGAGGCCATCTGAATTAGGCAGAGCACGTGAGGCCCTGCTAACCTGTCCCCCCCCTCCTGCTGTCCCGCACTCAGCCTGCCTCCCAGAACCATGCCCCAGCCGGGCCCTGTATGCATCTGCATTTCTGGATCCTGCTGTGGAGACTCTTGGGGGAGGGTGTGCATCCTCTGGCTAACTCCTCCCCCTCCACCAAATGCCACTGCCTCCCCCACAAGCCCTCTCCAAGAGGCACCAGGAGTCTGAGGCTGTGGGACGCACCTCTCAGCTATGAAGTGCAGGGTCTGAGGCACATCTTTGCACGGTGGCCAGCTTGCTTTCTCACCTCCATGGATTGGGGATTTCTCCTTCTTGCCTCACCCAGACTGTAAGAAGGGACCCTATCAACCTTCTTGCATATTAGCAACTCCACACAGGAATTCAAGAAAAGAGTGGAGGTGGATGGATGGATGGATGGAAGGATGGGTGGGTGGGTGGATGGATGGATGGATGGGAGGAAAGAAGGAAGGAAGGATGGATGGATAGGTGTGTAGATAGAAGGGTGGGTGGATAGAAGGAAGGAAAGCTGGATGGATGGATGGATGGATGGATGGATGGATGGATGGATGGCAGTGTGGGTAGTTGGATGGAAGGGAGGGTGGGTGAATGGATGGATGGATGAGTGGATGGAAGGGCAGGTGGATAGAAGGAAGGAAAGATAGGTGGATGGGTGGATGGATAGCTGGATGGCGGCTGGCTGGTTGACTGGCTGGCTGGCTGGCTGGCTGGATGGATGGATGGATGGATGGCTAGATGGATGGATAGATGGATGGATGGATGAATGGATGAATGGATGGAAAGGTGGGTGACTGGATTGCTGGGTGGATGGATGGAAGGGTGGGTGGTTGGATAGATGGATACACGCACACACGCATGCATTCCCTTCCCTAAGGACACAGTAAGTGGGAAGGAGGGCCAGAGAAGGCAAGCACTAGAGAAGGGAGAATGGCAGCATATGACGTGGAGGCCAGAGTGTTGGACCCCAAGCCGTGGAGCTGAGTTGGAGGCCGGCTTTGCCACATGAATCAGCTGTGTGACCCTTGCGCACATCAACGTCAGCAAGCTTCAGTTTTCACATCTATAAAATGGGGGTGATAATATCTCCTTTGGAGGATGTTTTAAGGAATGAGAAAATGAGAAATGAGGTGAGAAGATGACTTCTCTGAAAGCAAGCCGCTGACGCGGTCCAGCTATGAGCTCGTCTAGGGCAGCGGTAGGAGCTGTGCCCACCGCAGTGCCAGCACCTAGCGTCGGGGGCAGGCACTCAGCCTGACCGGGAGCCTCTGAGGCTGCAGGGGTGCCGGCCACCCAGGGGCCCAGAGGAGCAGAAGAGCCTCCCCATAGCCAGGCCAGGCCAGGCCTGCAGAGCCCATGGTTCTGCCTGTCCCATCAGCAGGAGGGCAGGGGAAATGATTGGGCAGATCACAAGAAAAGTGACATCACAGGAGAGGAAGCTGGCAGGAGGCAGATTCCCCGAAAGGGGGAAGCCTGTGCTGTGGTGACGCCCAGCCCGAGCGGTTCTGCGAAACGAAGCAGCCGGCGGCCACTACCCCTAGGCCGAGGCCCTTCCCCGCCTCCAGGCCACTTCAAGGGCAGGAGTCCTTGGCTATGGGCACTGGGAGAAGCCGGGTAGAAAGCAATGAGGTGGGGAAAGGCAGAGAGGGCTCAGAGGAGCGAGGCCACCGGCGCGAGGACGCCCAGTCAGCGGAGGGAGTCCGGGGCCAGCCTTCCCCCATCACTACGCTGGCACCTGCCGGGCAAATCACCTTCTCCCCAGCCCACCCTCCGCTGCTTCTCGCCCATGACCATTCTGGGTCCAAGGACTGCACCTCGCCCTTGCTATGCACCTTGTGCCTGCAAATCACCACTGTTCCCCAGACCTCTCATATCTCTGCCACCCACACAAGCAAATTTTCCAACAAATGCTCATTCAAAGAATTTCCCAGCATCTACACTGGATGATCATTATCAAAACAGGTCATAACTAAAGGAAATGGTGTGTCCGGTGTTTATGGTTTGGAGGCACAGCTCTGCCTTCCTCGCTCAGACATGGGCAGCAGTCTGGGGGCAGGCCTAGGGACATTGAGTCTCCACCTAGGGACTCTGGATCCTTCATGAAGGTCTCAGAAGATAGAGATGGGACTTCCCAGGCCCTTCTCAGAACTGGCGGGAGCCATGAAAGCTGTCGGTCCTCTCACCAGGATGCCAGTAGATGGGTCATGAGTGCCGGGTCCAAGAGAGTGAACAGCCGGCACGGTTGCAGGAAGAATCTATATGAGGGCGAGCACTGAGGTGTGCAGGCGTCCGTGCAGGGACCCGTGCACACAGGTACTGGTGTGCAGACGCGCATGCACTCTGGATCTGACGGCCTTGCTCAGATCTGCTTTCCCCCTTGCAATCTGGGTGATGGTGCAAATGACTTTGCCTCTCTGTGCCTTGGGTTCCTCACTGGTCAGTGAAGGTAGTATGGGGGCCTGTGTCCTCACCAACTTGTTGAGGATGAAGGAAACGGCACCACGAACCCCTCAGCTGGGTGCCTGCCTGGCCCAGTATCAAGAGCCAGTGGTTCACTCATGGTTGGTACCTTCTAGAGCTGGGTTCTGTCTGGACCTCCAGGAACCAGTGTCCTCCATCCACGAGCTCATTTAGTCTTGCCTGGGGGTGGGGTTGGGTCTGTTTCATGGCCGGTTTTCAGAGGAGCTGCCTGAGGCTGGGAGAGGTGACGCCTCGCCTCGCAGGAAGGGGAGGAGCCAGGATTCCAGCCCTCATCCGTCCGGCTTCGGCTCTCTGCACCTCACCAGCCCCATCTGGAGTGACATTTCACTAGCAACGAAGAAACACAAACGATCTGGGAGACATCTTTCTTCAGATGTCTGTGTACACGATAAAAGTTGGGGCCTGGGGCTGGCCTAACGTTTCTGTTGTATAGCTGGGGATGGCGGTGTACCCGAGTTACACGTAGACTCCTCTGAACACGTCTCCAGCCTGCCGTGAAGCGCAGGGAGGCGTGGGACAAGAGAGAAGAGGGACAGGAGAGCTGCGTCCTGTCAGGGCTCCCCCACCGCTCCCCCATCCACCACCTGGCTGCACCCTGAAATCCCTCCCACCACTGAAAGGCAAAAGACCAGCAAAAGAAGCCAAGTCTTTAGGCTTAGGTGTCTTGCGCCTCAGTTTCCCCTCCTGTACAATGGGTGAGGATCGGGTTCGATGGCCCGTCCAGCCCCTACTTTCGATAGCCCAGTGGTGCCTTGAGACACCAGGAGGGGGCCCCCTGCAACTCCACCAAAGCCCGGCACGGTGCCTGAAATCCCATCGCCGCAGCATCATTCCTTTCAATTAGGACTCTCCCCACCCGTGGCCCACATTTAAAACCCGAGGTAGCTCTGGAAGTCCCTAGAACCAGGGCCCAGACCTTTGCCCAACTGCTCCAGGCTACATCATGGAGAGAGAGGGAAGGCCCTCCGTAGGCAGCATGGCCGGGGCCTTCCTCCGTGTTCCTGACTGCTGTGAGCCTGTCTAGACACCACCTAATCGTGCTGAGCCTCGACTCCCTTTCTGGGAAACAGAATGAGGAGGACTTCGACGTCACAGGCCCATGAGCCTGGCTCCTGGCAAATGGAATACCCATGTGGGTGGGGTGAGGGCAGGAGCGGCAGACCCAGGGCCTCCTGTTTCTTCCTCGAGGAGAGAGCGGGCTCAGCTGTGGGTTGAGAGGGAGGCAGGAAAACTCATCATCATCATTCGAACAAGTGTGGCATGTGGGCCGTCCTATGGTCAGTCTGTGGGCTCCTGATGCTGAGGGGCGGGGCCAGCCAGCCTCAGTCTGGGCAGGCCCCAGGCGGGCAGCAAGGGGGTCCCCAGGGCACTCCATGAGGATAAAGGTCGGGGTGCCCGGAAGTGCACCCACACGCTAGGATGTGAGATGCCTTTTGTTTCCTAAACAGCACAGGCTGGGAGTCACACCATCTCCTGTCACCCCCCCAAACAGCACGGGCCTGAAGTCACACCATCTCCTGTCACCTCCCCAAACAGCATGGGCCTGAATTCACACCATCTTCTGTCACCCCCCAAACAGCGTGGGCCAGAAGTCACACCATCTCCTGTCACCCCCCAAACAGCGTGGGCCAGAAGTCACACCAGCTCCTGTCACCACCCAAACAGCATGGACCTGAGATCACACCATCTCCTGTCACCCCCCAAACAGCGCGGGACTGAGGTCACACCATTTCCTGTCACCCCCCAAACAGCGCGGGACTGAGGTCACACCATCTCCTGTCACCCCCAAACAGCGCGGGACTGAGGTCACACCATCTCCTGTCACCCCCCAAACAGCATGGGCCTGAAGTCACACCATCTCCTGTCACCTCCCCAAACAGCACGGACCTGAGGTCACACCATTTCCTGTCACCCCCCCAAACAGCACGTGCCTGAGCTCACACCATCTGTCACCCCCCAAACAGTGCAGGCCTTAAGTCACACCATCTCCTGTCACCCCCCAAACACATTGGCCTGAAGTCACACCATCTCCTGTCACCTCCCCAAACAGCATGGGCCTGAAGTCACACCATCTCCTGTCACCCCCCAAACAGCGCGGGACTGAGGTCACACCATCTCCTGTCACCTCCCCAAACAGCATGGGCCTGAAGTCACACCATCTCCTGTCACCCCCCAAACAGCACGGGTCTGAAGTCACACCATCTCCTGTCACCCCCCAAACAGCACGGGTCTGAGGTCACACCACAGGCATTTCTTCCTTTTCCTTTTAATCACAGTCCCTGATAAATCGCCAAAGTTCCGGAAAGCATGCTGGCGCGTCAGTGAGTGTTGTCAATCCCCGTCCCCTTTTGTCTGAATCAGATCAACCAACAAGCGAAGTCCACGTTGGTGCGTGTGGACACCAATCCCGGAACCCAAGATTTCCTGAGACCCAGAAGCTTCCAATTCTAGTGTATTGGAATCTTGGAGACTCAAAATCTCTGAAGCCAAGAAATCAAGAGCTTTGCATGTTAGAATCCCAGCCTCTTGGACCCCCCCAAATCCTGGGATTGGAAGGGAGGGCAGAGGCCCAACCTCCTATCAGAGGCAGAAGCTTCTTTTTAGCATCCTTGGACCCGACCCCAGCTCTGCAAGGCTACTTCGAGATCCCTCTTCTCTCCCCAAACCTCTGCCCCACAACAGTGGGGCCATGGGAGGGCCTCCTTCTGCTCCCCTACCCCTAACATGCCTCCTACTGGCCCTCCCCTCTCTAACCCTCATCCCATCACCAAGGGCGCCTGAACCTTCCTCTCTCCCCCTAGGGGACGCTCCCTCTAGGGGGACGCCTCTCCCAGCGTTAGACGTGGAGTCCCTCCCATCATAAGTATCCCCTCTCCTGAATGTCCCAGGTCACCCTCTTCTTCCCCGACAGGGGAGCGCAGGTCTGCCCTCTCTCCATCCCCCGCCACCTGCCCACCTCACTCCTCGCAGCTGTCAGGGTCACCAGTGACCCCCAGCTTATCTGCCCCAGGGGGCATTTACCAGTTCTCCTTCTACAGATCAAACTGCAGCCACAACTGACCCACAGATGGCCCCCCTTGTGGCCTGGCCCCACTGTGTCCTGTCCCATCTCCCGGAGGGACTTACTTCTTCCTTAGAAACTTTGTCACCAGGGGGCAAAGGCAGGACAGAGAGCAGGACAAGTATCCCCCGGGCCACGTGGGTGATACGGAGTGACCCCGGTTATTGCCCGTCCCTGTGGAAATGGCTGGATTAGCAAAAGCAGCCTTGCTCCTGGCTGTGCAGCTTCCCGGCCAGGAAGCCACTTGACTTTGGCCAACAGCAGGGAGCGGGAGAAGGGAAGAGGGGTCTCCGACTGCACAGGGATGGGCTTGGGGCAGGCGCTCCAGGCAGCCCTGCAGTTCCTGCACCATCTCATTTAAGGACTCGGGGTACCAGACAGTGGGGTGACAGCACCCAAGGAGACCTTTGGGTGGCAGGAGGGGAGGCTGGGATGGGGGATGGGACAGGGAATGGGTCAAGGGGTGGGGCCACAGGCTGAACACCCCGGCCTATGCTCTCTTCCTGGGCTGCCCCCTCTGAGGTCTGGGACTGGGGCTCCCAAGGTGCATAACTGTGGGGAGAGGGAGGGGGCCCCAGGGGGCGGGTACCTCCGGTTCTGGATTGTCCACTGTCCCTGGGTGCACGGCAGGTCATACTTCTGCCTCCGCAGAGCATAGGCGTCAAACCAGAGGGCCAAGCCGTAGTCCAGAGAGGGCACCTGGGACAGAGGAGCTGGTCACCAAGTGGCCTGTGGGCTGTCACTGGGTTGGTGGCCCCACTTCCCAGGACAACAGAGGGGAGGAGGCCTGCCCACACAGAGCCCTAGCTGGGGCTGAGGTTGGCCAGTCACTCAACAAACAGGCATGACGGTGGCCCACAGAGGCAGACCTTGGCCACCCCTGTCACCGCCCTCCTGGAGGGATTTGCACCCAGGGCTCGGCCTGCGGGTGCATCAGCAGAGCCGGGACACTGGTCCCCTCCCAGCTGGGGCCTCCCGAGGGCCACAGGGTGCTCTGGGCAGAGGGCAGATGGGTGGCAGGGTGCGGGGCTCACCGTGAGGTGCCAGGAGCAGTGGGTACTGGGCGAGTAGTAGCTGGGGAAGTAAGGCGTGCTGAGGACGCCCTGCGGCTCCAGACGGCCCTCCAGGGTCAGGTTCACCTCGCAAGCTGGGCCCCGAGAACAGCTGTTACACAGGGTCCCCCGGCCCCAGCTCACTGCTCCTCCCAGCAGGCGAGGGGCAGCGGCAACCCCACCACCCTCCTGCCATTAAACAGTAGAGGTTAGTGGTGGAGTGTGACCTTGGGCCTCAGTTTCCCCATCTGTCCCACGGGGACAATAATAGCACATACCTCACAGGGCAGTTGAGCAGATTAAATAGACATGAAATGCTCGAACAGCCTGACAGGTAGTAAGCGCTCAGTAAATGGTAGCTATTCACGTGGATGGTGCTGCCCTTGACCGTTTTACTTCAAGTGCTCACAACTGTGCGAGCCGCACGGTTATGGCGGGGGGGGGGGACATGCCCCTTTTCGAAGATGAGGCTCAGAGAAGAGGGGGTCCTTGGCTGCGGTCACACAGCAAGAGGGTGAAGAATCAGGAGGGCTCCCCGCTGCCCTGCCACCTCTCCCTGGAGTCAGGGTCCCCTTGTTCCCCTGTCCCCGAGCTGTTGTCAGTGACTCCCATGGAACTAGAGCCAGCCCCGGGCACCCCCAGAGGGCTGCCAGAACCCAGCACGCGCAGCTAGGAACCTGGGCCACTGCCAGAAAACCTCTGGGGTCAACACCAGGAGAGGAAGGGGAGCTAAGTGGGAAGAGGCAGATTGCCAGGAAAGGCGGGGGTCGGGTGCAGCAGTGGCCTGTGGTCTCCTGTCGGCAACCCTGTCTTCCTCTATCTCTGGAACCTGCAAGCTTTGCTTGGCCGATCCACATGCCCAAGGACAGCCAGGGCATGAAGGGTGGGGTTCTTCCTGAGAAAGGGGGTCAGGGAAGGAGGGAGGGAGACCCGGAACAAGAGGCCAGCCTGGAGAGCCCTTCCTGGAAATGCTGAATGGCCTCCCTGAGCTGAGTGCCAAGGAGATCTGCGGGGCTCACCTTTGGTGTGAGAGGACTGTCTGGGGTAAATCGGAAGTTCTCAGGCCTCCTGACCACAGACCTACCCTCCAGCCTCCAGCAGGTGCAGAGGGAAGCAGCCCAGGGGAGGAGCCAAGAGAGAAGACACGCATTCAGGATGGGGACAGAACAGACAAAAAACAGAGGGCAGGAGAGAGAATGAGGGAGGAGAGGGACAGGGACGGGGGGTGTAGAAGGGTGAGGTAGCCAGTGGGGAAATGGAGTGAGGACAGAGGACAGGAGAGGGTGGAAAGAACAGAGGCCAAGGGCATGAGAGAGTGGAGAGCGAGGAGCTTCCAGAACCTTCCCTCTGCCCCCATCCCACCCCAATGATGGCAAAGAAGGTGAAGGGCACGCCAGCATGTGGCCTGGGTTTCTGCCACGGCGCCCCTCCCAGCCCAAGGGACCCCTGACCCCTCACCCTGGAAGGCCACAGGCTGCACGGAGAGCACAAAGGGATCATAGTAGCTGTGTAGGCCTTTCTTCCAGACCACCGCCATGACAGCACCGGACGCCAGGACCTCCACTACCGGCTCCTGACGACTGCAGCCGTAGACCCTGGAGGGACAGAGGAAGGTGGCCAGGGTGGGTGGGCCCGGGAAGGGGGTTGGGTGGACTGGGAGTCTGGCCAGCCTGCTGTGTGCCCACGCGCAGGTTTCCGACCCTCTCTGGCTCAGGAGACTGACCGGAGGCCCTGTAAGGTTCAGGCCAGCTCCTCAGGTGAGAGAGGCCAGGAGGCTGCCCAGACTACCCAGCCCACCCCCATCCCTCCGGATCCCTGCGCCCCCCGAGTGCCCAGCCTGTACCCTGCATGGAAATGAGGGTTCAGCGTTGAGGGACCGGAGGTCCCCTGCAATGGGCACTGCAGGCCTTAATGTTGAGGTTTCTTTGCTTCTCTTTACTTCTCAGCAGAGCCAGTGTTGTAAGTAAAATGCCTCCCAGTCTCCCAGGGTATGGAGCCCGGGAAACAAGCCACGAGGTTAAAATTGGTTGACGTCCCTTCTGCTTTATCTCCTTATCACCCTGAAGACCTCTCGTGGCTCTGGGATGCAAGGGTCAGGATCCCCCGACCTTATCTGACCCCTCTTTAGACCTCCAAGGCTCTGAGAAGGCATGGGCTGCTAGAGTGCCACAGTGAGTGGAGACAAGGCTGAACTGGGTCCCCTCCCTAACAACAGGCTGGGGTGGGGGTGGGGGGATACTTGAAGAAGCCCCAGGGGAAGCCCGTCAGCGTCCCCAGCCTCATCAGGCCTGGAAATCAGATGATGTCTGGCTTCTCTGCACTTCCCAGAGCCCTCCAGGAACCCAGCCCACGCACACCCCAGACTGAGGTCATCACGTTGGGGGTGTTGCAAATGAGCGTGCAGCCTCAGAGCCAGGAGTTCAGAGAGGCCCGGGGCGGTGGGGAGGGGGCTGAGGAGAACTTTGTCCCCGCTCACCTTCAAGAACTGCCCTTGATCTGAACACACAGCTCCCAGCCCCGCTCCTGCCTGGACGCTGGGCCAGCCCAAGCAAGGCAGAGAAGGGAGCAGCGTGGCGCCCCCCCAGCCCACCCCACCAGCAGCGGTTTCTGGGTATTTAGTGGGCACATTTAACATGTAGTCGTCATGGATGGCATTACTGTGTGTGACAGTCTTGGCACAGACGGTTTGATTGATTGCTTGATTATTTATTTATTTAAGCCGCCTCCACACCCAGCGTGGAGCCCAACACGGGGCTTGAACTCCCTAAGACCCTAAGACCAAGCTCTGAGCTGAGATCAAGCGTCGGATGCTTAATGGAGCCCCCCAGGCGCCCCGCAGCTGGTTGGATTTAAATCCTCACCATAACCCTGCAACGTGGGTGTGATTGTGCACTCATTTTACAAGTGAGGAAACAGAGGCTCAGAGAGGCAAAGCCACTTGCCTTAGGACATGCAGCTAAGAAGCAACAGAGCCGGGGGATGCCAGACTCTGAAGCATTCTAACAAGCCACGTCACCTCCCAGAGCGGACCTGAGGGGTCGTCTAGTACAACTGCTTTGTTACAGGTGGGGGAAACTGAGGCTCAGGGAGAAGGGAACTGTACACAGCACACAGTCATTTCCAGCCTCCTTTCTCCTTCTCTATGGGCTAGCCTCGCTGTCTCTCAGATTCCAGGTACCAAGGACCAGGGTCACCCAGCCTCTCCTTTCCGGATGCGGGGTGATTTTGACTCCACATCCCCATCCCCTTCCCACCCAACCTCCCATCCACCTTCCCAGGACTCACGAGGTGATGAGCCTCCTCTCCAGGGGCCCAGCCGCGTCATACATGGCCAGCCGGTCCCGGCACTCGGCCAGCTTCCACTCGAGCCGGAGTTTGAGCATGAGGTCCTTGGGGCCCTGCAGGTGCCACAGGCAGCTGGAGGCCAGGTGGTCGGGCCCCTTCAGCCGGAGGACCTGGCCCTGGCCCACGTAGCTGTAGCGGTAGCAGCCTGGAGGAGGGAGAGGGACAGGCCCCCTGACCCCTGTTAGCCAGGAGGAGAGACCCGGGGGGCCAGCTGGTCCTCACCTGGGTGGGGGTGCGGGGAGAGCCGCTGGATGGGGATCAGCCCAAATGGGCTATGTCCCATCTCTCTGTTTCCCTGCTGGTTTGCATGTCCAGTCTCCCCATCCACGCATTCACTCAATGGTCCATTCATTCATTCACTTAGCACTCACTGAGCTCTCCATGCCAGGTGAGTGTCAGAGAGGTCTAGTCACTGCCTGGGAGCACCAAGAACAGCGAGGGCAGGTACAGAGCCCCGCGGTAATAGCTTGGGGAGTAAGGACTCAGAGCCAGGCTGCTGGGCAGGGAAGACCTGGGGGGTGGGGGCAGGATCACAGTGTGAGCAAAGGGCCGGGGGCCAGGGTGGGGTTTGAGGCCAGAGAGCAAGCTGGAGAAGGGAGGCAGGGCCCAGATCACACCGAGGAGAGGAGGTGCTCTCTCCCGCAGCCATGGGGAGCCATGGAGGGTTAGGCAGGGCTGGGACAGGACCAGACTTGGATCACAGACTCCCCTGGCTGCTGGGAGCAACTCTGAGCAGGCTGGGAGACCAGCAAGGTGGCTGTGCTCTAAGAGGAGAAGCGTGGAGAGAAGGGAGCGCGTTCCAGTGGGGTCGGGAGGCCGCCCGGGGTAGAGGAAGCGAGAGCAAGCTGAGGACCAGGAAACGCCGAGATGAAGCAGGTTGCGCTCATTAAGCATTTGATGCCCACCTGCGAGAGGGCTCCATGAACTAGTTGCTGTCAGTGTTCCCGGTTACAGACCTGTGCTGGACAGACCCCGGCTCATCTAACCTTCTCTGGGCCTTGGTTGGCTGCCCTAGAGAATGGGCGCCACGGCACCAGCCTCGCGGGGTGGTCACACGCTCGGGGATGAAGCGTGCTTGCGCGGCTGCCCAGGACCCGGGGCTCGCACTAAGTAGGGGCCCGGTGGGCGCAGTGACTGCTCTATGGGTGGGTGTGGGGCGAGGCGGAGGGCGGGGCTGGGGAGCGCGTCCTGAGACCTGTCACCCTTTGGCTGGCCCCCCTGGAGGTGCAGACAGAGCCAGTCTCATTGGCCGCCCTCACTTCTCACCTGGTTCGCACCCCCACCCCCTCCGCGATGCTTCCTGTCCTGGGGTCGGATCCATGCGCTTGCGGGCAGCGCCCTGCCGCCTACGCCGCTCACGCACGCGCTCACTCATGCAACATCGTTAGGCACCTACTGTGCGTTTGATTTAGGCTCCAGGGACCCGCAGCGAACAAACCATTGCTCCCCTGGAGCGAAAGCATCTCCCTGAAACCTTCCCGTAGCCCATGAGGCCGTGGGGATGTGGGAACGAGCCCCCGGAATGTGCGGGGCAGCCCGGTGTGCAGGGAGCTCCTACACCCCGCCCTGCGGTCCCAGCGCCACCTCCCGTCAGCCGTGTGAGTCTGGGCCAGTGGCTTGGCCACCCGGTTCTGGCAAATGAACCCTACAGTAGCCCTGGATCCCACCGCCTTCTCCCGGTGCCCTGAGGACCAGTGAGGGAATGGAGGTGAACAGGCTTTGCTCAGATGCTGCTGCTTCACCCCCCTCCTCCTGATCCCCGCCCCCCAGCATCCTGACTCCAGTGGGGAGTGGATTTCCCCAGGGGGAGACCTGTGACTCCTGCCAATGGAAGAGACAGGGGAAAGCCTTCTGCTTGTTTCTGGGCGTTAGTCGTCTGTAAATCTTGCTCCAAGTTGATGCTTTGCTTTTGCCATTTTCATAATTACTTTTTTTTTTTTTTGAGGCTAATAAGTGGAGAGGTATGTCCTGGTCTCTGTTGATAACCCAACACATCTTGGGTGACCCCGTTACCTCGGGTCATTGGGAGAAAGTACGTGCACATGTCCAGTGCGTTCTCCTCGCCTGGCCTTCGCTCATTCTGTTCCCTCTGCCCCGAGTGCCCCTTCCTCTTCACTACCTGACAGATTCCTACCTATGTCCCATGTCTAAGTGCGTGCCTGGCCCCTTGAGGGTAGCCAGGACCTCGCCCCACCCAGGCAGGAGCAACTCCCCCCCCCCCCCCCCCCCCCACACCCCCCACACCCAGGGGCAGGGCCCTTCCTCTGCTTTGGAGCATGGCCCCTGGTGTCCATCCCCATCCCCAGGGCGGAACAATTCCCCCTCTCCACTGCCTCTGGGACCTCTATTCTAGCACTGGCACTTGCTGTGATGAGATTCTGTTTATTTGTCTGTCTCTCTCATGGGCTCAGAGCTCCTCCGAGGGCAGGGGTGAGGACACGGTCATCTCGCATCCGCAGAGCAGGCACGGGGCCTGGCATGGGGGAAGTGCTCACGAAGCCCGTATAAAGGATTTGAATTGTCATCCTTGCCCCGTGAGACACTGTGCTCCTGGAGGCCAGGGACGCCGGACGTGCACTGAACCAAATCAAGATAATTACAAGGCAACTGCCGAAAACTTGGGGACACGTGGACAGCCAGCAAGGGCAAGGGCAGCCAGAAGGCTCATCCCAGATCAAGGGTCAGGGCGATGTGAGTAGCAGTGCAGTGTGAGACGATAGAGGGTAGGTAGGGAGGTAGGTGAGAGGTGGATCGGTTTCTCACATTCTCCTTTGAACCAGTTTTACCATTCTACTGGTTCCCTCACTAATAAGTTAAATACATCTTTGATGTGTGCTTGCTACAGTTTTACTTGAGAATCATGATTTTAGCAATTTGAAAACTATACTTTGACCTCATTGCCTCCATCCACCAAGAAAGTGAGCATCTGACTAGCCAGAAGATAAAAGAGGGTATAACGAGGATTTAAATCCTGATTCCTTCCCTGAGAGGGGGCTGATGCCCTCAGCCTGGCCTCAGCTCTGGGTAGAAACTCTAGGTAGCATAAGAAGAATTGGAGAATGTAAGAGCTTGTGCTCAGGACCACAGGGTACAGTAGCACAGGTGGTGCACTGCACAACTTCAGGGGTCCCCAGTCACACAGACTGCAACGTGGACAGTGCTCTCTGGCATTGTGCAGCATGGTGGCCCTGCTGGTACTCGGCTTCCCAGGAGGAAGACCATGGAACCTCTGGGAGGAAAACAGGGTGACTCTGGTAATATGGCATGGGAGTGGGGTTGGAGGACAGGGCAGATGACCCCAGCTAAGAAGGGGAAGGAAAACGTGACTGGAGTATCCTTGAATATGACAGAAACATCTCCAAGATGGGTGGAAATTGAATTCAGGGACAAAAAAGCAGTCCCGTTTCTGTCCACCTAAACCGGCGGCTGACTCTCACACCCCACACGGGCCACGCACGCACGCACGCACACGCACGCACGCACGTGCACGCATACGCGTGCAATGCCCCTCCCCGCACAGGCCCCAGCCTTCCTCAGGACTCATCTCTTAAGTCCACCATGGCACCCCCGGGATCACCCCAGGCCACTGCTCCCTGCGCCCCCCAGAAGCCACGCGGTCCCCTGACGCTTGACCAAGCCGAGCAAAACAGCAACTCAAAAGGAAGTGGAGAGGGAGAAACAAAAGTGCGTACCCAGCGTGGAGTTCAGTGCAACTATGTCTTTCACGCTGGCTTCTGTTAAAAGGAAAGGAACAAACAAATAAACAAAGACCAAAAGTAAATAAAGAAAGCGAAATGAAAAATGAAACTAAAAACAGAAGAGACCATCAGAGCCAGCCTGTCCGAGATGGACCCTGAGTGCCGACCCCTGCCGCGGCCCAGCCTCGGTCCTGGCTCCGGGGTCGCTGGGAGGCCCACCCTGAGAGCGTCCAGCCCCGGCAGGCAGCCTGTGCCACCCTTGGCCACACTGTCCCGCATCGCCCTCCCCAGTACTGACCCAGGATCACCAGGCCCTCGGGGTCCACCTCATACTCGGCCCTGTAGGGGGCGGGGGCCGAGCTGTTGGCCGTGGACAGCAGCTCCTCTACCAGCAGGGCCCGCACCACCTCGGGGCTCAGCATCGGCCGGCGGTGCTCGGGGATTTGGAGGATGAACCAGAAGAAGCAGGTGAGAGGTCCCTCCCTAAGGCAGGCAGAAGCGAGAGGGGCTGGGAAGGCGCCCGAGATCTGGCCCTACCCAGCCAGCCCTCCGCTCCTGTCGGGGGAGACCACCAAGCGTGGCTCACGCCCGCTGCACGCTTCCTACCTCCCAGGCACTGTTGTCTACCTTCATGGAAACCTCCTCACAACCCCCAAGGTGCTCTCTACCTCCCCGTGTCACAGGGAGGGCCTGAAGCACCAGAGGGTAGGGTGTCTGCCACCGATCAGAGGCACAGCGGGGCCACCCCCCACTCCCGCTCCCACCACGGCCTCGCCTAATACGCGCCAGGCCCAAGCACGCAGCAGCCATTGTCTAGCGTGCATCCCTACCGTATCGTTGTGCCCATTCTACGGATGAGGAAACCAAGCTCAGCGAAGGGAGGTCACACACAGGCAGCCAAGTTGCCTTTCCGTGCCTCGGTTTCCCCATTTTTAAAAACAAGGGCATTGCATCAGAAGCCTACAGCAACCCCTCCTATTCTGTGAGTCTAAGGTTCTAGTGAGGGCTGTTTGGGGGGCCAGGGCGACTCACCCAAAGGAGTAGACTGAGCTGGAGTTGTAGTAAGTACCCAGGCGGGTGCTGGCGATGAGCTCCTTGAGCTAGAAGGAGGGGAAGCAAGACCCCCCCGGTGACCATCTGCAGAAACCTCCTTCCTGCCTTGGCGTGCCCTGTGCCCCTCAGGGCAGCCCTACTTACAGGAATCTGCGGGATAGAGGGGCTTGCCTCTGGTCACCTGGCAGGCAGTGGCCACACAGGGAAACGAGCCTCACCCCCATTCTTTTCCCCTCCCCCCGTCCCTAAGCACTGCCCCCCAGTACTGCCCCTCCACCAGCTCTGGCCTACACCAGACCACCCACGGCTCCTCTCCCTCTTGTCAAAAGTCACCCCTCAACTCTGGAAAGCCCCACTTGGCTCCGGAGTCCACTGCTCACTCCCAGCCACCAGCCACCAGCCACAGGAGCTCAGCTGGTCGGTGTGCGCACACGGTCAAGTCCAGGGCTGATGGCAGGACAGGGCCACAGGACTGTTTGCTTGTAAAGCACTTTGAACAGCAGAGAAATAATGTCCACATCATTTCATTCACTCCTCAACCCTCTGGATAGGCACTGTCCTCATCCGCTTTTCAGAGGATGGAAGCTAGCCTTGGGTGGGTCACCCGGAAGCAAGGACAAGGACGTGGGGAGAGGGGTTTATTTGGAGGTAACTCTGGAGAACACCAGTGGGGGGTGAGGAAGACGGACCGGAAGGGGGGCAGCCATCGTGGCTGTGAAGGAGCAGGACAGAGCCGTGGGCAGCTGAGACAGAGACTGACACGGAGCTCTGGGAGAGAGTGGGGGCATCCTCAGAACTGTCCCCTCACCAAGGCTAAGGGAGCCGGGTTATTGATCCACCCAAGGGTTGTTCCTAGGGCTAACCACTCCTCAGCACTTCCGGCCTGTCCTACTGGGCAGGGTGCAGTCCCACAGCAGAAGGATGGAAGATGCTGGCAGCCAGAGACCCTCCCCAGGGCAGGAAAACATTGCCTTGGATGGGAGGGCACGGGGCTAGGTCCTGACAGCGTCCTTGCACTGCCCTGTCTTCCCCCCACTTCCACTGCTAGTATGTGGCACAATCACAATTTAATCTGAGTGCCTTTGACCCCAGAGCCCACTACCTTTCCCACCACCCTAGGCCACATCCCCTTCCATCATGCCTGGACCAGGACTCTGCTCCCAGGACGTGCTCTGAAGGGACTGACCCATCGGCTTGGCATGATCAGGGCAGACCCCCACCCCTCCCCACCCTGCCCATCCCTTCAGTCCTTCCCTACCATCTTCTGGGCTTTGGCAGTTTCACTGCGGAAGGCGCTGGACTCCCGGCGGGCGAGGTCCTGGGAGAAGTGGCGATTGAGCACGCGGAGGCTGCCGGAATACACCTGGCTGACCGTCACCTCCGCCTTGTACCCTGCCCAGGACACAACCGACAAGGTCAACCAAGGGGGCTGCCGGTGGAGGCTCCTGTCTCCCCCACGCCTTCTCCTGCCACCCAAACCCCCAGCTCAGCCTCCAGCATCTTGGGCCTCTGAGGCACAGCCGTCATCATCATCTCTGTGACTGTCGCCATGTCACCCGGTGTATTTAGTGACAGGGAGGAAAGAGGCCCATAGATGGACCGTATCCTGAAGGCTCCTAGTCAGAAGCTGATGTAATCATCAGTCCAGGATATAGATGACATGAAAGCCAGGAAACCCACAGGGCCCAGAAGGTCAAATTTGTGGGTTAGCACCTCTATGCACCCTTCCATTCCCCAGGGTGTTCCGGCCTCACCTACCATGTGGGGCACGCTCATTAACCAAGACAGCTGCATCTCCCCCTGCAGAGCTGCCCATGCTGGGTAAGACAGGCATGACTCCAGTGACCTCACAGCACACAGGCCCATCTATGAGGCCTGCAAGGGGAGCCCAAGGTGCCACTTAGGGAACATGACAAAGAAACTGGGCCTGGGTCTGGGTGACAGTCCCGCCGAGATGGGAGGATTGGAGCATCCATTGGGAAGAGGGGAGGAAGGGAAGTACCTTCAGGGCAGAGGGAAAACATATGCAGAGGGATAATGGTGAGGACTGGGCAGAGGGATAATGGTGAGGACTGGGTTAAAAAACCTCTTTGGCTGGAGCCATCAGATAAGGGGAGGGGCGACAAGAGGCAGGGACCTCAGTGGAGCAGGATTTGGGTCTTTACCTGCACCAAAGGAAACCGCAAAAGGTTTAAGATCGGGGATGACGTCATCAGATTTCCACTTTGTAAAGACCCATTTTTTGCTGATGTGAAGAGACTGATTCTTAGCCGTGGGCGTATTCCCCTAGTCATTCATTTACGCATTCATTCAATAAATGCTACTTAAGAACCTACTACGTTAGGGACCGGTCTAAAGCACTCAGGAATACAGCCGTATGACAATGAATAAAACAATACAGAAAAAAAGAACCCTGCCCTTAAGAGCTTGTAGTTTAGCGAGAAAGTCAGACAATAAACGAGCATAGTATACAACATATTAGAGGTATAAGTGTCCTGGGAGTCAGGGAGGGGGGCTGTCACATGGAGGCCAGGGAAGAGGATGATGATGTCAGTTACGTGAATGTTAATCTATAGAAAGAGTGGTCCAGGCAGAGGGACCAGCCAGTGCAAAGGCCCTGAGGCAGGAGATCATCTGGTGGATCTGAGAAACAGCAAAGAGTGAAGGAGAGGAAAGCAGGAAGCGATGAGAAGGGGGAGAGGGCAGTCGCACAAAGTCTAGCCGACCATGGAGGGGGGGACTTTGTTTTGACTGTGGGAGGTTTCAGCAGAGAGGTTAGGGGCTTTGTGATGCTTTCTGAAATGATCCCTTGCTATTGTGTGGAGAACAGCCTCTCAGGAAGCAAGGGCAGAAGCAAGGAGACCCGCAGGAAGCTCCTGCCATCATCCATCCTGCTGGAGAAGCCCGAGAAGCAGCAGCTATGAGCTGGGAGAAAAGAAATGTGGGGCCCCCTGGAAGCCAAGGGAGGAAAGGGTTTCAAGGAGGAGGGAGTGAGGTGCCCGGTCAAGTGTTGCCGATGGTTGGGATGCAATGAGGACTGGGGCTGGCCATCGGATCTAGCAAGCCGACGATTGGCAACCTTGGTAAGCACCCTTGGAGGGGGGGCGGGGAGCCAGCTGGGAAACCTGCACGAGGGGCTGGGGGTACAGAATTGGAGACAGCTCTTTCAAGAAGTCTGCTGCCAGGGGAAGCAGAGAAATGGGGGGCACCAGCGGGATTTGGTGCAGGGAGCAAGGAGTGTGCTTGTAAGGGAAGGGCCACTGCGGGAGCCCGGCCACCGCGCTGGAGGACAGCTGCCTTTGGAAGGGGCAGGGACGGTTCATCCGTGGGGGACGGGGCAGGAGGGCAGATCTCATGGGTGCATCTGGAAAGGTGTGTGGCCAGCATCCATGGGGCTTGTCTTCTGAATGGTTCCATTTACCCGTTGAAACAGGAGGCAAAATGTGTGTGTGTGGGTGTGGGTGTGGGTGGGGGGGGAGGTTTGGGAAGAAAGAATGAACTGTCAGCCAGGAGAGCAGGAGGGGGAAGGTACGAGGAAGATGCAACTGGGCAGTATTAAGGGTTCCCAGCACAAGCAGAAGATACCCTGGGGCCTGGGCCTACCCGCGGTGCGGGACAGAGCCAGCTGTCACCCCCGCCTCTCCTCTCGGGCCCCTTTCTGCGTCAGACTGCCACTCAACCAGTCGTTGGCAACTCACTTTGGGCTTCTCCTGTGCCCGTAGACTAGGTCCCTTTCTCTCCCCTTCTAGATGCATCTCTTTGTCTTTGCCCAGTTCCCGGTAACCAGAGCCCAGCCTGAGCCTGGGCAGGAGGGAGCCCTCAAACAGCTCCTTAAGTGCCGCCTTTACCCTAAATCCCTTTGGGGGTGCAGCAGTTGGCTTCCCCCAGCTGAGGCTTTGCAGCGCTCACCCCCTGGGTCCTCAGCCCCATGGAGCACCCACTCCCTGAGGGGTGATTCACCCCTGGAGCACAGTCAGGAGAAATTAGACTTCGCAAAGAAAGACAATTGGCAGTTGAGTTCCTGGCCTTCCAGCCTGACAGCGAGGTTTACCCCAAAGGCTAATTATCTGGCTGCCTAAGGAGGCCTTGGCGGCCCTGCGCTATTTGGGGTGCTGGCTTCCTGCCGGTGGTGAAATGCACACAGCTTCCACCACCACCACCCCCCGCCCCCGCCCACATGACTCTCTGTCGGCTCTGAGGCTCGGAGCAGGTTCACGGTCCCCTCTGAGCTACGGCAGGTAGGTCTGCGGCAGGCCTGGGCCCAGGGGCCGATTCCAGACCTCCCCTACGCCAACGGCCTCTGGAGCTGGGCCAAGGGTCAACCTGATGATACTCCAAAATGAGTCCCTATTCCTTTCAAAGGGCCTGAAATTCCGCCAGTACAAATATTTATGGAAAGGCTCTGATCCCTTGGGCAAGGTGCATTGTCTCCACCATGGCTCCCCGGGGCCCGCAGCTTCCTCTGTCCTAGCCCATGCCATGCTTTATGGTGAGGGCAGGGGCTATCTGCAGAGCCTGTCCCAGAGCCTGGGGCACAGAAGGTGCCTGGTACTGAACATGTGAATATGCATGAGTGAATGAGTCTTCCGCAGCAGCAGCGTAGGGGAATGTTTTCATCGGCACCTTCTAATGCGCTTTATCCATCCCTTCCCATTGCCAAGAGCAGAAGGAATGATGTATACTCTGCATCGGTTTCGGAGGAGGACATAGTAGGAGCTCAAGAGTGTTTATTGAGGGGCGCCTGGGTGGCGCAGAGGTTAAGCATCTGCCTTCGGCTCAGGGCGTGATCCCGGAGTCCTGGGATCGAGCCGCACATCAGGCTCCTCCACTGGGAGCCTGCTTCTTCCTCTCCCACTCCCCCTGCTTGTGTTCCCTCTCTCACTGGCTGTCTCTATCTCTGTCAAATGAATAAATTAAAAAAAAAATCTTAAAAAAAAGTATTTATTGAATGAATGAATGGATGAATGGATGAATGAATGAATGAACGAATCCATGCATGCAAGAATGAATGAATGGAAGGATAGACAAATGGACCCAGGATATGGACCAGGTGCTTCCGAGGCTCCAGGGGACTAGTTGAGGGCTGTGATACCAGAGGGGGAGGCCAGATTCAGGACAAGGGAGGGGCCCCGGGCTGCCTGCTTGGGACACTCTTGATCCCCTTTCATTGCGTGTTGAATTGCAAACGTGCCCGAGCTGGGATATGAAAGCCAGCTCTGTGCAAGGACACCCCCCCTGGGTACTCGAGTCCTGTGTCTCCCTCCCCTTTTTCCCCACTCATGCTGGGGCCCTGGAGACCCAGAGGTGACAGAGCTGTGGTCCCCACCCTAGAAAAGTTCTCAGGTTGGGCTCAAGTGAGCAGAGGCGCTAACTCGTGCCAGGCATCACCGGCGCCACTGAGCCTCCTCCCATGAGCCAACTGGCTCCGAGCCCAGGGGCAACCCAGGAGGGCTTCAGGCAAGGGGAGGCAATGTTTACACTCCTTCTACTCGGTGGTTCACAAGAGTGGGGTGCTGTGAGAGCACTCCTTTCCCCAGCTGGTGGGAGCTGGGGGCACTTGGGTCCAGCAAGGAACTTGCACTTCGCCAGAGCCCCAGGACCTAGAACATAGGTGCGGTAGCTCTCCCATCTCCCAGGACAGAAGGAAGACTCAGAAAGGAAGTGCCTTGCCCAAGTTCACGCACTGTGTTGCTAGGCATTGCTGGGCCTGGAATTCTGTCTTGCTACACCCCCCACAGCCATCCCAAGTCCTCGCCAGCTGCCTCGCCCAAAAGGGCCCCCCGCTTACCTAGGAAATACCAGAGCAGGACCCCCACTGAAGCCAGCACAACAAGGGCCAGCCACAGCGGCGCCAGGCGGAGGTAGTCCCGGGCTTTTCTCTTGGAGTCCTCAGGAGTCTTGAACATCCCCTCCGGCTCTGCCTCCTCTCCGTCACCTCCATCACCCTGTCCGCCCGCTGCCTGGGGCGCCTCGGCCACGGGCATCCTGGTGGAGAAACAGACCAGGCTTGGAAATGGCCTGACATCTGCAAAGGAGCTTTTGCCAAGATCCATGGTGCACGGAAGTAAGACAGCATCCCCGCCTCTCGGACAGGAAGATCCTAACTCCAGGAACCAGTGATCGAGAGTGGGCCCCAAGCAGCTCGGAGGAGGAAAGCAAACCTCAGAGCGGCTCGCTCCAGAGGGCACGCAGTAGAGCCGGACCATGTCTGGCTGGGGAGCCCCCATCTCTGCAGCTGTACCAGCCCCTCTATGGTCAGAGGACAGATGGAGGTTTCAGTGCCCGAGCCCACCTCCCCCCCGGAGATTATTTCCACACCTGGAATATGTGGAGTACAAATGTCTATAAACCAGCTCCTCGTGCCTCTGGCTTTCCTTCTGCTGGGTGCTTTTCCTCCCTCTTGGTTCTCCAAAGTACAGCTTCCCAAAATACTGATGACTTCCGTTCGCTTAGGTCCTCCCCCGGCAGCCCCCTGAGCCAGCGCCGTGCTGGGCCAAGGAGCTGTCCTTCCAGGAGTCCCATCCCTCTGGTCTCCCCACCCCGCCGGAGGTCTCCTCGGGACAGAGAAGGAGGCACAAACTACCAGTCACTGATCGCCTATGGAACGCATTTCATTTCATCCTCTGGTCACCCAGGGACGTGGGGACTGTTGTCCCCACGCACTCTTCTTCCTCAGGTCCACTCTGCACAGATACGTGACGCGTACTATCTTGCTTGAACCTCCAAACGCCTTTCAAGGCTCTGTACCCATTGGACAGAGGAGGAAACTGAGACCCGGAGTGTTTTAGCCGCAACTCAGTCCGGGGTGTTCCTAGCCTCTTTCTCCCAATGTGATTGGAATATCTGTCACTTGTTATCAGCCCCATTGTACAGATGAAAAAACTGAACCCTGGAGACTAAGCCCCTGGCCCAGGGTCACACAGCGGGAAAGCGGGGGTGGGGGGGCCAAGTCCAGGTGTCTGACCGCCTGCTCCTCCCACCACCCTGGGCTGCTTCCTGTTCAATGAGCTGTTAATGAACAATCATGATTTAATAATAACTGAGTGACTCCCCTCTCAGTGCCCTGAGTCTGCAGCTGTGTCTTCAGATGCCCCCTTCCCCCCTTCCCCCGCCAAAAAGCTGCTCAGCTTCTCAGGCAGGTTTTCCCACGGCACAGAGAAGGCCCTCCAGCCACCCACCCACCAGCAGAGCGAGGATTCTAGACCACCGAGAAGTTGCCTCTTATGCATCCGTAAATGCTGCGGGGGCTTTAATATACATCCCTGATGTGTATGTGGGTCTGGGCAGTGGGGTCTCCTTGGAGCCATGTCTTCGGTTTTTACACAGTGGGTTTTCTGAACATGGGGCTCCTCAGTGAAGGTCGAAGTCCTTCTACCTGAATTCAAGGGGCCTCCTGGCCCTCCTCCCTGCTTCCCTGCTCCCTGTCGCTCCTCCTAGCATTGCTCTGGCACCCAGCCACCGTGACCCTCTCTGTCCCCACCCAGTGCAAGGGAGGAGGGACTGCTTGTAATTCTCAGCTGCCTGAGACCCCCTCCACCCCAGGACATCAGCACACATGGGGCAGGCCCTGCTGGCTTTCGTGGGGCCACAGCACAGGAGGGTACATATCCTGCAATGGCGGGGACAGCCCCGCCCGCTGCCCAAAGTGTCCACAGCAAAGAGAAACAGCCTGCCCCGACAAGTTGAGCGGGGCTAGATCGGGGTGCACCCAGGGGACAGGCCGGCTCCTTGCCTTCTCTCAGCCCAGGTCCACCCCTTCTGCCCCAGGTGGCCACACCTCTGGTTTACTCTTGAGTCTGGATCACTAACAAGCTATTTCAGGATGACTCACAGAGCCTTGGGGACATTTGTTTCAACTGTTTTCTACATACTGTCTCATGCACACCTACAGAGACCCTGTGGACCTAGGTTCTTCTATTACCCCCATTCTACAGATGAGGAAGTTTGAGGCACAGAGAGGTTGAGCGGCTTGGCCAAGGTCTCCCCGTTGGTTAGCAGCAGAGCCACGTTGCAAAACCAAGCGGTGTGTCTCCAGAGTAGCGTCTTCAGCCCTACGCTCCACTGCCTCCCACATCACCAGGGTACAGGCGGGGAAAATGAGGCACAGAGAAAGTCAGACGTCTATTAGAGGAGGCGCCAAGGGGAGCAGTCCAAGGTAGGAGGTTCGGTAGGCCTCCCCTCCCTTCTTCTCTGGTCTGGGAGGACGGTGAGCATCTCAGAGGAGCCCATTTCTAGAAAAGCCACTGTGTAAAAACCCAAGATAAGATACAGCCCAAGGTGAGGGGGTGCAGTTCACCTGGGCTCCCCATCACCTCCCACCTGGACTCCTGGGGTGGCCTCCTCCCTGGACTTGCTGTCTCTCATCTCCTCCTCCTGCATGTCCTCACATTGTCGCCAGACAGCCCTCCCTGCCCACCGCCAGCCACCCACCACCACTCAGAATCCCCTTGTGGCTAACAGCCACCCTGATGGCTAACTGCCATCAGGCACATCACCCTGCGTGCCTACAAAACCACAACTTTGTGCCGCCCCACCCTCTGCCCGAGGACTGCAGGGATTCCCTAAAGGCCCGCGTGCAAGGCCACAGGAGCCGGGGATGGGTCCCTAGGCCCTGGGTGGTAAGCGGCCTCCTCGCCTGGGCAGCCCTGGGTCAGATCAGCAGTATGCCTGGCTTGTGTGTGTATGTACTCTTTAAAGACTTCTTTATTTATTTGAGAAAGAGAGAGCGTACCGGGGTGGGGGCAGAGAAACAGAGAGAATCTCAAGCAGACTCCCTGCTGGGGGTGGAGTCTGAGGAGGGGCTCCACGAGATCAGCACCCAAGCCGAAACCAGGAGTCGGACGCTCAACCCACTGAGCCACCCGGCGCCCCTAGTATGCCTGCCTTTGGCTCTGTTTCTCTCCCCCTACAGGAAACACGGGTCTGTGTCTCATTCACCCCTGCTTTCCCATAGAACCCAGGACAGGCCCTGCTGCATGAAAGAAAAGAGTGAATGGCTAGGGTCTCCAGACTCCTGGTGCAGTACTCTCTCCTACGCATTCCCACCTCCAGGAAGCTGGACTTGGGAGGCTAGGGGCTGGGGCTTACATGCCTTGTCTGCATATGGAGGCCTGGTTTTGGTTACTGAACCATTCCATTTTTGTCAGGCACCTGCTTCATGCAGGCTCTGCTCTGGGCGGGGGGCGGGGGGCATACTGGGGGACAGGAGACCTCTCTCCAGTCCTCTTGGGGCTGATAGCCCAGCAGGAGATGGGCAGTGGTGACCGTTGAGTGCCGTGAAGATGACCCACCGCTCTTGTCTTTTACTATTATACTGTCCTCCCCTGAGTTGGCCAACTCCCTGCTGACCTCTCCCCCTACCCCCATTATTTCGAGGGTCCAGTCTATCAGAAAGGTTTTTGGCTCTACCTTCCAACTGCCCCCAGAACCCAACCCCTTCCTGGCACCTCTATGGCTCCCACCATCTTCCAGGTCAATATCATCTGTCACCTTGACCACTGCAATAGCCAGCTGCCTGCTCATGCTCTCCAGCGAATTCCCACACGACCACCGGAGTGGACTTTTCACCGTGTGCCCTGCTCATGGGTCTCACATGGCTCCCGTCCACCTAGAACAGAGCCCAAAGCCCAGATCCCAGCCCACAAGGGCCTGGGTGACATGGCCCTGGTCTTTCTGTCCTCTCCCACCCTCCACTGCAGCCACTCCCGGCTCCTTGCCAGACCTTCCACAGATCAAGTGCGTGCTGCCTCAGGGCCTTTGTACTTGCTGTTCCCTCGGCCAGGAGCGCTTTTCCTTCCATTTGCCCCATGGCCTGCTCCTTTCCCTCCTTCACGTCTTTGCTCCAATTTCTTCGTAGCACTTCTCAGGCCCTCAATTGCATGATAGGCTTCCATGTCCTTTGTCTGTCTCCTCTCTGGCTGTAAGTGACACGAGCAGGGGCGTATGCTGCTCCCCGCTGCGTGCCCTGCTCCGACGGCAGAGCTTGGCACCCCATCATCGTTGTCGAGCCACTGAATGCTAGGATCCCAGCTCCTTCCCAACAGCTGGAGGGTGCTGTGGGCACGTGTGGCCTGGCCTTCTTTCTCCCCGCTCCCTCTTCTCCCCTCTGGCACCCCAGTGACACTGGACGTGTCGGCTATCCGTTCTATCAATACACAGATGGGAGAAAACTTCTACAGAGCAAGGGCTCGTAGCATGAAGAACGTCACATGGATTGTTTCTTGAACCCTGAAAATTCCTACCCATGTCACCTGGCTTTCCCACACACTCTTCCTTCTGCCTGGGCTGCCCTCCTCTGCCTTGGCCAGCTCCCAGCTGACCCCTGCACACCTCAGCCCAGCTCCCACCTCTTCCTGGCAGCTCTCCCAGAGGGCCCAGCAGCTGCCTCTCTTGAAGCGTCCTGGGCCACCCCCATCACTGCGCCCTTCACCATGGGGGCATCCCCTGCCCCCGGATGGTGAGCCCCTTGGAAGGAGAGGCTGGACTTGGCCCAAGCTTCTTCTCTGACCCCAGCACCTGGCCCCCTCCCTGACACCTGTTCCTCCTGCTCTCTGACCACTGGAGTGTCCTCAGTCTGCGCCACGGAAGCAGAACTCCCGGGGTGGGGGGCTGGACTTCCTCCCACCTGCGGGCGCTTTGCTGGGCAATGCCGCCAGCCACATTCTCCTTCAGCCTCCAGTAGCCGGGGATGTGTGCTTCGTTATCTTTATTTCATAGCTGGGGAAAATGAGGTACAGAGACATAAAATGACTTGCCAGGGTCATTCATCCGAGGCAGGGCACAGCGAGGAGGAACAGAACCAGAAACCTGATCTAGGGCCACGGGAGGCAGCTTCCAGAGAGGCCGCCCCAGGGCCTAGAGTAGATCCCTGCTACAAGCCATTTCGTGTGTGCCCAAGTGTGGGGCTGTGTGCATGGAAATCCCTTCCACAAGCGCAAATGCATTACAAATGCGTACATGGGTGTGCACAGACTGAGACCCATGGAGGTACCCCCACACCTGCCTGTGACCCACAAACTCATGGATGCATTGCTCACACTTCACACATGTGTGCACGTGCAAGAGCGTGTGCACGTGCAAGAGCGTGCGCACCCTCACTCATGCACACACACACGCACGCACGCAGAGCCAGCTGCATTCAGTCTGGACCTGGGAGCTAAGGGTCCCTGGTTCAGCGCAGCGTCAGGCTCGGGGCCAGACTCCCACACCAGGAAGCCCAGGGAGGAATGCGGGCTCGGAGGGGGGCACGTCCAGCCTCGCAGAGTGAGGGTGGGGTGCTCAGCCTGGCAAACCGGTGTCTCCCCTCCGCCCAGTCCCTGCTTCAGAGTCCACCAGCCCCACCTGAACCCAGGCCTGCCAGCACCCCAAACCTGCAGCCCCTCCACGGCCCCTGCGCCTGTCCATACGCCTGGCCTCATGACACCCTGTCCTGCCTCAGTCCCGGCCCTGTGGCCCCTCGCCTTCTGCTTACCCAGTCACTGCCTGGCCAATGGGGCCCTGCCGATCTTGGCCTTAGAGCAGGGCCGATGGCTCCAGCCCCAGGGAGACAGGCCTGGCTCTCCGAATGGACACCGTCACCGGGTCATTCTTGGATCCCGGTCCCCTGTTCTGGAGGCCCCTCGCTTACCTTTGGGAGTGCCAGGTGGGTGCCGGGCCGGCACGCAGGCCCCAGAGCCTCTGTTTGTCCAGGCCAAGGTCTCCCTACCCCCCACCCAGCCTCCCTGGGCTGGATCAATGGCCCAGAGCCATGGCCAGGGTGTCTGGCCCTTGTCCCCTGTGGCCTGTGGCCCCAGGCTCCATGGGCCTTCTGCCGGGTTCAGGTCGGCACTGTGACTGAGCATAGGTAAACAGGCCGGCTGGAGGCAGGAGCCAGGCACGGCCCGCCCCGCCCCACCCCGCCCCGTGGGCACCCCGGAGGCTTGCGGGCAGGTGCGGGAGATCCGAGCTCTCCCCTGAGGCCTGTTGCCTGGTGACATTCCTGCCTGGTTACAGTCCCTGGTCCCCTAGAGCAGGAGGTGGGGGTGGTTGAGGATGGGGGTCGGGGATGGCTGTGCAGAGGGGCCCGTGCTGTGGGGCAGGGGCTCTCAGGGGTCTCCTTACCGAGACTGGTGAGACCAGAGGGTCCGGTGGCCAGAGAGAGAATGGGAGGCCCACGAGCTCCGGGGACAGAAAAGGAGAAAGTGGGGTGGGGGTGGGGTTCGATCCTATTTTCTGTTCTGCTGGAAATTATTTGAATTACCCCATGGTTCTCTAGAGCTGTGCTCTCCGTTTTGGTGGCCACTGGCCACCCGTGGCTTTTGGGCCCCTGGGATGCAGCCAGTCTGACCCGAGATGCGCTTCGTGGGAAAGATACGCAGTTGGTCTCAAAGACAGTGCAAACAGGGAACGTAAAACATCCCAACAAGAATTTTTACATCGATGACCTGTCAAAATGACAGCATGGTGGCTATATTGGATTCAGTAAAAACATGGCTAAAATTCAATTCCCCTGCTTCTCTCTATATTTTGTAGCGTGGCTCCTAGCCCGCTGAGCTCACACGTGTGGCTCACATCCCAGCGCTAGTGGGCAGGGCCGCAGCGAGCATGGAGGGGCTGACCCGCGTGTGCTCCGGAGCACGTGCCGTGAACTGGGGTGTCCTGGGTGCGCACAGGCTGGTCCGAGGTGATCCCGTGAGGGGGTTGCCTGCCTGAAAGCCCGTGTGCTGTGTTATGTGGGTCCCGGGATGTGCGTGAGTGTGAAGTGGGATGACATGTGTGTGTGTGGAGCGTAAGGGGTGTGTGTGTGAGCAGTATGGGGTGTGAGGTGTGTGAGTGCTGAGTGTGAGGCGTGTGTGTGAGAGAGAGATCCACGTGTGTCCTGGGGTGTGTCCGTCAAGAGCCAGTGTCTGAGCCGGGACGTCTGGGCACGATCTCTGCCCCGCACGCTGGCTGCAGTGAGGCTGGCCGGGGAAACCGGGTGGGGGTCACCTTCCCTTACATCTCCTGTTCCTCAGCCCTGCCCCTGTGGGGACCCTGGGACTGAGGCCCCCTCCTTGCCCCCGACTCTCCCAGCCCCCCCCCAAGGCCCTGTTCTCTCTTCCCTCCATCCTCCCCTCCTCTCAGGCCCTGCTCCGCCCCCCCAGCTGCTCAAGCTTTCCCAGGGGGACGGGATTCGGTGGGGGGCGGGGGCGAAGAGACCCGAGCCCTGTCTCTGGACCGCAACCTGTCCTTCAGAAGACAAATTGGCCGGACAGGCTAGTACCCACACAGTTTGAAAAGCAGAAAATCTTGTGCAATCGAGGTCCTCTGTACTTGGCGGCCACTGGGACATTGATCGGTCACAGCCTGGGGGGGGGAGGGGCTGGCCTTGGGGGGGGCAGCAAAGTGCTGAGAGGGGTGTTTGAAAGCAAGGGTGCAAGGGGTGATGGCACCAACTTCCCAAGAGCTCAGAGAGCCGTGGGCAGGGGCGGGGGGGGGGACAGCCTCCCACCCAGTCAGGGCTTCCTTCTGTTAATGGGCAGCCATGTGCCCTGGACACCCCTTTCCCCAAGGCAGGGGGACACATTTACAAAGAGACGGCATGAAAGCCTCCCATGCTCCCAGGCTGTCTGCATGTCACCTTAACACTGGGCCCCTTTGGGCTCTAGGGACACAGAAGCTACCTGGAGGCCTGGTCAGTGAGGCTTGGAGGCCAGGGAGCAGAGCAGACTTGAGCCAGCAGGACCGGGAGGGACGGACCTGGGGGGGGCCACACTCAGGTGACAAGGATCCTGCCAGGGGTTGGAGAGTTAGAGGACCTGGCTGGAGTCCAGTCCCTCCCCCTGCTAGTGACCCGGCAAGCCACATCACCTCCCCACGCTGCCATCTTGTCGGCCTTGGAATGGGGTAGAGAAAACTGGGTTATTGGAGACAGAAAAAGATGGAAGGGAGTATAAATTGTGGATGTTGTGCCCTGTACCCTGGAGGCCTCTCTTTTAATCCCAGGTGTGAGTGGAATGGGAAGTGGGGGCAGGCAGCCGTCCTCCCTCCCACATGCCTGCAGCCTCACCATGACGGCCCTCAGGTCCTGGCTGACGTTGTTGGGGGGCACTCACCATGGGCCAGGCCCTATGCCTGGCACTTTGCGGGCTATTCCATTTACTTCTTTTTTTTTTTTCCTTAAGGTTTTATTTATTTATTCCAGAGAGAGAGGAGTGGGGGAGGAGCAGAAGGAGAGGGACAAGCAGACTCCGTGCTGAGCGCAGAGCCCCACGTGGGGCTCAATCCCAGAACCCTGAGAGCAAGACCTGAGCCGAAACTAAGAGTCAGTTGCTCAACCGACTGGGCCACCCAGGCACCCCTGTTCCATCTACTCCTCACAATAGCATGTTTAAGCCTCAATTTGCAGAGGCCTGGGCCCTGGTGACGTGTAACTCCCACGTCCGGTGCCGGACATGGGGACAGTGATATGAGGAGACACACTGCCTTCTGCCCAACAGAGCTGGATGTTCTGCAAAAGTCCTCGGCTCGAAAAGAAAACGGCGGGACATTCAACACCCCACGCCGAATGCCCCGCCCCAAATTCATAGACGGCCGTCCTGTCCTAACCTCCAGGGTCTCTGGATGTGTCCCCACTTGGAAATAGGGTTGTAATTCGTTAAGACGAGATCAGAGTGGAGTAGTGGAGTCAGGGTCCGCCTGATGTCCTTCTTTTTTTTTTTTTTTAAAGATTTTTTAATTTCTTTATTCGACAGAGATAGAGACAGCCAGCGAGAAAGGGAACACAAGCAGGGGGGAGTGGGAGAGGAAGAAGCAGGCTCATAGAGGAAGAGCCTGATGTGGGGCTCGATCCCATAACGCCAGGATCACGCCCTGAGCCGAAGGCAGACGCTTAACCGCTGTGCCACCCAGGCGCCCCCGCCTGATGTCCTTCTAAAAAGAGAAAATGCGGAGACAGACGCCCGGGGTTGGGGTGGGAGTTCCGTGTAAAGATGAAGGCAGAAATTGGGGTGACATGTCTGCTGGCCAGGGAGAGCCAAAGATGGCCAGCTAACCCCCAGGAAGTAGGAAAGACATGGAACAGGGTCTTCCTCCCGGGCCTCGGAAACAACCAACCGTGCCAACACCTTGTTCTTGGACTTCTGGGCTCCGGAGCTGGAAAACAACGAATTTCTATTGCGTGAGCCACTTAGTGTGTGATTTTGTTGCCCAAGCCCTAGGAAATGAACACGGTGCTTAATAAAGTGGCGTTGGGTCAATGCTGCCTCAACGCCTGCTCGTGTGTCCCGCTCCCTCCCGGGGCCCCGCGAACAGCAGGTGCTCACGACTGCCCACCAAGGAGGCTGAAGAGCCAAGATATCTGCATTTTCACGGAGCCTTCAGGCAGTGGCACGTGTCAAACCACAGAGTGGAGAAGCGGGGGCAGCTCAGGCACAGAGGACGGTGATCGGGGCAAGGTCTCCCAGCCCAGCCCCGAGGAGCAAGCCCATGTCGCCAGGCTTCTTCCCTCAAAGTATCTGTGTTAGTGGCTTGTCTGTCACTCCCTCCTCTCCCACCCCTGGATTGGGAGCTCCATGAAGACAAAGGCTTCGTCTGTCTTCACCCTGCCAGATGTCAGCCTGGCACACGGAACAGACACGCACTTGTTGAATGAGCAAATGATAGTTCCCGTCAACTCTTGCGATGATGATACGGTCAGTCTTTTGAGCGCTAGGCTGCGAGCTGGGCCCTTCACAGTGATGCCCCAAGTCCAGGCTTGGGAGTGGGGAATACACGCCTCGGCTCCGCAGAGGAGGAGACCGGGGCTCTGGGAGGAGAGGTTGACTTGCCCTGGGTCCCACAGCGCAGGGGCTCTGGCCCGATCGCTTTGATGGGAGGTGTGTCATATTCCTGGGCTTCTAGGAGGGATTGCCATGACCTGGGCTGAAAACAACGGAAATGCATTCTCTCACAGCTCTGGAGACCAAGATTAAATGTCAGAGGTCTGTGCTGTCTGGAAGCTCTAGGAAAGATTCCTTCCTCGCCTCTTCTTGGCTTTTGGGTGTTGCTAGCAACTCTTGGCGTGTCTTGGCGGGTAGAAACGTCCCTCCAGGCTCTGCCTCCCTCCTCGCGTGGCCTCTTCCCTGTGCGTCTGTGTCTCTGTGCCCAATATCCCTCTACTAATAAGGACACCAATCCTATTGGACTTAGGGGCCACCCTAATCCAGCATGACCTCATCTTAACTTGCTTCCATCTGCAAAGGGCTTGTGTCCAAATAAGGTCACGTTCACAAGTTCCGGGTGGACATGAATGTGGGAGGGGTGGGGACACTATTCAACCCAGTGCAGGAAGGAAACAATGGTTTTGTGGTACTGTTCCCATGGGGATCAGCCTGGGAGACAACGGGACAGCCACACACCCCCCAGTCAGCCTGTGCTGTGGGTCAGCCAAGCCTCACCCAAGAAGGCTGGGGTTGAGGGTGGAGTTGGGAGTCCAGCCCTCCCTGGAGAAGGTCTTCTGCTGGCTGAGCCTCTCCCTGAATCCCTTTGAGGAAGGTCAGGCTCTCAGGCCCAGGGGCTGCAGTGGGGGCTGAAGGGACGGTCTCCATGTACCACCACCAGATGCTGTCTAGACGGGTATTTGGGAGGACCGAGCTGCCCTAGGCTCTGAGTAATGTATTAGTTTCCGAGCCCTGTCCTAACAAGGTACAACCAATGGGGTGTCTTAAAACAATAGAAATGTATTCTCTCACCGCTCTGGAGGCTGGAAGTCCAAGATCAAGGTGTCGGTGGAACCAGGCTCCCTCTGAAGGCTCTAGGGAAGGATGCCTCCTGCCTCTTCCTAGCTTTGGAGTTTGCCCGCAATCCTTGAGTCTTCAGTCTCAGCTTCTGTGGTCACGTGGCCTTCTCCCTGTGTGTGTCTGTCTCGGTGATGCTTCTTCCTTATAAGGACACCAGTAATATCGGATCAGAAGCCACCTAATGACCTGATTTACATCCGTAAAGGTCCCTATTTCCAAATGAGGTCACAGTCATAGGTACCCGGACTTCACATAACTTTTAGGGGCCACAGGGCAACCCATTGCAGGCAGGGTGAGAGGGGTGGGAACAGGCTGGTTATTGACAATGCCACAGACTGCTGTTCAAAGGTCCACGTGACCGTGAGTCCTCACGTCTCTTCTGAAGCGAGCTGAGGTCACCAGTGTAACCTGCCACTTCTCCTTCCCGTGGCCTCTGGGGCCTTCCTGGGAGCCGTCCCGTGGCTGGGAGGAAAGGAAGCTCCATGAGTGGCACACAGCTTTCCCGTTGCCTTGACCAAACCTGCAGAGGCTGCCCTGGCGGGGTCTCCGGAGGCCACCTCTGTCACCTCTGTCCAGCACTGAGACTCGCTCGCTCACTTATTAAACAGGTGTTGGCACACACGTGGGGCCGGCCTGGGCTGGGGTCCCAGGCCATGGAAACAAACAAGGCCCAATCCCCGTTCTTGCGGGACGCAGCTCAGCCCCGGGAAAACAGACAGTGGGACAGACGACAGACCAAACTCTCAGCAGCAGGCAGAGGACCAGGCCCTCAGCAGTACTTAGGGGCGCTTCTTAGTGTTTCCGAATGAGAACTTTCAGGATGGCCTGTCATCGATTCAAGCGTGAGACCCCTCGGTGTCACCGCCACGGTGGCCCTACTGCACTCACCTGTAGGGGGATTTGTGGTCCCGAAGGGCTTCTGGGACCCTTAGGGAGGCCCTGAGGCTCTGTGGCTTTGTGATACAGCTAGCAGACACGGAACAGGCCTCATGCCCTAATAAGAAAAATGGCCAAGTGACCCCATTTTACAAGTGAGGAAGTGCAGATTCAGAAGGCAGATGGCACTTGTTCTGATCACAGCCGGAAAGTGCTGGGATCCAAACCCAGGACCCCCTTATGCCGGAGCCCCCGGATGCCCCCCATCCGCCCCATGTCTGTGTCCCTCCCTCCTTGCCATGCCACCATGCCTGGGCCCCTTCCCCCTTCTGTCCCAGCCCTGGGTCCTGGCCTCTGGCCTCTGTGGCAGGCGTAGCCCCGGCCGGCCCCTTGATGTTTTCCCAGCCAGAGGTCAGGGGAGTGGCTTCTGATCAGGGGCTTGGGGTTTGAGCGGTGCCGCCTCAAGCCACAGTCGGTTGAGGACACAGAATGGAAACTCCTCATGCGTCACACCCAGCCTGGCTTCCTCCACTGTCCCGGCAACAGGGGCTTCCAGAACACTGGGAGCCAGAGACGCTGGTGGGGGGAGGTCAGGCAGTGAACCTGTAGCAGGGCTGGGACCGGAACCCAAATGACCCGCTCCCCGTCCTGTGTTCCTCCCTGGACTCTGCCCAAAAATGAAAATTTAAGAATAAAATGAAAGACAATGGGGTCACTGTACAAGCAAGCCATCAGGCAGATAGTCAATAAAAACATCTAAGGCACACAGAATCCTAAGTTTCAACATACAGGTGTACATTGGGGCGGGGGGAGGTTTCAAAATGTTACAGCCAAGGTTCCTCCCCTCCAGGCAGTTCCTTTCGAGGTTCCAGATCCAAGGCCGTGCCATCCAAGGCTGGAGACATAGAAGGTTCTCCAGGAAGCTGCTTTCTTGCTGCCCTTCAGAGGAAGCATCCAGCGCTGGCTCAGGCCCCGCGAGGGCCTCCCTCCTCTGGATAACTTGTGTCATCAGGGCTGCTGGTAACCCTGGTGTGGCTATGAGAGGCCCCAACGCCTGCGGGCTCTGTCCAGGCTCTTGGACCCTCCCCGCAGCTCTCCTGCCCTGCCTCCCTTCCTTTCTCCTTTCCTTCCTCCCTTCACCTGCTCACCAATAGGCACATTCACTCAGCGAACATCCTGTGGCAGGTACTGGGGTGCTGGGAGGGACTGCTGTGGAGACAAGAACCCGTGAAAGCCACCATGGAACATTCTAGGCCTTTCGGATCTCTTCAAGAGCCGCCTTTACGGAGCACTTAGCCCGCATCAGGCTCCGTTCTAAGCGCATTGTGTAATTAACTGGCTTGATCCTTACAACAACACCCTGAGCGGAAAAAGGAGGTACTGTTCTTACCCCCATTTTACAGATGAGAAGGCGAAGGCAGAGTGGTTAATGACTCGCCCAGACCACACAACTAAAACACTGCGAAGCAAGGGTTTGAAGCAGGAGGACTTTAGCACTCACAAAGGGCAGGCTTTTCACTAATTTTAAAGTGTGAGCACAATCTCTCAGCGATCCAGTAAAACAGGAACGACCGAGATTCTGAGTTCTGTATCACAGGTGAGGACAAAGCCAAACAGGGAGTTTGGGTGGGGGGCACCGGAACCCTGGACGCTCGCCCCTGCATCCTACTGTCTCAGGGCCACTGTTGTTGGGGGGTTGTGGGGAAGGCGGTGGGTTGTTGATTAAACTTAGCTCAGTCCCAGCGCCTGGGCCCGGCCACGGTGACAGCCCCGGGACATCCCCTTGGCGGGCTGGCTCAGAGACATTTTCCACCACCACGCTATGACACACTTGATGGCACTCCCTTCACAGGGCCTGGGGGGCGGGGGGTGGGTGGCGAAAGGCTGTGGGAAAGCAAGGCCGGAAGTGCTGAGTGGGGAGAGAGAGGCAGGTTCGGGGGAGAAGTACCCAGTCTGCTATTCCAGGAAGCCAGGACGCAGAGGGAGGGAGGAGCTGGCGGGAGACGCATCTTCTTCCTCTGTGCACCTGGCCTCCTGCCACGCACTGGCCACAGACGGGAGGCTGGCTCCTGCCTCGTCTGCAGAGTCCTCAGCCCTGAGCGGGGGAGTGACCACGGATGACACAGACAAGTAAAGGGACAGCTACACCCTCCTCTGTGAAGCCAGAGACTTTACCAGAAATACCCTGCATGGGAGGGTCCAGAAAGATCTCCCAAACTGGGGAGTGAGGGTGACATGTCACACAGGGCTTTAGCCAGAGCGGCCCAGCAACACTTCAGCTAGTTGGGGATAAAGTTGGCCGAGGAGGTGGAAAGATTAGAGGGGCAGGTGGCTGGGGACAGTTGGACCAAGGAAGAGGCTGAGCAGGGATCCGAGCTCAAGGCGATGCTGCCGGGTCACAAGGGTAGGGATGGTTTCAACTACAATTGCAATCATGGCAAGTGAGCAGCTGTGTTCATTTTTTAATTGGTTGCCAGGAAGCTTAGGATGGAATTTTGCTTTTTTTCCCCCATTAATATAATTATCTCCTGCGCAGCCCTGTGTATGCAAAGGGCCAAAAGCTCTGCGGCCAAACGTACGGGAGTTTGAATCCCGGCTCTGCCAACCATCAGCTGCGTTTTTAAACTTCCCTGTGCCTCAGTTTCCAAATCTGCAAAATGGGGACACAGAACACCTGCCTGGCTGGGGCTTTCCAGGTGATAAGGATAGTGCTTGGTACGTACCTGACACAGTGACTAAATGTGCTTCTCGATGTTTTTTGAAGCCATCCAGGGTGCTAGTATTTCAGATGGCGGCAGAAGGGGATTTGCCCTGGATGGACGGTTTCCACCATCATTTGCTCAGTGACTATGGACCTGAAAGTTGCTTGGCGTGGGAGCTGGAAGGTGGGGAGAGAGCAGGAATACTGGATAACTGGGGAGAAGAGGAAACTAATATAGTCCAGACAAATAACCCAGTCAAGAAACGGGCAGAAGGCACAAACAGACATTTCTCCAAAGAAGCCCTACAAACGGCCAACAGACACGTGAAAAAAATGCTCAACATCGCTCATCACCAGGGAAATACACATCAAAACCACAACGAGATACCCCCGCACGCCGGTCAGAATGGCTGAAATTAACAACTCAGGAAATAATAGATGTTGGCGAGGTTGCGGAGAAAGGGGAACCCTCTTACACTGTTGGTGGGAATGCAAGCTGGTGTAGGCACTCTGGAAAACAATATGGCAGTTCTTCAGAAAGTTAGGGGCGCCTGGGTGGCTCAATAGTTAAGCATCTGCCTTCGGCTCAGGGCGTGATCCCGGGGTTCTGGGATCAAGCCCCACATCAGGCTCCTCCGCTGGGATCCTGCTTCTTCTTCTCCCACTCCCCCTGCTTGTGTTCCCCCTCTCGCTGGCTGTCTCTATCTCTGTCAAATAAATAAATAAAATCTTAAAAAAAAAAGTTAAAATAGAGCTACCCTCGACCCAGGAATTGCACTACTGGGTATTTACCCCAAAGATACAGATGAAGTGATCTGAAGGGGCACCTGCACCCCAATGTTTATAGCGGCAGTGTCCACAATAGCCGAACTATGGAAAGAGCCCAGATGTCCAAGGACAGAAGAATGGATAAAGAAGATGTGGTGTATATATACAGTGGACTATTATCCATCAAAAAAATGAATCTTGCCATTTGCAACAATGTGGATGGAACTGGAGAGTATTATGCTGAGTGAAATAAGTCCGTCAGAGAAAGACAAAAGCCATGTGATTTTACTCATACGTGGAATTTAAGAAACAAAACAGATGAACATAGGGGAAGGGAAGGAAAAATAAAATAAGACGAAAACAGAGAGGGAGGCAAACCATAAGAGACTCTTAACTATGAGAAACAAACTGAGGGCTGCTGGAGGGGAGGGAGGTGGGGGATGTGGTAACTGGGTGACGGGCATTAAGGAGGGCACGGGATGTGATGAGCACTGGGTGTTACATGCAACTCATGAATCACTGGATTCTACCCCTGAAATGAATAATATACTACGTATTAATTAAAATCAACTTAAATAAAAAAATTTTTAAAAAAAGAAATTAGAGACCTGGAGGCTGGAAGGCCCTCCCACCTCTCCCTCCTTTACTCTTACTCCTCCCCCCACCATCTGCCCCAGCAGCCTCCTGCTTCCCACTCTGCATCTAACAGATCTCCCGGGGCCCTAGGCTGCCTGGTGCCCAGCTGGTGCCACTCCTCTCCCTGCAATCTGACCCAGGCAGGACTGTCTCTGCCTCACCCTTTCTGCCCCTACCAGCTGCTCCCTCCTTGCCCCGTCTCCCAAGGCACAAACCCTAATCCACCCTGGACATGTCACACTGTAACTTCTGTAGTCCACCTGGTGTAAGGTGGCCCCTCATTCTGCTCACAGCTCAAGTCTCTCATCAGACACGGTGGGGACAGCTGGGTTCCCTGGGCGTGCCTGCTCTTAAGCCCCTCTAGGTTTTCCAGCCCCTAACACCTCACCCTTGGTTTCCCTGCCTGGAAAGTCAGTCTGGGAAGATAAGACCTTCCATTGTGGAAGGAACCCAAGGGATGATCTGGTCCAGCCATGTCACCAGGTGCCAGCTATGATCCATCAGGACCTGCCTACAGAATCTAAAACTGTCCTCAAGCCTCACAGAAAGGATAGCCACGATCAGTTAGCAATGTCTGCCATGAGTGGGTGCAATTGATTAGTGATGTCTGCCACGGGTGCAGCTTTATGAATGCCAGAGATTGCCATCCATGATCTGGTCCAACTATTCAGAGTCAAGCCACAGAAGAGAAAAGATTATATATATAATTTATTTAATAAATATCTTTATATACATTATATATATAAAAACATATTTCATTTATATCTATTGTGTATTCTGTTTATATCATATTCATTTATATTATATTAAATATACATATCAATTGTAGTTTTATAATATTTTATTTTTATTTTCCCATGAGCCCATGTCAGATGGTGCCCAGTCACAGAGTAAGATAAACCTGACTCCTGTTAGTGAAAAAGATATTCCTTTTACAATCTTTTTGCTTTCTCACCGTTTGGTGCTGGCTCTCATGTCTTCAACAGTTTCCCAACACCCGTTAACCTTCCCTTTAAACTAAGAGAGCAGATTTCCAGCAGGCAATGAATTGAGACATTTTATTTTATTTTATCGACTTTTTACAGTTACCTTTTATTTATAGTGAATATCAGCTTTTCCATTTACAGAAGCAATACAAAGATTTTTCTTTTTAAATAAAAGTGTTTAAACAAAAAAGTGAATGGATTTGAAGAAAAATATTAAGTAAACAATAACAGAGATGGCACACAGGGAGTCATTGAAAGTACCTATATCACAAATGCGTGAGGCTTGAGAAACGTAACTGTCCCAAGAACTCTTCTAAGTAGAAACTGACTCACTGAGGGATTTCACAGTTTGCCCTGGGACACAGAGCAGGGGTCTAATGCTCAGGCCCAGACTGAGGAGCCTTGTGACCCAGAACACATGGCATTGTATGGCAGGAAGTGGGAAGTGAGATGGCCAGGTAATTAAGGTCTTCTGAGGTAAGGATCCAAGACTCAGACAACCTCAGGAAAGGGGAGTTTATTTCAGACATAAGGAAAACAAGATTCTTGAGCGAACAGTCTGTAGCCCACTTGGCAGGAGGAGTCTCTGTACCAGAGCCCGATGCCTTCTGCTAACAGAGCTGAGCTCCTGCTCCCCAGGCTTCTCCCAGCGCCTTCACAGGCACCTGCTCCGAAAGACCTCCCTCCTTCCCTGAGTTCAGATGCTCAGGACTGGGAGGAATCTGATTGGCCAGTTCAGGCCCGGCCTCCCTGATTGGGCGGAGCTTCTGTTCTAAGCCAGCTCATAGGCTGCTTGTCGGCCTATGGGTGGGCTTGTGTCAGGTACCCAATCAACTAGGAGGAGGACCTATAAGTGCAGGCGCTGCGCGCTCACGGCTCAGTGGCCTGGGACAGAGTCTTTTCCTTGCAGAGGCTCCTAGCGTGGGAGGAAGGTTGTGGCATACATCACAGGTGTGATCTGTGCCAGGGACAGAGGGAAGAGAAGTGGAGAAGTGGTGGGGAGCACCGAGAAGGAAGGGGCCAGCTGCGTGTGTCTGTGTTTGTGTAGCAGGGAGGATTGCCGTGAAAGGGGGTGAGCCTTTTGCTGGAACTTAGTGAGAATGGGGCTTCGCCTGCCTGAGTCTTAACCTCAGAAGGGGATGATGCCCCCTGTGTGAAGGCAGCCGGGCACAGGGAGTCCCAAGCAAGGTGGTCCCAGATAGTTCATTAATTCATCCAGGGAATAGGATGGGGTGCCAAGAGCTCTGTGTCCAATGCAGTGAGTGGAGTTGCCCTTCTGGATGTGGGGTGCCAGCCCCTGAGCTGCGGAAGAGATCCCTCCAGTAGACGTCTAGACTCCCTGTGACAGCCTCAGAGCCTGCCATTAGGAGAGGTTTACTTTCCAGCAGCATGCCTTAGGAGTCTGTGAAACCGCTATTGAAAGATCCAACGAGTGTCCACTTTCTCTGGGAGATTTGCATCCGTCCTTGGGCCACAGTGGCAAGGACGCAGTAGCGAAGCATTCTGAAGTCACAAGAGATCCCAAGGGCGAAGTGACAGGGCCGCTTTGTCTAGCCATCCCATGACCCACGGAACTTATCCCCCCAGCACTGAACCTCAAAGTTTGGGCACGTTAATGGAGGCAGTGTTTCCCTCCAAGGGAAGCAGAATGGACCCTTGAGGCATAAGGGGATTTTTCGCCTAGACGAGGGAGGAGAGAGCACGGCAGGTACAGGGAACAGCAGGGGCGAAGGTGTGAGGGAGGTATGAGGGAGCTTCTGGAGGCTCAGTAGGCCCACCGGGAGGGTTCCAGAAGGGAACGTCCCCACGTGATGCTGGAGGAGCAAGAGCCAGGCCAAGAAGAGGCGCCGAGGGCAGCGGGGAGCCATGGCGGGGTTTAAACAAGGGGCGGCAGAGCCGTATTTGTGGTTCGGAGAGAGCACTGTGGCTGCCCTTTGCCAGATGGGTGGGAGGGGTGGGACTGGGCCAGGAAGCCCAGTGAGGAGGACACGGAGAAGATCCCTGGAGAACCCTGAGAACTCTCCCTGAAGAGTCCTTGCAGGGCTGGAGAGGCGGGATGCTTGAGATGCAAAAGCCATATGACTCCACGACGGGGGAGGGGAGTAGGCTGTGTGGGGCCCTCTGGCAGAGGCGTCCAGGAAGGCAGCTAGACACCGGGTGACTCAGCAGTGGACAAGCCTCGAGGACAAAGAGTCGTCACCTGGGCCCGGCACAACAGTGGGCAGCGACCTGCCTGGTCGTCCATCTACACCGACTGAGCCGGGTCCTGATCCTGCAGCTCTTGGAGGGACAGGTAAGCATCGGTGTTCAGGGTCAGGCAGGAGGTAGGGGCCCTGACCTGGCCTCGCCCGGAGGGGCTAGCCCAGGGGAAGCCGGCTCCCTCCCCAGGGCCGGGGGCTGGGACCTCCTCTCTTGCTTCTTGCAGGGCAAGCTCCAGGGGCGGCTGGCTATCCCCAGGGTCAGGCGTTCCTGGGTTTGGAGGCTCCAGGGGCTGGGGGGCCCAGGCTCTGGGAGCCCCCTCCTGCAGTGAGGGGGACAGCTTCTCTCCACCAGCTCCAACGCTGCCCGGGGCCGTGTTGGGGGGGCCGGGGCCACCAAGGAGACCAGGAGAGAAGAGCAGCAGGTCATCCCCAGGGGGGAAGGTGCAGTAGGCATCATCCTCAGCTGGCAGGGGTGGCAGGGGCGGGAGGAGAGACCCCTCGGGCGCCCCAGGCCCACCCTCCTCAGGCTCTTCTGTGCAGGGGTCATAGGTGAAGTACACCTGGCAGGCCTCGATCTCCAGGGCGTCGGGGAGGTGGAAGAAAAAGTAACCCTGGTTGGTGAAGGAGCTGGTCAGCGAGAGGCTGCTCGTCTCGGTGGAGGGAGAGGGCCCCTTCTCCTGCTGCAGCAGGAGCAGCTGTGTGGCCTTGGCGTCCCTGTCCAGCACCTCCAGCGGGGAGATCTCGGGTGCCTGGGTGTTGGGGCTGAAAGATGACGAGGGGAAGGGCGAGGACAGCCATTTCTGCCAGGAGAGATAGCAGACGGAAGGTGAGTGGGAACCTCCAGGCTCACAGCAACAACTCTAACTACAGTCTACTCAGGGCTGCTACCTCCGGGAAGGCCTCCCTGACTGTGCCCCCCCCACCCCAACCGGCTTGCGGAACGCCCTGGGTCAGCCCAGGGAGGGTGCTTGCTGCGGGTGCCCAGGGAATGTGTTGTTTCGATGAGGGACTGTGTACGGAGTGCCCGCGGTGAGCCTGGCACTGCGCTAGGCACCGGGCAAAGGGTGAAAGCCTCATGCGTCTGGCGGGGGCTAGCACAAGCGTGCGAGTCCACAAACCAGCGTCAAAGCCAAAAGGGCCCTGGAGCCCATCTTGTCCACCTTACAGATGCCCAGACAGGGGACGTCCCCTGCCCTGATAACACAGCCAGCAGTGGCAGAGCTGGGAACCAGGCTCCCCGACAAACTCTCTGGCGGGCACGAGGGTCCTGCCATTCTACGCGCCCCCCGCCCCACCCAGTGCCATGCAGTCCCCACCTGCCACACCGTCCCTCCACAGAGAGAAGAAAGTGCCCACCAGAGCATTTCCCAGTCACTCCGGAGTCCAGAGAGCCCTGGCCCTCCCTGACTGTGTGGCCCTGGGCAGGTCCCCGCACCTCTCTGAGCCTCAATTCCTCAACGCTTAGCCCCCTTTCCTAACTTCCTTGCTGTGGGTCAGCAGGAGGATGTCAAATAAGAAAATAAAGGCAGAACTCCCTGGTCCAGGGTAAAAGGCAGACCACCCACAGAAGCGTAAGGGACAATAGGCCCCCAGGGGGTATGATGGGGGCCACGGGTGGGTACAGTTGAGAACCCCAACAGCCCTCTGTTCTGGGAGCCCTCAGCCGCTGGACTGGGTCCCCTGAGCACACAGACCAGGCCCAATGGGCTCCTCCTACAATCCTGAGAGGGGGAATGCAGATCCGTGGTGGGGGTGGTGGGGGAGGGTCTGGCCATGGAGGAGCGGCAGGGCCAGGCCAGGCCTGTGACCAGCACTGGGTGCCAGGGCCTCGCTGGCCCCCCTCAGAGGTGTGTGTGTTCAGCCACTTCCTGGGCCTCCGTCCACAATGCCCTGAAGCAGGGGTGGGAGACGGGTGCAAGGAGAAACGTATCCCCCTTCACTCACACACTCACGCACTGGCACGCATACGCCCGGGTCCCGTGGACAGGGCAGTGGGCCTCGTGGCCTGCTAGCCAGAGGTCCTGGGGTAGAGAGAGAGGAGCAGACCTCCCACCCAGATGCGGAGGGGAGGGTGGGGTCCCTCTTGGCCGGCCACAACCCCCAAGCACATGGTGCATCCCCAGTGCTTCCTTGGGGTACCCCCTCCACACCCTAGGTCTGGGGCAAGCATCTAGACCTGGGGAATGACCTCATGGGAAGATGGAGCGGTTTACACCTCTCCAGGATGGAGCCCACTCCCACCTTAAAATGTCCTAGTCCCGTAGAAGCAGAAGGATTTCACCCTGGAAGAGGACGAAGGAGGCATCTAGTCCAGCCTCCAACCAGGAATCCCCTCTGCTGTGTTTCTGACACATAGTCAGCCAAGGCTTGTTAGAATGCCTCTGTTGATGGGGAGCTCACTACCTTTAGGGCTTTAGGAAGAATTTTAAGGAGATACATTCCCCCACATGAAGAGGATTATAGGCAAGCTATCCCCAGTCTTGGGAGTTTTCCAAAGAATTCCAGAAGGGGCCCTGATCAGCCATAACGGAGAACTCTAAAGCCAACTCTGGGCACCTCTGGCCCAGTACAGCTTTCCAGCCCCTCCACACTCCTCCTGATCTCCCTCCATCCCCACCTCATCCTCCCCCAAATCTAGAGAGTCTGGGGAGGGGAGGGTGATAGAAGCAGCCCACCACAACCCCCTTCCCCCGTCACACTTCCTTCCTGAAGCAAGTGTGGGCTCAGGGAGGGGAGGGGACTGAGGTTTAAATGGGGTTCAGTGTGTTACTACTATCTGGCCCAGCACTTTCCCAGTGACCCTGCATCAATTGATGAGAAGCGGCTCAAAGTCTTGTTACCGTCTAGGATAGGGTGCGGAGTCTGCTCAGGGCTTTCTGCAGCGGGGAGAGGAATCACTGCTCATGAAAAGAGTCTGCCCAAGTGGGGGCGGGGGTGTGGAGAAATGGCAAGTCCTGCTCAGTCAACAGACCAGTGACAGCAGTTCTAGCTAGGGCCCCTTGAGCACTTACTGTGTTCCAGCCAGCGATCTCGGACCCATCCACGTAGTAACACGACTTCCCTCCCCATTGTACAAGAGAGGAAACTGAGCACAGAGACATTCTCTACCGCGCCTAAGGTCACACAGCCAAAAAGGGCTGGAGCCGGGATTAGAACCCAGGCAGTCCGGCTCAGATGGGAGGTGCCATTGAGCCTAAGAAGGCCGGTGCCAGAGCTGGGGAAAGGGGCCCACACCCAGCCCAGGGGCCGCTCACTTCAGTATTCGGCTCCTTTCGCAAAGTGCAAACGCACTCCTCCCTAGCCACTCCCCCCCCCACTCATACCTCCGGCCACCCTCTGGCCAGCCCGAGCCAGCTGCCGGCTTCTCTCCTCCAGCACCAGACTCTTACCTGGAAATCTCCCCCATGCTCTGACTTCAACTGGGAAAAGAACTCGGAGGGGTCTGGGATATGGCACTTCAGAACCTTCTTCAGCCTGAACAGGGGAGGAGGAGGGAGGGATGGTGGGTGAGAAAGGAAGAGGGCCACGGTGTCCTGCTGGCACCCCACACCCCTGAAGGTAGGGTACAGAGGCATTCCACATTCATCTGTTGAATCAATACCAAGTGAATGCCCAGTAAGGGAGGGTGCTGGGCTGGGTCCTGGGGACACAAGAATGGCAGACAGAGAAGGCCTCTGATCTTAAGGAACTGACATTCTAATGGGGAGACAGACATGAACCAAGTGTGCAACATGACCATTCATTCTGTGGAAACAAAAAGCAGAGTGTTGTGCAAAAGAAGGATATGGGGGTGGGGAACCACAGGAGCCAGAGCGGTCAGGGACCACACAGAGCCAGATGTCTGGAGTAGAGTGAATGAGGAGGCGGGAGGTAGGAGAGAGGCCAGATTGTGTGTCTCCTTATCCAGGCTGTCATGGATGGTAGTTCAGGTTGTGCACTGCCCAAGGGCACCTGGTTTTAGGGGGGTAGTGAGTGGGTGCTGAATTTCAGCCCATGCTCTGCTGGCCAAGCTGAGTGCCCCAGTATCTGCATGCATCTGCCTCAAAATATGGTCATAACCTCAAGGCCCCAGAAAGCCTGGCTGCCCCCATCTAGATGTTCAGGCTCAGGTCAGCCCTCTCCTCCACCCCTTCTGGTCTCCAACCACACCTGCCTCCCTGAACTCTGCGTTTCTGTAATGCTCCTCCCTCCTTCCCAGGTAGGGCCTTTGCACACCCTGTTTCTTCTGTTTGCGATGCACTCCCCACTGCCTCCATCCTGCCTGGTTAGCTGCTCCTTCAGATTTCAAGGGAATCATCACTTCCTTGGGCATGCTTCTGCCAGCCACCCCACCGCCAGGGTTCCTCTCCCTGTTGTCCACTTCCAGTCCATCGAGTAGCTTCCTTTACCATCCCGTTACGGTGTGTCATTGTATTTGGGTATGATTTATAAATATCTGCCTTCTCCCGTGTGACCATGAGCTCCATGAAGACAGAGCCGCATGTATGTGGCTTGCCCTTGTATTCCCAGCACTGGGCACCAGGCCCGGCACTGAGCTGGGGCTCAGCCAAGAAAGGAATAAGCTAATGAATGCTGGGACCTAGAGAGATCCACGGGGACACACACATAGAGACCGCTGGCATTTGCACACACACATACACGCATGTGTGCACACACGTACTCAGAGTCGTGCTCTGGGCGGGGCCTCCCTGGGGCTCTCCCTCCCCTGCTCCCCTCAGGCTGGTTCCCTGGGGTTCCATCTTTGGCGGGGGTGCCAGGTGGTAGAGAGGGAGGACTTTGGGGAGGGTGGAGGGAGCACGACTGTGTTGGAGCAGGGGGCTCAGCCAAGGGCCTGACCTGGGGGGGGGGGTGTCAGATGAGAGCACGAAGGAGCGGGATGGGAGGGCTCTTACCGTGGTCCGCTGTACTGACAGTTGGCCAACAAGCAGACCAAGATGACAAAGCCCAAGGCGCTGCTGACGCCCACGATGACGTGGCCAAACCAAGGAAAGAGCGGAGCCTGCTTCTCTGAGGCCATCCAGGGGCAGAAGGAGAAGCAGGGAGAGGGGTCAGAGAAGCTCCCCGCCCCCCGGCTCACCCAGATCCCCCTGTTGCCACCCTGGTGCTGAGGGACAGGCTGACCTCTGCCCCAAGGCCTTCGCAGGTCCCAGCTGGCCCAGCAGACCTGCTGTGTGCCGGGCCAACAAGGGCCATTTCGTTCCTCATCCCAGCAGCCCTGCCGGGTAGCACGGTGCCCACTTTACAGACGCGGAAACGGAGGCTTGCAGCTGAGATCAGCCCACCCCGACCAGGCTGCCCACCCTGCAGGGTCGCAATGAGTGGGCTAACAATAGCAGGTAAGCATGACTGGGGCCGAGCCCGGTACCCCACTCCCAGGCCACCCCTACCGGCTGCCCCCAGGTCACACGTCAGCCACCCCCCTCCTGTCTGAGCTCCGTCCCACCCTGTCTGTCCCCTGATACCTGCAGGCTTCGTCCTGAAGGCCAGGGGCTGACTCCAGGGACTCCAAGCCTTGTGGCTGCCTAGGTGGGCCCTTACCCGCACTTGAAATTCGTACAGGGTGCCTGGAGTGAGTGTGTCTAGGCAAATCCATTGCTGGTTCTGCCTGAGGACCAGCAGGGAGGCCTCCTGGGATGGAGACAGACGGGAGGCTGTCAGAGCAGAGGGGTCCCCACAGCCCACCTCACCTCCCATGGCAGGGCTGGCTGGGAGGCTGAGCAAATAACACCATCCTTCCTCCCCGCCAGCCATCCTCCCCCGCCCACTCTTCCCCCATAATCCCTGACTACTCAGCCCCAAAGGCCAAGGGCATCCTGAACCCCTCCCTCACTTCTCTTCCACACACAAAGCCTGCGGCCAACCAGCCGGTTCCCCCTGTGAAACCCATTCTGGACCCTTCCCCTTCTCTCTCTCCTCCCCCCTTCTCAGACAAGGGCTGGTCTCCCTGCTTCGACCACAACCCCGCTATGGTCTCTTTGCCACGCAACCGGTAGACCTCTCCCACCTCTGGATCCCTCTTTTCACTATTTTCCCCATCCCTCAGACACACGGGCCCCGTCTTGTCTTCTCAGGCGCCCCGCATCTGAAGTAGCCTGCCCCAGGCCCTCTCACATGTGGAATCCCATTTTGCTGCCTTGATAGCACTTATCAGTATCCCGTAGTCTCCAGTTTCCGGGTTTGCAGGTTGCCCTCCCCCCATGTGCGTTTCCTGAGCTCCGGAAACTTGTCAGTTTCGCCCTCCGACCTCTTCCGAGCGACCAGCGGGCAGCCGGCACCCAGCCAGCACCCAGCCAGCACCCAGCGCCCAGTGAATACTCAGTAAGTGTTGAGTGAGCAAATATGGGAGTGGGGAAGCAAGTGGGGAAGCGGCGGACCCTGGTGGATGTGGACAACACTGGATTTGAAGCACAGAAAGGTGGCTTCCCAGGGCCTCTGAAATCTCAGAGGATAGTCACCTGCTCTTGGCTGTGTAAACCCTTGCCCTGGTGCCATCCTGGCATCTGCCACCAGCTGGGACCCCTGGGTTGTGGGGGGGCACTTATGGGGAGGGGAAGGCCAGAGCAGGCAGTACAGGGGAGCGGCAGGGACTGCCTGGGGGCTGCCGTGGCTTTGCTGACATGAAGGATGGACAGAGTGACCAGGACAGGAGGGAGGAGTCAGGGCAGGTGGGTCCGGGCCATGCGCTCACCTCCCAGCTGTGGCCTGGGGACCTTCTCCGGGCCTCAAACTCCAGGTAACTTTCAATGTAGTGGGAGGACTGAGGGACTTTCCAGGTTATGTTGCATTTGTGGGTCCCGATGTGGGTGACTTGGAGCAACTCGGGGGCCATCAGGCGAACTGGAGGCAGGAGAGAGGAAGGGAGAGTGAGCTCGGGGTATGCTGGGTCACGATGCTGAGGTGACAGAGCTCAGACACGCCCCCACCTCTACCTTCGCACCTGCTGTTTCTCCTTCCTGGGTGCCCTTCCCCCCAGAGATCCTCACTTGCTTGGAGAAGCCTTCCCCCCCACCCATTACCCTCTACCCCCTCACCTGTTTTATTGTCCTGCCCCGCACTTAGCCCCACCTGACATATCGAGTAGGTATTTGGGGGTTTTTGTTCATTTTTCTGTCTCCCCCGCCAGACCGTGAGCTCACTGAGGGCGGGGGCCGTGGTCTCCCATGTATCCTTGGCGCCTAGAGCACCACCTGGCACGTCTAGGCGCCAGATTTAGTATGTGCTGTATGAAGAAAAATCAAGGCAGCTGTTCTCTGGTCCAGAATGGATCTGAGAGCTTTACATGGCTCATCTCGTGTAATTCAGCTGAATCTCAGTAACCTTATAGGATTAGAAGATTTTATGATTCTGAAGTTAAACTGACCTAAGTTTTTATAATTCTGGACATAGCACTAAGCGAATGTCTATTGAGCATGTTCCAAGCAGTTACTGTGTCTGGCTCACAGACCTTAGCACAACCCGGGTCCGGCAGATAACCGGTTCTCCCCATGCTCGATGGGCAAACTGAGGCTCAGACGTGGGAAATGATATTCCGGGCAGACCACATTCAGTTAAGGCAGGGCTGCATTGAGAGCCCTGCCTAGATCTCACCCTTTCTCCCTTAGAGGCGGCCTCCCTTAGAGATGGTCTGGGGATGGCGCTGGGCACCCAGTCTTTCAGAAAACCTTCCCAGAGCACTGCCCAGATAAGGCCTGGTGCTGGGTGGGTACTTGGAGTAGAGATATAGGGATGGCAGACGTTCTGCCCTCAGGGAGCTCACAGCCCAGTGAGGGAGACAGTCCCCAAATCAGGCAGTGAGGACCCTGAAAAAACATAAACACCCTGAAAGAGGAGGTATAAAGGGCTGGGAGAGTCTGGGAAGGCCTTCTGGAGGAGGTGACTCTTCACTGAGCCTTGAAGGGTGAGTGGAAATTCTCCTGGTGGGAAGAGCCTTCCAGGCTGTGGCACCCGCAAATACAAGGGCTCAGAGGCATGGATGGGCAAGCTGAATTCAGACAGCCGGCCTTTGGTTGTGGCGGGAATACAGGCCGCGAGAGTAGGAGTGCTCGACTGGGAAGCCAGGGCCAGGTCCTGAGCCTTGAATACCAGGGGAAGGAGCCAGGACTACAGCCCGAGGGCGGCGGGCAGTGAGAGGTCACACGTGAGTATGGAGAGAGACCGGAACGGGGAGGATCCCAGAGGGAAAGAGAGGGCAGGAGTCTCCCAGCCCACCTGAGTCCCCCAACCCTTCCCGATTCTTCACTCACGGTTCTCAAAAGGCTTGAAGTCCTGGGTCATCAGTGTCCTCCACCTGTCCCCTTTGCGGCACATCACACTCATGTTGACGATGTCAGCTGCTGTCAGACTCTGAGCCTGCAAGGGAAAGATGTGGTAGGGATGGGGGGCGGGGAGGACAGGGGAGAGGGAAGGCCAAGACCGCAACAAAAGTGGGGCCCCTCCACAAGCCCCACTGGCTGAGGCAGGGGTCGGCAGACTTTTTCTGTGAAGGTGCAGAAAGTAAATATTTCTAGCTTTTCAGGTCAAACGGTCTCAGTCACAACTCCTCAATTCTGTTGCTGACCTGTGAAAAGCAGCCAGAGACACCCTGTAGGAGAATGGGCATGGCTGTGTGCCAATAAAACTTTATTTACAAAAGCAGACAGCAAGCAGAATTTGACCTGTGATCTAAAGTGAAGTGAGCTGCCTTGAAAGGGAGGGAGTTCCCCATCACAAGAGGTATGCAAGCAGGATGAGCTCCCAAGAAAAGGCAGGTCTGGAACTGTACCTGGGTAATTATTTTGAGTGTGAAAGCCTCCCCTCTCCTATCTCTCCCCACTCTCACACCCTGACTTTTTGGGAAGGAAATGGCCAGGCGGTGAGCATCTCCGGCAGGCAAGCACCGCTCAGGGGCTTTAGGCATTTTTCTGGCTGATTCTCATAGCAATCCATCCCCATAATGCAGGTGAGAAGCCCAAAGTCACGCAACCGGTCAGCAGGGCAGTCCGGATTCAGAGCCAGGCCTCTTCATCCACTCCCCCCACAGGGAGGCTGCCCTGGGCTGTGACACCTGACCGAGCGCCGCCGGATGAAAAGCTTACGGCGGCCTCCCCCCTGTGCAGAGGAGAGCCCTGCAGGAGGAAGGTCTGATGCCGGTCCTCTCCAGATGTGTGCTCTGGGTTCTGAGGGCGTGTTTTCAGGTCTAGGACCCCAGGCACAGTCCCTCTGACCTGCCACAGGGCCCACCATGAGCGAAACTTAAACCTGATCATCTGGTCCCCAGAGCTGGGGACAGTTCCTCCCTCTCCACCCCAAGGACCCTGCCCCTGCCTGCTTCTGGCTGCTGTGGGGGCCTGATGTCTCCAGATAATGATGGTAGTTCCGTCCTTATTACTATGATCCTAGTTGTTGTAAGGATGCCAGGGATACATTATGCCAGGTTCCTCCTCTGTCCCAGGCACTCTTCTGCACGCTGGATGCACGTTCTCCCATTCAACTCTCTCAACAAGCCTGTGAGACAGGCACTGCCGCTCTTCTCGTCCTGCAGCTCTGAGAGGCTAGGGCCTGGCCTGAGGTCGCACAGCTAGGAAACCGTGGGGCCGGGATCTGAAGGCAAACCCTCTGCTGAGCCCGCGGGGACAGGCACGGCCGTCTGGTTCCAGCCGTGTGAGCCCATCTCCACGTCCTCCTGCCCCGTAGGAATGGGTATGACCTGATGACAGCTGGAAAATGTGGTCTGGGCGGCCCTGGTGCCCGCCGCTGCCAGGGAGGGCGTGACAGACGGGAAATTGATGCAGGCCTGCACGGACGTGGCTGCTCGCCCATCTAGAGGGTTCGATCGCAGCTCTCTCCCCTCACTGGCCAGGCCTCTCGGAGCCTCTGTTTCCTCCCTGGTGAGAAGGGGACCGTGCTGGTGCCCACCCACAAAGTCACAAGGATCCACGGACTACGAAGTCAAGTGCATACTCTGCTCAGGGTGGGGGGCCTCGTGCTTTAACCCACAGAACAGTCTCTAAGAGGCAGGTGCCGTCATTCGTGCCCTTTCGAGAAGGGAAGCCTAGGACTCAGCAGCAGCCTGATGTCACCCAGCGGGTGTTCCAATGGAGCCAGGGACTGGCACCCAGACCTTCAGCTCCAGAACCCACACTTTGAAGCCCACGCTGCCCTGCGCTTGCCAAGACCTTGGGAAGAGTCAGAGGGGGTGTTGTTATAGGTGGGTGACCCCCCCGCCTTGATGAGGAGTACAGAAGTGTCACGGGACCCACAAAGCCTGGGGGAGACAGTGGAGCAGAGGCAGAATGACAGAACCTCTCGGACCACAGATCCCTCAACCCCCAGTCGGCCCTGAGTTCTGGCCTTTGGACGCTGCCCTGCTTCCTTCCGCCTCTCTCGCCCCGGGCAGCCTGCTGTACCCCAGTCTGTACCCAAACCCGCTGAGCTCGCTGGGCCCCATCTCTGCCCCTGGAAGGACCCCCCTCCCCCCCACGCACCTGCCCTCCCCTGGGCTCTCTTCTCGGCTCCCGCTACTCACATCTGGGGATCCAAGGATCAGGTGACAGGCCCAGAACACCGGGCTCATCAGGAGCAGGTCACAGGATCTGTTCCAAGGCCTTTCGAGGCAAAAGAAAATTCTTAGGACAAAAGGAGGACCCCCCCAGAGCCGGCCCTGGGGATGGTCCCCCATGCAGCAAGGCCGGTCTGTGCGGGGCTGTATGCCAACCTCAGCAAAAGACCCCCATTCCCCCACCTGCTCCACGTCCCATCACAAACACCTCTTCCTGCCCTCCCCAGTCTGGCCCCACAGTAGCCACAGTGATCTTCTAGAAACAAGCAGTTCAGCACATGTTGGCTTTCCCACCTAAAGCTTTCCAGAGTCTTCCCATGCGGGTTGATGGAGCCTTTGGAACCCTGTGGAATCATCACCCACCTAGGGCCACGGCCAAACCCAAAGGCACCTTTGCTGTTGCTACCAGAATGTCGGGATCACAGCAACCCCTTCCCTGACTCCCTCCCAGCCCCCAGGCTCCCAACCATGGCTCAGGCCCCTGTCCCCACAGCTGCCCTAAGAGTCTCTCAAAAAGCTTGGGGAGCCCCTTTTCTCTCCCCTCTTGCTTCTAGAGTCGACTCTAGCCTCAGCCCAGCAGTCTCACAACCCAGTGTCCCCCAGCTACCCTGTCTCACTTGTCCCCAGCCCCTCCTTTGCAGCCTGGACCCCACTGCTCTCTCCGCCCTGGTTCCGGGAGTCTAAACTACCGACTCCTATATTTTCCAGACTTCTGTGACACCAAGAGTCTGTGGGTCCTATCAGTCCAAATTCTCAAAGTGCGACATCTTGGGGTCTACCAGTAGGAATCCCAAGAGCGAAAACACCGGTGATTATAAGAACCACCTCCCCCCTCCTGAGACGTTGCCGTTTTGCTGGTCAACCCCACACTCACCGTCTCTCCGGCTGAGCGTGGATCTTGCAGGACGTGACCTGCGGGTCCCCATCCCAGCTCCAGACACAGGAGATGTTGGCTTTTGAGTTGTAGAAACATGTGAGCTTGGAAGAGTCTGCTGACAAGGTGAGGCATGAGTGGCTGGCACGGGGTGCCCACAGCCCCCCAGGGCTCGCCCACCACCCTGCTCCCTGTGCCTACCAAATGAAGAAGGAGGCAGCCCTGCTGGGCAGAAAAGAACTCAGTGGATCCATTTCAGAGAGGATAACACTGAGCCCCAGAGCCTGCAAGGTCCCGCAGGCAGGCCAAGGTAGAGCGGGCATGAAAAGCCAGTGTCTTCCTTTGGCGTGGGGAGACACATGGGTGCAGCAGGGACAGGACGGAAGGGCCAAGGGAGAAGGTGGACACCCTCACCTCCCTCCTTCCCTGCCTCCTGCCCCTGCTGGTGGGCCTCTGCCAAGAGCAGGGGTCCTGAAAGGGCTTCTCTAAGGGTGTTGGCCTCCTCCCCAAGAGACAGCATGGCTATCCAGATGCCAGGGTCCTCACCATTTGCCACTGTGGATCCCCGAGGGATGGCCAGGGCGAGGAGGAGGACAAGGAGGGACAGAGAGCAGGAGAGAGCAGGAGCTGCCATCACATCCATGGGTGGGAGCTGGGGAAGGGAGCCCTAGAGGGAGGAAGAGGAGGAGAAAGCACAAGTGAACATCTGCTCCAGGTCCCTGGCCGCTCCGACAGGCCGGCTGAGCCCTGCCGCTCTCAGGGTGCCCCGGTCTGCTCTCTACCAAGGCAACACCATTCAGCCTCAGGGCCTTTGCACCTGCTGGTCCCTCAGCTCCACACATATTCCCTTCCTTCGGGGATTCAGGGAGCCATACATTGTCAGGGCTGAAAGGGCTCTCTGAGCGAGCCCACCCCCTTGTTCAAAAGCTGGGGAAACTGAGGCCCAGAAAAAGGGATTTGCTCAGGTCCGCATAGGGAGGCCAGCACAGAGCTGGGATTAGAGTTCACCTCTTCTCTGCCTTGCTGCCCCCTTTAATCACACCTAAAACCATCACCAGGAGGCTCCTAGGTGCCAGGCGGTCTTAAACTCTTTAAATGAAGCAATAAGGACTGTATTGGAGATAGCTCTTATCATCTGCATTTTCAGATGGGAGAAACTGAGGCACAGGGACATAAAGCAAACCGCCCAAGGTCAAACAGCTGTTAAGAGGCAGATATGGAGTCTGAGCCAGGGCAGACCGCCCAGAGCCCAGGCAGGGGCTCCTGTAACTTCTCTAATGATATCCCCCCCACCCCCAAAATGAGACAGTTGACATGCTCGATACTCATGTACGGATTACGTCACAGCAACACTCGAGGGGTGCCCTGAGCACTTACGCGTGCCCAGCACCCTACGTACACCAGATCATCGTCTCTCCCCAGCAGCTTGGGGGCTGGATGCTTGTATTATCCCCTTACACAGATGAAGCCGCTAAGGCTCGGAGTCATAAACCCGCCAAGGTCACGGCACAGAAGGGGCAGAGTTGGGATTTCATCCCCCGCTCGCTCGCCCCTAGGGCCTGTTCCCTCATGTCCGTCGGCCCTGCCCAGACCCTGTCCTGGGTACTGGTCCCAGAGGTAAGGCCAACAGCTTCCTGGCCCTGGAGTCGAGGAGTCAGGGCCCAGCAAGGCACAGGCCAACAGTCAGGTGTCTGGCTTGGGTTCGAAAAGAAGCCCGGCCCACCATCCCCACAGGAGGGGGAGCTCTCCAGCGGGGGTAGGGGATGGGGGGCTGGTTGCCTTTTTCTGTGGGAATGCCCCACAGCACAGGGCACAGCGTTGGGACCCTCAAGGGGTGCAGCAAGCCCCCTGTGCCCCCCTACTCTCTCAATCATGGCCCTGGAGCACGGACACTATCAGCTCCCTGCAGGCTCTTACCCCAGGCCAGCACCAGCCAGCAAGCCAACCCCATGCCCAGGACAGGACCTGGCACAGAGCCGCAGGATGAGGGGAGGAGGGTCAGGGTAATGGCGTGCAAGATCACAGGAAGGTCAGGGCCAAACCACAGCCCCACCAGAGGCGAGCCAGCTGGAACAGAAGCATTGTCTCAAATGAGTTCCCCGCCACTCATAGCAGAAAGGGCGCGGTGATGTACATCACGATTGCAAAGGGCACAGGGAGGGGAGCGTGGGCTCTTCCAGAGCGGGTCGGTGCAGGGGGGGGTCCTGGCCTGCGCTGAGGCTGCGCCCTGCGGAGCAGGGAACTGAGGCTCAGGGAGGTTAAGGAACCCGCTCAAGGCCACGGGCAAGCAGGACCTCTGAGTCCGAACCACGGCGCGTCCCGGGTTCTCACGCACACCCACGCACCCTGCCCTCCACGGCTGCACAGCCATGCTGCCTGACTCATGAGGTCCCCACCACAATCCTGGAAGGTGGCTGTCGTCACCCCTCTTTGTTAGATGTCAAGACTGAGCTCAGCGCGGCCCAGGCAGCTGGACTCAAGGCCAGTCATCTGATTTCAAGCGAGATGATACTGACAGGGACAGTGATGATGATGATGGTGGTGATGGTGACAGGGACGATGACAGGGGTGGTGACTAATTCTCAGCTCTCATTCTGTGCCTTGGTCCTTAGCACTCAGCAGATATCACCTCACTTAGTCCCCACAGCAACCCTGGGAGTGGGTACCATTATGACTCCTTTTCTCAGATGAGGAGGCTGAGGCCGGTAAGCCTCTCGCCCAGGCCAGAGTGGGGCTGGGCTGGGGACTGAACCGGGTCAGTACCACCTGATTTCCCGCCACTGCTGGGGTTGACACTGTGGACCCTGGGGCGCGGGGCCCCAGCCAGACCGCTGCCTTGATGGGCGCCATCCCCCCTCATCCTCCTGCCCCCCCCCACTGCCACACACACAGGGTGGTCGGCGGACGGGAGGGCAGGGGGCTGGCGTCTTGCTGTTTAACTCCCGGAGCTTCTCCCCAGCTGCGTTCAGAATCCCAGCTGTGGGGCTAGGAAGGGGGACCCTCAGAAGTGGCTCTGCCCCCCAGCCACCCCACCCCTGAGGTGCTCCAAACACAGTTCAGGGCAGGAGGCCTTGTTCCTCAGGAGAGAGGGCAGCCCCACAGATGGGGTCCCATCCCCTCCAGCAGTGCCTGGAGACACTACTGACCTGCCCGCTCACACGGCCAAGGGAGGGACAAACCCGGACTCAAACGTGTGGGTCTGGCCCCCCATCCAGGGATCCCAGAGGGGAGGCAACCCCACTTCATGGCCAGGTCTCAGAGAGACCCCCCTCCCACCTCTCCCGCCCCACAGCCTCTTAAGGAGCACTTTACACAGGGACGCCTCCGAAGTGTGGGTCCCCTTCCACAGCTGTCAGGAGAGGGCTCGCGTGTCCCCCCACCCCACATCCCAGTGCCCTCCGTCTGGGGCTCCACTGGCCTCCCCCTCCCAGTCCTCCTGCCTCTTTCCTCACCCCTTCTGGGTTGGGAAGCTCCTCATCCCAGAGCAGCCCCCAGCTTCCCCAGGGATGGGCTGGGAAGGACGGGTAGCCCAGGACTAGGGACCAGCTTTTCCTCAAGCGGTCAGGTCCTGTGTCATCCTTGAGGGATTTCAAGATAAGGTTGGGGGCCAGCAGAGCTGGGAGCGGGAAGTTCCGGCAGGATCTCCTGGGACATCTCAGTGAGAGCTGAAAGTTGTCCCATGACCTTCACTTCCAGCCCTGGGGCAGGTGGCAGGAGCCCCCAGGTCCCCGGGGAAGCAGACAGGGGCAAGGGGAGGGCAGTCACCTGGCTGAGACATGGGGCTGCAGCGCACTCTCTCGGGATCTCTCCACTGCTGGGTCCACAGCCATCTCCCCAGGGCCCTGCTCCGACCCTGACTCCGGCAGCCCAGGTAGCAGCTGGCTGATGAGGCCGGCAAAGACTAAAACCCCAGGGCCAGCCCACTTCCTGTGCAGAGGATGGAGGGGGCAAGGCCTGGGGTGGGGACGAGGAGAGATCAGGCTGGTGAGAAACTCTGAAACTCCTAAAGCACCTAGGGGCCAGATAAAGATCTCCCTCCTCCGCTGGGGGGTGGGGCCGCGTGGGTGTCTTGGCAGCAGACACACTCACACATGCTCGCGCGCACACTCACGCACACATGCACACCCCAATCCCTCTCAAATAGGCACCTTGCGGCACATAGGAGCCCGAAGGGGTGCAGCCCCTTCTTTTCCCTCCTACACCACCCCAGCCCATCTCACACGGGCCGCTTCAAGCCTCTGACACCCTCATCCAGTCATACACACACACAGCCACTGCCAAACCCCCAGGCCTCACACAAACACGTCCTTTGAGGTGTCCCCAGCGCTCTCACACCTATCCCTCCCACCTCTCGGAGACTCCCTTTTCACCGAGCCTTCCAGGGAGCCCCTTACTTCGTTTAGCATTCAGAGAGGACCATGTTCCAGGGCTTTGTGAACAGGCAGGTTGATGGCCTCTTATTGAACATTCTAGAACCTTCCTTTTCCTTTCAAGTCTTCGTTCCTAAGCCTTCCCTCCTCACCCCCTGCTCAGGACTTTTTTCCAAATGATGAGAAATTGGGGGCCACTCTTTAGAAAGGTGCACACCGCGTCATGCACAGTGTCCCAGGCGCAGGGGCCCATGAAGTTTCGTCCAGCGTCCGGAAGCAGCAGCTCTGCGTTCTCTCTTTCTCCTGATTTTCATGACCCTGCTTCGGGGGGGTTCGGATAAGCAGTTCCACAAAACCTCCCGTCTGCGTGGAAGGAAGAGCAGCATTGACAGCTCTGAGAAGAGTCAGTGGGCTCCCTTCGGAGTAGCAGCAGAAGCAAGAGACCAGCATCCCTGAGCAGAGCGAGACCTTCTTTAGAGCCTGCCTGCAGAGTGACCCTCCCTTCCCGGGCGTCAGCGGCCACCCGGCAGAAGGAGGCACGATGGTTCCGACCGTCCGCCGCACAGAGTGGGCTCCCCCACCTCTCCTCTCTCCCAGAGCAAGGCTTTCCGGCTGCAGGACTGGCTTGTCCACACAACCACCACAAAGAGGAGAAGAATAGCCAAGATTTGGTAAGCCTCGACTATTTCTAGAAGCTTCTCAAGAAAGCAGGAGCGTTGGTTCTCCCAGGAAGGGAAGCCAGGCCAGGAAGGCGGAGGTAGGAAGGATGTTGTTCACTGTAGACCTGTGTGTACCACCCGAACACATTTCCTGCCCCCGAATCAATGCCTTCAGCTGAAACTTTTAAAAACACACAAAGAAATACTACAGCCAGAAATCACAGACCCAGCTTGCCATAAGCAGACACTGCCGGCCGCCTTGCGCATGGGGATGGCCTTAGCCTACCCGGCATGGCCTGCCCGCAGCGGTTCCCCTCCTCCATCCTTCTTTCCTTGGACCCTTCTCTCCTTCATTCAGCAAACATTTATGGGGCGTCCAAGATGGCCCAACAGCAAGTGAAGGGCCTGAGCTGACTCTCTGAGCAACAGCAGGCCACAGGCTGGTGTAGGCCCAGGGGAGGGAGGGGGGCTCCATCCAGCCGGGCCAGGGTGGGGGGAATACGGCAACATGCGGCCTCCCCCTGCTGAGGCGGTTTGAACAGGGAGGGGGAGAGTGACAGCCGGAAGCGTCCCCCACCCAGGCCCAGAAGGTTGAGCTTCTGCTTAGGGGCTCAGGCCAGGATCCCTGAGGTGGAGGGGCAGGGGTGGCTATGGGAGAGCCGGGAGAGCTTCAGCCCTGCATGGTCTGCATCCTCCACCTAAAATCTAACGGCTGGAGGAGCACACGGAGTAGGGTGGGAGGGGCACATCGTGGTGGAGAGAAGGTGGGAATGGGTCCCTCTCGCCCGTTGGGCCCCGTCCTCCTGGGCATCTGCTGCACTCCATTGGTCAGCTTCCCTAGTAGTCCGGTGGAGCCGTGGGACTGAGGGGCCCAAGTGGGATTCGGTGGAAGTGATTTTGTCCTACTCTGGGATCTAAATCCCTCACCATGTTCCTCCTCTGTGTGGGTCTGTCTCCTTCCCCCCTCCCCCTCTCCTGTCCCTTCCCCCTCCCTCTCTNCCCCCCTCCCCCTCTCCTGTCCCTCCCCCTCCCTCTCTTCCCTCTCTGTCTCCCCTTCTCCCTCTCCCCCTCCTCTCTCTTCCCCTCTCCTCCTTCTCTCTCTCTTCCCACTCTTCCTGTCCCCCTCTTCCTCTCTGCCCTCTCCCTCTCCGCCTCTCTCTCCCCCTCCCCTGCCAGAATCCACTAGAGACGTGAAGCCCTAGTGGGCACCTGAAGGCCCCACTCCCTACTCCCCAGACAAACCACACTGAACCGTAACAGGAACAAGAGGGAAAAAGGGCCCGGGTTTGGTTTCAGCAGTCCGTGGGTTGTACCCTGCCTGACACACAGAGGTGCCGCAAGTGCCGGGCTGGGTTTTAAAGTCAGGTGAGGGCTGAGGGGGCAGGCCGGGCTTGCTCCCCCACCCCGGCCTGTGCAAGCAGGTGGGGGAGCACGTTGCTCTGTTCAGCCCCCACGCTGGTCCCAGTGGCCATCACCTGTCCCTGAGCCAGGTCCACAGAAGCCCCCTTCCTGGCCCCCCATTTCCACTCCTGACCCCTCCAGTCTGCTCTCCACTCAGCAGCCAGAACAATCTTTCCCAGAGCCAAATCAGGTCATTTCTCTGCAGCTCCCCCCTTTTAAGCCTTCCAGTAGTTTCCAGCACATTCATAATCAAATCTGGACCCTTCAACTTGGCCTCGAAGCCCCACAGGAGAAGCCTGGCCACCATCTCTGAACTTCTCCTCGGGCTCAGGCACAGCTGCTGCTTGGCAACTCCCCACCCCTCGAGGTTGTGCACTCCTCCTGCTCTCTGCAGAGCTAGCCCCTTCCTTCCCATTGTCAGGCAAGGAAACTGAGGCTTGGGGGTCATCTGACAGAATGTGGAAGAGCCAAGATTTGAACCGGAGTGTGTCTCATGAAGGACATCAGATTCTCTGCGGTGTTCTGAAGAGGAATCCAGAAGCTTCTCTAATAACAGGGGCCTGACAGAGCCCACTGAGGCCTGCCCAGACCTTTCTCTCAGGACTTCTGGGGGTCAGACCTAGCCTCCTCCTCCAGCAGGCCTCCTCCCCTCGCAGCCCCCAAACGGCCAGGTGCCTCCAACGCTGGTCCCTATAGCTGCCTCTCCGGTGCGCTCCACACCTCCACCGTCACTCCCCACGCGGCCTCACGGTGCCCACTGCAGACCAACCTCCCCGCAGCCTCAGCTTTGAGGGCAAAGCCCCAGCAGCTCCAATGCCACCAAACCCGGCTCCTGGCAGTTTCCGTAGGCACCCTGGGGCAAGCATAGATGGAGTCTTCAGCTTCCTCTCCTCACCCCCCATGTGGAAGCCCCCTCCCTCCCCAAGCCTACTTTGCCACTGTCACTTCACCGGCCTCCCAGTCTCCAGATCTGATATCCATGTTCTTCCGTGTTTCCCTGTGAGCATCTGGTTCGCCAGCCCCTCCAACCCCAGCACCCCAAGCAGCTCACGCCTCGTGCACGCCATGCCTTTCACATAGAAAGTCATTCCCGGGGCGCCGGGGTGGCTCAGCCGGTGAAGCGTCTGCCTTAGGCTCAGGTCATGATCCTGGGATCCTGGGATTGAGCCCTGCGTTGGGCTCCCTGCTCAGTGGGGAGTCTGCTTCTCTCTCTCCTTCAGCTTCTCCCCAGAGCTTGTGCTCTCTCTTTCTCAAATAAATAGATAAAATCTTTTGAAAGAAAGAAAGAAAGAGAAGGAAGGGAAGGAAGGGAAGGAAAAGGAAGGAAGGGAAGGAAAGGCAAGGAAGGGAAGGGAAGAGAGGGAAGGGAGGGGAGGGGAGGGGAGGGAGGGGACGGGGCAGGTGCTGAGGGTCTTGGGGTCCTCCGGGAGGATTTGGCTTTTACCCAGAGAGGTGGGACCCCTGGAGGGCCGTGGGCAGAGGAGGGAGGGACCTGATTCGGGTGCTCACAGGCGCCCTCTGGTGGCTGCTGATCCTGGGAGGACGGACAGGGTAGCGGTGGAGAGTGGAACCAGTACAGAGGCATCTCTGGACGGGTTCAGGAAAGAGAAGAGAAGAAAAAAAAGAAAAGAAAAAAAAAGAAAAGAAAAGAAAGAAAAGAAAAGAAAAGAAAAGAAGAAAAAAGAAAAGAAAAGAAAAGAAAAAAGAAAAGAAAAGAAAAGAAAAAAAGAAAAGCAAGCCTGCCTCCCTGCTCTCCCGCTTTGCCTGGGCCTGAAGGGGTTTCAGGACATGGGACATTCATTCGGTGCTAAGGCTGGGAGAAGGTTGGTCACTCCATTCCTACCCTACTCGTCCCAGACTAACTCAGCTCCTCGACTGAAAGCCAGTCCTTCCCTGCTCTCCCACCCAGCCAAGGCAGATTCTATGCACACATGGGTAACCCCGTCTCATGTCACAGTGGGCAACAGGAACCATGTGGGACTCATCCAGACAGCTCCAGAGTCTAGAAATCACCGGGCATACAGAGCGTGTCAAGATGCAGGGAGGGAAGGAAAAGAAAGACTCAAAGTTTCCAAATCGAATACAATGACGATTCCAGAAGATACAAATTAAAAAGAACACAGGGAGTAATATATTTGAAATTTCAAAAGGTTTGCCATGGGCATGGTTTTAAAGGATGGGGTCACTTCGCTGGTGGGTGCCCCAAAGGGCACAACCTCTCTGGGTCAACCTCTCCTGCAGAGAGAGGCGTGCACATGTAGGAAATGTGTGCGCTGAGCCTGGAAGCTGCCAGAATGTGCATCAGCAGAGGACGACTGGTGAGTAAATGAAGGAACATCCACACGGCGAAATGCAACGCAGCCGAAGACAAACAAAAACAAAGTTCTCTGTTCCTGACCCAGAACAGTCCCCAAGGTGCACGGTGGAGTGACCCAAAGCCAAGTTCAGAACCAAGTGGGTTTTCCCTTACCCATGTAGAAGGGAAGGGGCAAACGTGAGTGTGTGAGTGTGTGAATGTGAGAAGGGGTGTGCGAGTGTGTGGGGATGTGGATGTCCATGTGGGCGAGGCTGTCCGTGGGAGTGTGTGTGCACGGACATGCGTGTATACATTTGTAAGGGGGTATGTGAGGGTGTGATGGTGAGTAGGCGTGAGCACACGCGTTGTGAACGTGTGCTGGGTGTGAAGGTCTGCCTGTGGGGGGGGTGAGTGTGTGCATTTGTGAAAATGGTGTGTGTGTGTGTGTGAACATATATGTGTGAGCATGTCTGTAAACTCGTGTGCACATGCACTAAGTTGCTCCGGAAGGAATTTCTAGAGGCTGGTAGCAGTATTTTCTTTCAGGGAGGGGAGCTGGGAGACCTGGGAGGGCAAGGAAGGGGAGGAACTTTCCTGATCAATCTTTTGTGCAATTTGAACTTTGTTTCCTGGAAACATAATATCTACTTAAGAAAATAAATAAAATTTAAAATCAAATACAAAATAAAAAGTAAGGGACCCTTTGTGGGGGACAGCACTCCTCTGAGGGCTTCCCGAACACCAGTCCTCCTACTACCCCTGGTCATTTTCTCACCGCCCCCGAGGGACCTGAAAATGTCCTCGAGTCTCCAGGTCTGTGGGACCACCTCCCTGTACCAAAGGAGCCCAGGGAGAGAAGCGTTCTGTCCACAGTCATCCTGACTCCTAACCCTGGTCTCCCGACTGCCAGGCCAGGGTCCCGCAATGGGGACAGTCCGGGGAGCGCCAAAGACCCTCTAGCAGCACCTGCAATGGTCCCCCCCTTTCCCGTGGGAAACAGGTAGAAAAGAATCCTTTCGCTTTTTCTTCAGCAGGTTTCGCCAAGATCTGTGATCTTTCTCAGAAGACAATCTAGGTGTTGCACTGAGGAAAGAGAATGTGTGATGTTTGCAATGTGTCTGTGAGAAGTTCCTCTCAATCTAGAAGTTATGCTTGCTTGCTTTTTTTCTCTTGGTGTTTTTATTAAGGAATCGGAAAAAAACGTAAAGGCCCCTCTACACGGAGGCTGCGCCTGGCTCTCCCCACTGCCCACGGTGTCTGCTTGGAGGAAAGCAGTCAGATGGGGTCCAGAATGATGCCCCCAGTCAAGCCTGGTTCCAGGGCTAGGAACCCAGGAACCCCAGACCATAGGGGACACCCGGGCAGTGAGGATGGCAGTTTCTGGCACTGGCCGGGTACCAGGGGGGCCAGAGAGACTGTAAAACCTTCCCCTGGTCCCCGGCCTTGGGCATCCTGGCAGGTCAGTCCCATGGCCACCTCAAGAATCCCAATGAGGCAGTACTGAGAGATCCCGACACGACACAGGGAGGATACAGAAAACCCACGGGTCTCCTTTCGGGAAGAAAGGGGCCGAACTGAGCCTGAGGAAGGGGAGTTCTGGGCAGGTGCAAAGCCTCTAGAGGTGTGGGGCCAGCGACAAGGATTCATGGAGAAGGTTCCCTGTGGGTGGTGCTCGGGGGAGCCTGATGGTCCCCGGCCCCTGTCATTCTTCCCGGGGGCCCTAACCCTCACCCTTCCCCACCTGTGTACTCACCGCCGTGGCCACCAAGCTGAAAACAGTGTCCCCTGGCATCGTTTCTAGCTATAAAGGCTCTGTAGGCACACTCCAGGGGCCCCCCCGATCCCACTGTGAGGACATCATGGCCCAAATGGCAGCTCTGGCCAATGGGCAATTGACTGAAATACACCCCACCGTCTCGGTCTCTCAACCTGGAGGACTGTCACGCAAGGAGGGAGCCTCCCTCCCAGCGGGTTTGGGCAGGTGTCTGCTGCCGACATGCTGGCAGGGACCAGGCAGGAGCACAGGCCTGAGGCCGGCAAGGAGACCAGGGCAGCCCCCAGACTGTGTCCTTATCAGAGAAGGCAGGTGGGCATGTTGGCTCCATACTGCCCGAACATGACCCCTTTTCAAGAGACGCTCAACACTGGGGTTAAAACATGTGAAATCGTCTCATTTCAAATCCCGGCCATCAACGAGAATAAGTACACAACACAGACCCCACCCCACCCCCGCCGCCCAGGTCTGCCTCAGAAAACAACACAGGAAGGGGCATTTGTGGGCGGGGAGGCTGAGGCCCAGGGCTGATGCAGGACCCTCTGTCAGGGGCGTTTCATCTCGGGTGCTGGCCGGATATGTATCTTCCATCGTGGTCACAGAGCAGCTCTGCAAACCTTTCCTGTGTTGGAGATGTTTGCTTCTCTAGGAGTGTGGTGTCCCAAGCAACCAGCCAAACCATTATTTTCCCAGCCTCCTTTGCAGCAGGGGGGTGGCCACGGGACCAGGCTCTTCCAACGGAAGTCTCCGCTGGAGACCTCAGTTCGGGAGCCTGGAGCCCGCGAGGCCAGTAAGGAGGCGGAGGACTCCAGGAGGCCGGGGGGGGGGGGGGGGGCATCCGCAGGACCCATGCCCCATGCGACATCCCTGCGAAGCTGATTTGCTGGCCTTGCCAGAGATTCCTGAGCTTCAGAATATCCGAAATAAATCCCTTTTCTAATGAAACCAGGCCAGGCCGGGCTGTGTAGCTTGCAACTGGTGCTTTTGCAGCAGGCGGAGGGACAGCCGCTTAGCACACCGATTCAAGATTTGAAGTTGTCTTTAATTGCCACCCTGCCCCTTTGGCAATGGCCGACCAGGCTGGGGGACAGCCAGGTGTGGATCGGGTGAGAGGACAAGAGAAGTATGCCTGCCCCCACGGTTCTCTCTGCCAGGGCGTTGGACGGGAATCTGAGGTGTGACACCGGCCCTGCAGCCAGGTGCGATCACTGGGTCTCAGGGGACAACTCAGGAGGGCTTAAGACAAAAACTTCCATGGCCTAGTGAAGTCAAGGAGTAGGTGACCCTACAAAGGGGCTTTACAGCAGGATGTCTTCCTGGCTGGATCCATGGTTGAAGGCCTGACTTTCAAGGTCTAGTGAGGCCCATGCACGCCACCCGCCCCCCCAACGCCGTTGGCTGGCTGACCTTGAATTTGTCCCACTGACTGGTTTCCACTTTGAGTGCTGGTTAATAAAGAGACAGGCTGCGGAGCTTTCAGAACTAGCAGGGGCCCCCGTATTTGGTGGGTGGCTGGTTTCGCTTTCACAGTGAGTTAGACATGGCCCCATTGTGGGTCCTCCCACCACACGGAGTCACAAACCCACCCCGGTTTGTCTGAACCAGGTCAGCACATGCTCTGTTTACCAAATGCTTGTTCCCCGGGAGGCCCTGCGCCCCTCATCCCAGGCCTGGAGCAGAATTCCTACCACCGGCCGGGGATGCTGGGCGGGCCAGGGTATGTGTCAGGGGCATGCGGAGCCTTGTCAGGTCACCCCTCCCCGCAGAGAGCCTTCCTGGCAGCCCACCTGTCCGGTTTCCCTGTGCCACCTCACCCTTCGCTCGGTGGTCAAGCCACCAACCTCCCCCGCCCAACTCCGGAGACGAGAATATTCATTTCTTCTCTTCGGTTCCACTTCATTTCAGTCCTGCTGCTCCCCTGGGCGAAGGGCTCCTCCCAGGGGACATGAGCGCTGGCTGGGAATCTAGACACCTGTGTTCGAGTCCCAGCAGGTGCCTCCAACTCACGAGTCACATGTCCCCCCCTGTGGTAATCACTGTTCTAGGGCTACAGGCCACAGGAACAGGCTGTGGCTGACTTGAACCGAACAGAACTAGCCAGGAGAATCTAGAGTGGTTTGCAGGTTCTGGAAACAGCTGAAGACCCAGACCTCGGAGGAGCGGACTCCAGAGCAGCTCAAGATCGGAGCTGCAAAGACCCCCTTCAGGGCCCCCACCTCCAGCTGTTTCCCAGGTTCATTCCACTAGGATTCCAAGAGTCTCATTGGCTAAATGGGGTCAAGCACCCACCTCCTGGCTGGAAAGGATGCGGTACTTTGATTGACAGCTTGAACAGGACCTCATCTAATGTAGGATGGTATATTTCCAAAGGGAAATGGGGTGCCGCTTCCAGAAACGGGGGCCAGACAGACGCTGAGCCAGCAAGAGCCACGGGTGCCCGCCCTGCAGGAATGGGATTGGGTCTGATGATCCTGGAAGCTCCTCCAGGAAAGGCTTCCTCTAACTGGAGGACTCTGACCTGGGCACCTTGCCTCCCTCAGGGCAAGTGGGGCTCTCTTCAGCTCTCAGGAGTGGCTGCAAGTACACCCACCCGGAGGGCCCCCCGCCCCATCTAGGAGAGAACCAGGCAGGGTCAGGGCTGCTTGAGTGGAAAGGAGGGAAGCTCACCTCCATCCCCCATGTGAGGCTTGAACCAGTGACCTTGATCTCATGGGCCTCCAGGGGCTCATGAGCCAACCTGAAAGCAGCACAGCGAAAAGGGCCCCAGGCCGTGCTGCTCTTTTCTCAGGCAAGGCCTGGGGAGGGCTGAGACAAGCTCAGCTCCTGGAGGCCTGGCCCTCAGGCAGCTGGCTGCACCAGCTGGGGGCCCTTGCGCACTCCTAACTGATGAATGATTTGTGTTCCCAGAACACTATTCACCAGGGGTCGAGAGGGACCCCCTGACACCGGCTGGGAAATGGAAGCTCATGTCCAGCCTCCTGACAGGACTCTCCCTCTACACCCTCTGCCCCCGCCCAGCCCCTGCAGTTACCCACCCCCAGCCTCCTCCACCAATCCAGAAGTACTTGGGAACCCCAGCTTCACCCCTCCCCAAGCCAGGGCTTGGGGATCAAAGTAGGCCTGGTGGCCAGAGGCCAGCAGAATGGGGAGGGGGCTGGGGTCAGGGTGAGGAGAGAGCCTTGGGGCCCTGCCATCAGGAGGATGTGGCCAGTGGCTTCAGACCTGCGGTTCCAGCCCAGAAGCGCTGCTGGCGACCTGGCTGAGGTCCCCCATGCCTTTCCCGCAGGAAGCAGGGGTGGCAGGAGTGGAGGTGGCAGAGAGAGCAGCAGGGCGGGGGAAACTGTGAGGTGTGTGTCTTAGGCTGTGAAGTTCACACCAGAGAAAGCACGGACGCTCCGGTGAGTGGGCCAAAAGAGCCACCGCTTGCCACCGGCCCTTTTCCTGTTTCTCTTCTCTATTCTCTCCTCAGATCATCTTCTGTCTGCCCCCCCCAACATGTGTCATTCCTCAGGGACCAGAGCACAGACCACGGAGGAGGTTCAGAATACCCCTCCCAAACATATCAGAAGCTACAGCATCACCAAGGAGAGGGCAGAACCTTCTAGAAGCCCTACACTTCCCTGTGTGGTGCCAGCAAACAGCACCTGGAACATTTCTCCCAGCCCTTACTGTGGTCCAGGCCCCGTTCTCAGCACTTTAGACATTAATTCCGGAACATGCCAAGTGTGGTTTGGCACCCCCAGGAGCTTGCTGGAAATGCAGGATCCCAGGCCCCACCCCAGACCTGCTGAGTCAGAATCTGCATTTTAGTCAGGTCCCAGGCAATTCGGGTGCACAGGGACGTTTGAGAAGCATCCTGTTAATAACTCAATCTTGACAACAACCCTTTTAAGGCAGGTACTCTTAGGGATCTGATTTCATGGAAGAGGAAACCAAGGCACAGAAGCTTAAGTATCTTACCCAAGGGCATATGGGTAGGTAAGTGCCAGAGCTGGAACTTGAACTCAGGCTGTCGGGCTCCAGAGGACATGCTCCTAACTGCTAGGCTGCCACTGTCTTTGGCAGGAGAGAGCCCTGGGAACTCAAGGCTCTGCCAATCGTTCTGTGTCTATCCTGTGCGCTCCTCTGGCTTTCCAGCACCCAGTCTGGCCCTGTCACCATTTCTCTAACCCCCGAGCTCTCTAGGGAGAGTCTGAATCATGCTTTTCCCAGGCATACAAGGTAAGAGCCCCACGCAGTCAGCATGGAGCATTTGTCCAGCACCTGTATCAGCCCAGCTCTGGGCTGGGACTTAGGGCGGCTGCCAGAGATACTCAGGACAGCTTGGCCTCCAGAAGCCCAGCGTCTAGTTAAGGGTCCGGGAAATGAGCTCATGCATGAAAGCAGTAACAATAACCAGAGTTTGCATGAGGTGTTCCGACGCTCCCTGGGCAATGGCTTCTTCAGGGCAAGCCTCGTGGCAGAGGCAGCTTTGAGGCAGACTCTGAAGGCCGAAAAATGGCTAACACAGAGCAAGGGTCACAGACCAAGCCTGAGCAAAGGAGCAGAGAGGGGGAGGAGCCTGTGTGGCCAAAGCGGACACCTGGAGCTTTACACACATCCCCAAGTCCGAGTCTCATCCAGGGCCCAACTCGCCCCACCCCCAGCATCTCACCTGGAGTGCCCAGGCTCCCTTGAATTCCCCCCATGATGAAAAGATCACTCCTTCCCAGAGGACCAGGCCTACTCCAGCGCTGGTGTGCACCGGGGGAGTGGCGGGGGGGGTTCTAGCCAGCACACAGGCGGGCCTCCTTCAAGCAAACCTGAGCCAGGCAGAGCCAGCCAGCCCAGCTGCTAACTGGAGAGTGAAAGATGCCTCCCAGGCCCAAGGTCTCCACTGCACTGGACGCCCCCCCCCCGGCCCTGCACCCCAGGCTTAGGCCCTTGAAGTCCTGGCTCTTCCAAAATGCCGCTGTCACTCGGTGTATCTGCAGGGGAGCTGCACAGCCCATCTGCCCACCTGGAGCACTGCAGGGCCGGCACCAGGAAGGGGACCCTCTGCACCTGACCTCCACCTTGCCTGGAGAAACCCCAAGGCTGGTGTGTCCACGCACAGCAGCGTGCCCCCGGACGACATCTCCTCTGAAAGCACTGAGCTGAGTGTAGCCTGGGCCGGGAGCAAGGCTGCCACGCTCTCCATGCAAGATGCTAAGATGCTGTTTAGTCCCTGGTGCAACCCCAGGCACTCCCTCTACCGTGATTGCCCCTGTAGAGATGAGGACACCCAGGACTCAGGAGGGATAAGAAGCTCCCTTGTAGCACAAGTCGGCTCAGTTCTAGAACACTGCATACAGAATTCCTCCCCTCTTTAACCTCACTACCATTCCTTCATGCCTGGCTCAGAACATTGCACACAAAAGGCACTCAATAATTGCTTTAAGAACACTTGAGTTAACGCAGGACACATTGACATGTGATCCCAGAAGTTGCCACCAGATGGCGATGGTTGCTTCTCTCCAGCCTCTACACAGGGTTTGTGCAGCGGGAGGAAAAGGAGGTAAATGCCGGAGTGGCCCACACCAGACAGTCCCTGCTTCCTTCCTGGGAGTTCCAGGGACCCCTTCCCCCCACGCAAGACAGGATGGGGAAGTAGGCAGGGGCCCTGGATTCCAGGAAGACAGCATGAGTGGAGCCCAAGGAAGGAGAAAGCTGAGATCAATGACCAACAAGGGATCTGGAGGCTCTCGGGTCCATCCCCTCCCTGTACTGATGATGAGTCAGCTCAGAGAGGGCAGTTCTCAACCTTAGGTCACATAGCAGAGTGAGGCTTGAACTCTGGCCTGCAGCCTCCCACATCCCTTATCCCATTCAATCCCCAGACAGAGCAGGGAACTTAACCCCAGAGGCCCTTCGTCTTCCTTTACTCAGATTCACCTCCTTCTCTAGGCCCTCACTGTTAGAGTCCCTGAGACAGCCCTCCCCTGCTCTTGCACTGCTTTCTCTTAGCCCTGGTGATGGCAGCCTCCCCCACCTCTGGCCCTGACTGCCCCTGAGCGCCAAGGACTCACAGTCTTGCCTCTGCAGCCCAGACCCGCAACCTCAGCCCTCCCCCTCCTCCTCTCCCTCCTCAGTACCACCGCCGTGCCCTCAGCCCCAGCCAGTGGCCTCTTAAGACAAAAATCAGACCATGTCTTGTCCCTCCCTGCTTAAAACCCCTCAAAGGTTTGCTGCTACATTCCTGATACAACCTCACCTCCTTGCCCTGAGAGACCCAGGCCTGCAGTCCCTCTGACTCCTTAACCTTGCCGCCCCCCCACCCCCGCCACCCCAGGTTGTCTGTCCGCTCCTGGAAGGCTCAGAGCTCTTGCCTGTCTTGGGCTGTAGCCAGTGGTCACCTTCTGAGGGAGACCTTCCCTGGCCAGCCCCACCCCATCTACAGCAGACCCCAGCCTGTTCTGTCCAGGCTCTTGGCCTTGGCCCCCGAGCACGTGCTCTCATTTGTAATTGGTCAGGCCATTGGTGGAAGATTTGCTTGGCCTTCCTGGATGGACCGTGGCTCCTCAAGGTCCTGTGGCTTCTCTGGCACCTAAAGCCATGTGGGGCTCAGATACACACTCACACTGTATTTGTTGAAAGAATGGATGGATGGATGGATGGATGGATGGATGGATGAAAGGATGGATGGATAGATGGAAGGATGGAAGAATGAATGAATGGATGGATGGATGGATGGATGGATGGATGGATGGTTGGAAGGATGGATGGATGGATGGATGGATGGATGGATGGATGGATGGATAGATGGAAGGATGGTTGGATGGATGGATGGATGGATGGATGGATGGATGGATGGATGGAAGGATGGATGGATGGATGGATGGAAGGATGGATGGATGGATGGAAGGATGGATGGATGGATGAAAGGGAAGTCTTGGTATCAGATTGAGGAGGTGTCTGCTCATACTTTCTTTAACTCAGCAGGGATTTACTGGGTTCCTGCTGGCAGCCCCATGCAGGGCAGTATGGGACTTGCCATCTGCATAATTCAAAGCACTTTCTCTCAGTATGGCGGCAGGACAATGCACAAATAGTTGTAACTAAGGGACCACTGGCTTGAAATTTCAGGACAATCCCAGTATCAAGTGGTAAGAGTAAGTTCATGTGATGCCATTCTAAACCTTTTAAGGCTTTATCTAACTAAATGAACGAGACAGAAAAAAGAATTGTTCAGTCTACATAGGCAGTTTTGTCTTTTGAAAAAGTGGCCATAATGAGTATAAGAGACAAAGTGTGTCCTGTTCAAATAAAACACAGCCAGAAGACAAAAACCAGAGCCTTGCTTCACTGGGGCAACCAGGGCAAGCCTCTCCCCAGCCACCTTTAACCTCCCCAAGTTCTAGAACTCATGTTCATCCAGTAAACAAATACGCATTGAGTGCCTGCTGTGTGCCAAGCTTGATTCTAGGTGCTTGGAACACAACAGTGAACAAAACAAAAATTCCTGCTCTTGTAGAAGTCACCGCACTTCGGTGGGGGTGGGGGGGACACAAAGAATAAAGAAAACAACTAAGTAAATGCCACAGGAATTAGAAAAAGACAAACATTATGAGAAAGGAAAGAGCAGGACATGGGGGACCAGGAGCACCATTTTAAATAAGGCAGTTGGAGTAGACCTCGTGAGAAGGTGATGTGAAAATCTGTAAAAAACCAAAGCGGGGGGGGGGGGCAGGTAGCCAGACAGAACTGGAGGAGGCGTGAAAAGTATGGACTGTCTTCTATACGTGCACAATTGCTAGAGTCCCTGAAATGTGCCCCATGACCCCCAGTCCGAGCCCTTGCCTGTACCAGCCTGTAAGTCCCACATGAGACATGGTGGCTTGACTTGCTCGCGGAAAGTATTTACGGGATTTATGGGTTGGATCGTACAGGATGGAATGCTACCTGCAACCTTTTCCTTTGCCTTCCTCCCAGCAAACTCCTACTCATCCTTCAAGACCCAAACACGTATGAACAGAGTTGTTTGCTCTCTCCTTTGAACTACTCACTCTTATACAAGACTTGCACTTCATACACATTTCTTTGATAGCCCCCAATGATCTGTATTTCCCTTGTTTTCCTTCCCCGCACTGGGAGCCCTCCAGGCGATCTGACCTCTGGATCTCTTGAACCTCCTGGAGATGCTTGGTTAATGGCTGCAGAATTGAAATGACCTGTTGTCCCTTCAGTGTTCCCTCTCAAGTAAGTGTTTTCCATTTCTGGGACCTGGGGTACAAGAGTTGAGGTCCTTAGGGTTGTGAGCAAGATAATTCCACTTTCATTAGTTTTAAAGTTGAAAAAAAAAAGTGGTGTTGAAGATGGGGGCTTGAGCCCCAACCAAAGCTCAGAGAGGGAAAAACCAGGGCCCCGGGACTTCGGCACCTGCCGTGCCTGAGCTCCCTGACTGGAGCCCGTCCTGCATGGGCCCGGCTGTGTCAGCTCGGGCTGTGACTTGGCTTTCCGGATCCCAGGAGCAGGGCTCAGGCTGGTTCTGCTGGGGTTGGGGCCTCCCTTGGAGCCACCAACCACCCTGGCCACCAGGGGGCAGGGTAAAGTAGACAGCCTGGGCCCAGGGTGGGGTGGGGGCTGGTGGGGTGCTGAAGGGTCCCGGGTAAAGAGGAGGTCACTGGGTCTGGAGATCTTCCTTCCTGCAGCCGCACCCCACTCAAGAGTGCCCGTACGCTTCACGCGTGAGGGGCCCCGGGGCCAGGGCCTCCAGCCTTATTCGAAGGGTAGGAAGCCCTGGGGAACATCCTTTCACCACGAGGCAGCTGCATTTTTTTAAATATTTTATTTATTTATTTTAGAGAGAGTGAGCGAGCAGGAGCAGGGGGAGGGGCAGAAGGAGGGAGGGAGAGAGAAAGAGAGAGAATCCCATGCAGACCCCACCCTCTCTCCCTTCCCCCTCCCCCCCCCATGAGCATGGAGCCCAGCATGGGGCTCCATCCCAGGACCCTGAGATCCTTTTTTTTTTTTTTTTAATATTTTATTTATTTATTTGACAGAGAGAGACAGCCAGCAAGAGAGACAACACAAGCAGGCAGAGTGGGAGAGGAAGAAGCAGGCTCCCAGCAGAGGAGCCTGATGTGGGGCTCGATCCCAGAATGCCAGGATCATGCCCTGAGCCGAAGGCAGACGCTTAACGACTGAGCCACCCAGGCGCCCCAAGGACCCTGAGATCCTGACCTGAGCCAAAACCAAGAGTCTGATACAACTGACTGAGCCACCCAGGCTCCCCAAGGCTCCTGCATTTTTAATGAAGCCTTTGTTTTATAAAAATTGAAATTGTAACATTTGCCAATTTCGGTGGCAAAAGTACCGCCACCACGGCCAATTTCAAGCTAACATGGCGATGTCCCTGACCTCAGAGCTGGGAGAGAGACACACAGTGGGCCCTCGCCAGCAGAGGCCAGTGGCCGCCACACACCACGGGCTGCGTCCGCCGAGGTGCGAGGGCGTGAGCTCCTCCGACACTCCGGCAGGGAGTCCTGCCCTACCAGGAGACTGACCAAGGGGCTTGAGGATCTGTCGCGCCTTCCAGCCATCCTCCAAGAAATAATAGCTCAGACCCTGGACACCTGTCACAAAGGCCTGGGTTCGACTCCTTCAGGTGCTGCCCGCCGGCTAGGTCCCAAATCCCGGGTCCCGCGAAGTCGGCGCCTTCCTGCCTTTTTTTCTGTTCCCCCGGAAGGGCTGAGCAGTTCCTACCTCCGGGCCTTTGCCTGTGCGGATCCCTCCACCTCCCCCTGCAAGGATGTTTCCCCCTCGCCCTCCCTCCGGGGTCAGGTCAGGTCAACCGCTGCCTCTTCCTCAGAGGGGCCTTCCCCGAGCCCCTCCCCTTCCAGGGAGCTTCTCCCGGTATTCCTGGACAACACTTGCCCTCATCTGAAGTCTGATCTGTGAAGATCTGGACAAGGTCTGTCAGCCACATGAGGGCAGGGACAGCGTGGCCTTTGTGTTCACGGCTTTGTCGCCTGTGCCTAGCCCAGTGCAGGGCCTGGACTCAGTAGTCACTCCATAATGGCTGACTGAATGCACACACGGTACGGGCCCTTCGTGGCTTCTTCTCCCGTAAAAAGCATTTAGTACCGTGTCTACCTTAAAATAATAGTCAACACCTCTGGAGAGCCTACTGAGTGCCCGCCCTTTACACGTACTTCCCCCCTTTCCTCCTCACACGGCTCTCTGCGGTGGATGCTGTTATCATCACCCCCATTTCCTAGGTGAGGAAACTGAGGCACAGAGTCGTCGGGTGAGTGCCCTCATTTCTGGGTTCCATTTGGGCCCAGACAGACTCCGATGCGCTCAGGGAAGCTCGACTCTGCCCGGGAGGGCTGGGGAGGGCTCTGGGCCCAAGGTGACGTCGATGCCCCATAAACTCGAAGGCCAATCAATGGGCAGGACTGTAACCAGGGGATACTCAGGGCCAAGAGTGCCCCCCAAGTCTGGGAAGGCTCCCTAGAACCAAAACACCCTGGCTGAGTCAGCTGCCCACATCTGGTAACGTGGCCAGAGAGCTTTGGGGAAAATGGGCCAGCTGTTCTTTTGACCCCTCCTCCCCCCCACACCCCTCCCCAACTCAATCCTCTTTCGGGATTCAGCCCAGACCCTCAGGGTTCAAGGGTAAATCTTGCATCCCACAATCCTGTTCTTCCCAGAGGTGGGGGGGGGGTGTTGGTGGGGTGGTCATGTGACCTACTCCGGCCAATGAGAACTAGGGAGTGATGCCTACTTGGGGCAGCCATCCTGTGGCCCCGAGGAAAGGTGGCCTAAGAACAAAGCTGGGGCACTGAGGGTGCTGAGTGGTGACATGGGACAAACCACGGTCCTTCATGACGCTGCTCAGCTGTGGGGATTTAGGGTTATTTTTCCTTTCTGATGCTTTCTGTTCAATAAGTGTGCCTTGCTCCCCAAAAGCATCCTAACAGATACAGAAGGGATGTGTAGCAAAAAGCCGAGGGAGGAAAGGATTCTTTCTCTCTCTTTTTTAAAACAGGAAGGAGAGAGCCTGCCTGCCCAGCCGAGAGCTTTGGGAGAGGATGCACTGACCAGATGTGCAGTCCCCCTCTCCTAGGACCCAGCACACTGGTGAATGGAGGCAGGCAGAGGGGAAGCAAGGGAGGCATCAGTCTTGGGGTTCCTGGCCCCTCCTCTCCAGCTAACCTTGGGAGCTGCACACAGGAGATCCCCAGCAGCTGTGGGACGCCCGAGACTCCGAGGGGCCATCCCTCTCTCCCAGGCTGGACCCTGGGGAGGCGGCCTAGAACCCAAGGAAGAAGGGGCCCCATGGTGTATTTGGGCAAAGCGGGCCAGGCTCAGACAGCCCTCTGAGGGATGCAGAATTTGGGAGGTAAGCACCTATGCAGAGCGGACCTGGCCATCCCAGGAGGGCTGAGGACCCTGCAGGCTCTGCAGGAGTGAGCACGATTCAGCAGGTGTGTGGCCGGACCCGGGAGCCCGGAGCAGATGGCACTTGCACAAACCCAGCGGCTGTCATGTGGACGCACGGCGCCCGCCTTTCCCCGCCACCAGGATGGGGCACTTAGGAGACCTGAGATGAGAAAGGAGCCCCAGACGACCAAAAGCTCATTTTTTGGCCTTCCACCGAATGGAAGTGTCTCACAGTAATTAAGTTTAGGGGGGAAGAAACCAAGTTCTCTGCGCTCGGGGCATCAGTTCATCCCCCCCCCCCCGCCCGGGGTGAGTAGCAGTTGGCCGGATGAAGGACAAGGACGGCCACCCACACCCTCACCCTCACCCTCACCCTCACTCTCACTCTGCTCCCACCCTGCCGTGGGTCCCCCTTTTTGCTCCGTGCACCCAGGCCTCAGTGACTACTTCCTCCCGCCCACACCACCAGGTCCAGGCCGTGGCTTCACACCCCAACCTGACCCTGTTCTGCGCACCACATCCCCCCACCCCACCCAGCCTCCCTTCCTCCCCCTTGGTTTGCAGACCAGCTGCTCCTAGGCAAAGGGCTTAGCCGTGCACTCTTGACTCCTGTCCTGGAAATCCCTCCTTCCTCTCTGGCTCCCGCAGCAGCCACCGCTGGCCCCGGCTCTCCCCTCGCGGGGCCCCACCCATAATGTTCTTGACATCTGTTTCTGGTCGTGTTGAGTTTCTGCCTGTTTTCGCCTCCTCCAGATTTACACGTGGCGGTATGTGGCTACTGGGCCCGGGCAAGGCCGCCGGGCAGTGGAGCTGGCAGGAGCAGGAGGAAGCCACGGAGGGAGCTGCATGATTTCGTCCCCTGGCCAAGGACTCCTGCGTCTTGCTTCCTGCTGCTCCTCGCCCCTCCCACTCAGGGAAAGTCATTCATCCAAAAGCTGCCCTGGGAGCACCCGCTCTGTGCCACTGCCGCGGATACACGATCATGTTGGGTGCTGAAACAAAGCCGAGACTCAGAGGGATGAGGTGACATGCCTAGCTTATGCAGATAGGAAAAATAACAGTATCTGCTCTGAGCCAGGAGCTCTTCCAAGGAAATTCGGATCGGGGATCAGCACCCCCTCCCGGCCAGGCTCCAGAGCCCACACCCTAAGGCATTTGAGTACTTACCGCTTTTCTGAAACTTCTATGGCACCGGTCACTCGGCAGTTTCTAGTTTCTGGGACAATCGGCACTAATTTCACAGTCCTCCCCATTGTTAATCCATCGGTCATGATCTGGGGTTCTGAAAATAGTCACCCCGTATAGGCTCGGAGACCCCCAAAGTCCTCAGTGGGGCAAGAGAGGAGGGACTTCGAAGCCAATGTGACAGATAAGGATAATGGGGGCCCAGAGAGGCCAGATGAGTTCCCCAGCCACCCTCCAGTGCTCGGCTCATTCAGGGGACTCCCCAGAACAGAGCTGGGACGGGAGACCACCTTCTGGTGCCTAGGCCTGCTCTCTTCTCATTGTCACAGAAACATCTGGTAGGAACAGCAGAGCCTGGTAAACCCTTTGCCCAAGGTGTGCCGCGCCCCCCTCCCATCTGGGTGCCCTCCTGCCCCTCTGCTATTAAACCTCTTACCTCCTTTCAAGTCAAGCGGGAATACGGCCCTCTTCTGCGGGATGACGTCCTCAGTCCACCCTGTGTCCTCCCCTGGACCAGCTGCCTCCCGTCCCACCCCATACAATCCAGGCTCCACCTGGCCACCAGAGCAGTCCTCCTCTTTAAGTTAGCTCTCACCAGTGATCACGCAGCTCAGAACCTTCCAGCAACTCCCCAGCACCTACAAGGTCAAGTCCCCACTTAGCCAGACATTGGAGGCCTTTTATGACTCGGCCCCTCCCTACCTGTCCTGCCTCAAATCCCACCCTGCTCTGTCTCTGCCACCTTTCCAAACATTTACATAGCATACTGGCCCCTCCCACCGCCCAGAAAGTAGACTGCACTGGCCCACCTCCACCCCTTTCATCCTGCTGTCCCTTTTCCCCACATCGTGTGTCTTTCAAACTCCTATTCATCCTCCAAGGCCCTGCTCAAATGCCCCCTCCACTACGAAGCTTTCCTAGATCACCCTCTCTAGAATTCTCTACTCTCTTCCCCATACTCCAGTGCAACAGAGGAAGGACTTCCTGGGTGGATCCTCTTCCTAGGAAGCCTGATGACTCCTAGATACACCCTACCCAAGCCCATGGCATGGATCCAGCCCTCCCATCCAGGTAGCAGGCCCCCAGGGACGCAGCCTGCCTCGGCCGCATGAGCCAGCTCAGCCTGATTATCCCTCCCTCTTAATATTCCCTGCATCCCCCCCACCCCCGACCAATCGATGCGCAGAGCGGCAGTGAGGTCCCCTGACTCCCAGTAGGCTGTTGTCCATTTCATGGGCTGCTTCTTCTCCTGGCCCACCTTTCTCTCCCCTCCCTTGTTCCCTAACACTTCAGAGGGAAATACTATTTTCAAAATAGGTAACTGAAAGGGATTGTCGGGGTGGGGAGGAAGCTACACGGGCTCGCTGGGGTCACCAGGACTAAGCATTGCAGATCTCCTGACAGGCATGGTCCCCACAGACCTGGCCGCAGGCTTGGGGACCTCCAGTGGTCCAGGGCCCTTGGCCAGCCCCCAGCAAGACGTCACCTTCTGGGAGGGTCCCCATCACAAAGATCCAGAGGCTCTTACCACCCATTGGAGATATGCCACCAAGCCGGGAGCTGGACTCCTGGGGGAAAAACTGGGGCAGGCAGACCTCAGAGGCCTCTCTGAGCCAGGATAGATGTGTCTGCCACAGGTCAGCTGAGGCCATGGAAGAGCTGCGTTCTGAGAGCCCTGAGCTAATGTGTCCTGGAAATGCCTGCGACCTTTGGCCTCAGCTTGCAAAGGACAAGCTTCAATTCTGCAGGGGCTTGGCAAGAAGTTTCAAAAGCTTTGCTGCCAAAGGAAAAAAAAAAAGCTTTGCTTTCTTAGTGGATCGGCAAAACCACTTGTGCTCACATCATCCATGGCAAAAGGCTCCTGGCACTGGGGGCAGCCTTGACCCCCAGGGGCAGAGCGGGAGGGCTGGGGGGCAGGCTGCTGACGCGAGAACAGAGCCTGGGCCAAAAGCACGCCGTGGGGTCGCTCCCCTGAGTAGCTTCTGACCTGTGAGGAGCGCTCGGCTATAGTGGGGAACCTCTTGCCATGGCCGCACAGGTTCCAGAGAAACGGAGACTCGTGTCTGCCCTGCCTGGCCAGGCCACGGCGCTGGGCTGAGTCCCGGGGCGGTCCTGGTAGCTTCATTCTTTATAGCTGGCTCTTGCACACGGCGCCCAGAAAGCCATCAAGCACAGCCATAGTGATGCTCAAAGGAGCAGGGTGCCCCCCCTTAAGGGTGTCGGGGGAGCCGATAGGGGTCCCTGCCAGTGTAAACATTATCTACGTGACTAGCCACGCGCTAGCTTAGAAAGTCAGAACCTGCCAAGCCCGCCCACAGTAGGATGAAGTGGTCTGTTTCCCCCCAGAGAATAGCCAACAGTTCTCTCGTAAGTATTAAACACGAAATATGAGACGGAAGCCCCAAGTAGGGGCTGCGGGGGTCAGCACTTGTGATTCCCTGGAATGTAGACTCCATAATGTTCTCCTAGGCAAGGTGATGGGTTGTGCTGTCCCTGCCGCCCCCGAGCCTAGGGGGTACCCAGCACACAGTAGGTGCTCAGCGGGTGTGGTTCAAAGGATGAACGAGGTGCTCACCAGGCCAACCTCTTTCTTCTGATCCCTATGGCCACCCCATGAGACCAATTATCTTCATCCCCATTTTACAGACAAGGAAACGGAGGCTCGGATGTGTGGGGACTGGCCTGAGGCCACAGTCAGGGCATGGCCCAGCCGACTCCCAGCTGGCTCCGCTAACTTCAAGGCATACCAGCTGATGAGTGCCCGAGGGGGTGGTGTGGGGTGGGGAGCACACAGAAGGGAGCCCTGCAGTAGCACTCCAGCAGAACCGGGCCTGGCCGCCCTCCCAAGGGGGGCAGAGGGAGACGAGCAGAAAGAAACAGCCCGAATTGCCAAAAAGACACACACGCTTTAATCACTCCGGACAAACAGGGCAGGGGCGAAGTCAGGCGAGGGGTGGCTGTGTAGCACCAGGCTTAACGGCGCTTGGTCGGGTCCTGCTGCCAGCCCCCAGCCACTTAGCCATGACTCTGTCGGCTATGAGTGAGCACCGGAGACTGCCGCCAGGGCCACCTCTGCCCCGGAGTCGGCATCAGCACCAACGGGTAGAGGCCATTTCCCTCTGGAGAGAGGTTCAGGCCACTTGGGATAAGGAGAGAAGAAGGCCAGAGACCGCCAGGCTGCCCCACCCTGGGAGAGGGAGAAAGGACAGAAGGCCCGATGTGCCTTGCTTGGCCTTGGTCTCTCCCGGTGCCTGTCTTGGCATCATGGCTCAGAGGAGGCTCCCCCCTGGCTGACCTGGAATGTTACCCGCTTCAGTTCCCTAGACCTGCTGAGGGTATGAAGCCCGGCCCGTGGCCCTGTGGCTTGTGTGAGAGCAGCAGCAGGCCGCAGGGGGCTCTGCCGGGCAGGAGCTGCCCACCAGGGCCTCAGCACCTTAACCAGGCCTGGAAAGCCAGGGACATTGGGCTGGCAAGAGGGGCCAAGGAGGGTCAGAGAGCACCTGGGGACAGACGTCAGTGTCTGACAGTGGCCGGGAGCCTGGGAGAACGGAGGCCCAAGCACCTTTGGGAGGGTGGGCTGACAGGGTGGGGAAGGGGATGTGTGAGGAGGGGAGGGGTCCTCGCAGGGTACTGTACCGGGCCTGTGAGGAGCTGAGGGTCTGGGCTCCCTTCCCCGAGGGCCTTCTTCACCCCCCAATGCCCCAGGCCCCTGGATCCTCCCCTCATAGCACCCTTGCCCTGACCAAGGCCCCTCTGGGGTTTGCTATAATGAAGGGCGCTGGGCAGGAAGGAAAGGAATGGACAAGGGTAAGGATACCCCCATCCTGGGGGCTCTATCCCACCTTGGGGAGCTGCGGGTAGGGAGGGGCCACGGTGGCTGAACGCCCAGACACAGACTTCTGTGATGAGAGCCCCGTGCACTTATCTGGGGCTGGTTCCCTGATCCTTGTCTCCCCACCCTGGCTGGAGTGGGCGGTCACCAAGGGCAGGGCCAGTCTGATCCACCGCAGCTCCCCCACCGCCCCCACCAAGAGCCTGCCCAGAGTGAGAGCTCAGCAAGCGTTTGATGAATGAATGAGTGAACAGAGGCTGCATGGGGGGGTGCACAAGAGAGTGACAGAGAAGGTGGAAGGAGCAAGAGGACAGGGGAAGGCGGGGGGCTCCTAGAGGGATAAGAGAAGTGAAGGACGTCGGGAAGAGTGTAGAATGTTTGGAGGATTCCAGAATGTTTAGGAAGTCTAAGAATGTTGTGCAAGTTCTGGAACCTGGTGACTCAAGTGGGGACCATAGGCCAGCAGCATCCCCATCACCCAGGCACTTCTTAGGGGTGCAGAACCCTGGGCCCGTTCCAGAAGCAGAAGCAGAATCCGCATGTTAGCCCCGTCCCTAGGTGGTTCACATGCACATTCAAGTTTGAAAGGTGCTGATCTAAAAAGCTGGGAACATTCTAGAATAGTTAGGTTAGAGGACTTCTTAAAATACGTGCAAGAGAGGAGAGAGAGAGAGAGAGAGGTGTCGGAGGGAAGGAAAGAAGAGGAAGCCCACCCAGAACGCCAGGTCCCGGGGGCCACTTTACAGAGGGGCACACTGAGGCCCTGCAGGAGGACGGCCCCGCCCACACCCCGCACCCCCGCCCCCGGGGCCAGGGCCCCCCTGCTGGGGGCACTAATCATCCTCGGGCTTGATGAGGTGGCCGCTGAAGGTGATGTAGGTGTCCACGTCGTCGCTGTAGATGGCGTTCTCCCGCTCGTGCTTGAAGAGACGCACCCAGACGCGGTCCCCGAGCTCCAGCGCCAGCATCACGCTCTGGCTCTGCATGATGCTGCGGTCGCTGGGCTGCGCATACAGGATGACGGCCGCCTCCTCGTTGTGCACCACGTGCACGTACGTCTCCTTGAAGTTCCAGCTGTGCACGTTGAGGCTAAAGAAGTACAGGCCGCGCAGCGGGGCGACGAAGTGGCCGGCCGCCAGGTCGAAGTGCCCGTCGGGGTTGACGAAGACGGTGTCGAAGAGCAGCGGCTGGAAGCCCTCGCTGCTGTGCAGCGCCGTCTTGCGGCCCACCGAGAAGGCGGAGAAGCGCGTCTGGCACGGGCTGCCGGGGCTGCCTGCCTGCCCCTTGGCGCCCTTGGGGCCCTGCGGGCCACGCTCCCCCTGGGCGCCCTCCGGGCCCAGCTTCCCCGGCGTGCCCAGCAGGCCTCGGTCCCCTTTGTCACCTGTGGGGACAAGAAGGGGAAAGTCAGGGCAGGCACCCGGGCCTGCACCGAGGGAGAACCTGCCACCAGAAGGTTGGCCAGAGAAGAGCCAGCATTTACTGAGCACCTACTGCATGCCAGCCATCACCTCCTTGAATGCCCCTCTAAAGAAGATACCGTGACCATCTCCACTCACAGGAAGGTGCAGTGACTCACCCAGGGTCACACAGCTCAGGAGAAGACACACAGCAGGAGAGGCAAGACTCAGGATGGTCTGTCTTCCATCTGCCCGTTCCCCTCCCCCTACAGCGAAGGTGTGATAACGTTCCCTGGGAAGCCAGGCCTGAACCCCAGGAGTCGCTACACACAGCTTGACTCCAGTGGAGATGGGGGGTGTGCAGGACGCACTTCCCAATTTTTTTTTAATTTAAATTCAATTTAGTTCACATATAGTGTAGTATTACTCATTTTGGGGTAGAGTCCAGTGACTTACCAGCTGTATACAACAGCCAGAGCTCCTCACATCCCGCGCCCTCCTTAATGCCGGTCCCCCAGTTACCCCTCCCTCCCACCTCCCCTCCAGCAGCCCTCAGTTTGTTTCCTAGAGTGAAGAGTCTCCTATGGTTTGACACCCTCTCTGTTTTCCTCTGATTTTAATTTTCCTTCCGTTCCCTTATGTTCATCTGTTTTGTTCCTTAAGTTCCACGTGTGAGTGAAATCATATGGTATTTGTCTTGTTCTGACCGACATTTCGCTCAGCATAATCCCCTCTAGTTCCATCCACGTCGTTGCAAATGGCAAAAGCTTATTCTTTTGGACAGCTGACTCGCGCTTGGCACTTCTGACCCAGAGAAGAAGCCAAGAGAAACACCTCCGTCTACCTGAAGGGAGAGGCTCTGCTTAGGCACCAGGCAGCCCTGGGTTGGCGTTACGTCCCACTGGGCATTTCACGGTCACGGTCTTGGTTACTTTGTCTCTATCTTGAAGAGGATCGGAGGAACCTCACAGGGGTGGTCCTGGGCCCTCAACAAAATGTTCTGTGGAAGAGTGCTCTACGGACTGCAAATAGCAGGCAGCAGGGTCCCCCCAGCAACGCCCAGCCCGCCCCGACTGCCCGGGGGTCCAGCGCATCTCACCTCGTCCTTAGGCACACACGCCCCTGCCCAGCCTTTGCTCTAGGCTGACCTTGACCACAGGAGGAGCAGGTGACCCCCTATGTCTTGAGATACTTGATCCCAAATATTCCCCCGCCGTCTGTCCCACTGTCCGAACTCCCACCATGAGCCACTCCCCTTTGAGAGATCTGCACAGCCCCCGTGTCTTCCCAAGGTCTCCTGGGACCACGGCAATATTGCTGGAAGGAGCAGGAAGGAAGGTGTAGACCTTTGGGGGACAAGCCAGGAAAGAAGCGGGGAGAGGGGGGCCCATGATCTACAGAGGTTTGGCCCCTCACATGCACAGCACTTTATAGTTTGCAGGGCATTCTTTTTTTTTTTTTTTTTTTAGCAAGCATGACTTGGTTTTATTGTGGTATGTCCATTCAGAGGACCGGGTCTGCTAGGATTTTGTCACAGGGGCTTCAAAACTAGGGATTTAAAGCAAATTAAGAAGAGCAGCCTAATTTATGCATTCACTAGACAGTGTCCATACTCTTGCTACAGCTGTAAAAGAAACTGCCTCTCTGCCCCAGCCCCGAGGGAGGGGGGTGAAGGGTGGTCCTAGGAAGGGGTTACCTTCTCCTTTTTACAAATGAGGTGGCAAGCCGGGGACGGAGAGACCAGCCTGACCCACACAGTGAGGGAGCTGAGCAGCTGGGGCTGGGACCCAGGACTCCTGACGCCAGCCAGGGGCCTCCTGCCACAGCCAAGGGTCCACCCGGCCCAGCAGGCAGCAAAGGCTGGCCCAGGGATGTCCTCCTAAACCTGGATTTTTAGAAGGACGGTGTGGAGGAAGTCCCTTCAGCGGCCAGGCAGCTCCTTAGCCTCAGGCTGGGGCTCTGAGGGCCTTGGGGAAGATGGGGTGCTCGAGGAAGGGAGGTGTCCTCCCCCATGAAATCTGAGGGCCGGAAGTCTCAGAAGCCAGCGGACCCCTGGCTGGAGGATAGAGTGGCCCCATGGAGACTTCAGGGACGGATCCTGGCTTTGCTCCTGACAGCTGTGTGCTCCTGGGAGAGCTCCTCCCCTCTCGGAGGCTCAGTTTCCCCCTCTGCAAAGTGGGAGGAATGACAAAGTACCGACCTCTTGGGGTTGCTGGCAGCACAACTCCAGGTGAAGGGTGTCCAGGGCCTGGCCCCAGCCCCAGCTGTTCACAGACCCTAGCAGCAGAAGCCTCTTTCTGGCTTTCGAGGACAGGGAGCCCGTTCTCACCTGGACAGCGCTCGTGGCTGCCCATAGGTCTCCCTACTTTCACCCTTGTCCCCCACTGGCCATTCTCCACAAGACATTAGAGGGATCCATTCTGCAACCTCAGTGAGATCAGGTCCCTCTGCTCGAACCCTCCCCTGCTCCCCATTCCCAGTCAGGGAAACTCAAGTTTGACCCGGCCCCTGTTTCATCTCCAACTTGTTCCTCCTCTTGTCCCCTGCTCCTTAAACACACCAGGCCCACTCCTGCCCCAGGGCCTTTGCACCTGCCGCTTGTGCTCCTTGGACTACTCTTCTGCAGATATCCACATGGCTTCTCCCTCACCTTCTCAATGAACCAACACTGACCACCCCATTTCATATGCAACCTATCCCCCCGCACCTGCACTCCTGATGCCCTTACCCTGCTCGGCCTTGGCACCGCCATCCCATTTCTCACCATCAAACGTTCTGTCTCATTAACTTGGGCAATATATGTATTGCTCGCTGTCTGCCTCTCCCACGAGAACGGCAGTCTGCACTTCTGTCTGGTTTGCTCCTGCTCCGTCCTCGGAATTCAGAACAGTCCTGGCACACAGTAGTTGCTCAATAAATGCACAAACGACAGGGTCTGGGACAAATTTCTGTCCGGGTTTTTCCTGCTCCCTCCACCTCACCAACCCCAGCCCAAGGAGAGGGCCCCACATGCTCCCCGTCCCCAGCCAGGCCAGTGTAGCCTGAGCCACGGGCGGGTACTCACCCTTCAGGATGGCGATGTTAATGTAGGGCCTGACCTCAGGCAGCAGGTATGGGAGGGCAGCCGGAGAGGCCGAGGACACTGCTTCATCGGCAGGGGTCAGGGGGTCCTCAGAGTCACAGCACCGCTGACAGTACACAGGGGGACCCGAGGCCACGGCTTCCCCAAAGGAGGGCTCCTCGGCGGGGACCCCAAACACCAAGAGAGGGTGCAAGAGCGCTGCGCAGAGGAGGCCCAGGACAGCTGTCCCCATGGTGACCTGGAGCAAGGAAAGAGGGGCGGAGACTCTATTCAAGGGAATGTGCACACGGTGCAGGCGCACCTGACGCCACTCAGGGACGGAGTTTGAGTGTCCCCATTCGACAGATGAGAAGACTGAGACCTACACAGAGAAGCAATTTCTTCAAGGTCACGAAGAGACTGGTGGTCATGCAGGGCCCTCAGGCCGAGTCCCCCAGAACCCAGTTCCCAGGGATTTCCGGCACACGTGGGCCTGGAAAGGAAACCCCTCTAAAGAGAGTCACAGCCAGGAACAGATGAGGGTCCCGGGAAGCCTTTGCTGGGGTGGGCGAGAAAGATGTTCCAGCCACCGTGTGTCCTAACCAATAAGACTGTGAAATGCTCCCCCCACCCCCGCCCCGCCCACCTCCCTTTGGCTTGTTTTCTTGCCAGGACCCCTCCACCTCCAGCAAGCAGAGGCCACAGGTGCAGCATGAGGGAGGCTAGTGGGCCCTTGGGACAAACGCAAATGATTCTGCAGGCTTGTTCTTCGGGAGAGGGGTCAAGTGGCTGAGCCCGTGGTCTGGCACATTGAGTACCATGATCTTGACAAAGATCTAGGAAAGTTCATTTATTCTAGCAGTCAGGAAGCAACATCCATCAGAGAAAATGCACGGGGTTATGCACAGTGACGCTGTTACTGTATGTTTGAGAATTCAGGAGTAGGTAGGCAGAATTGCCCACTGCAGACCACTGCTAGCCTGCCTGTACAGTGTGCGCAAGGCAGAAGCAGGTACCTCTCCGCGCCGACAGATTAGAAACAAAAGAAAAGAAGTCATTTTTGGAGGAATGCAACACTGAGGGCGTGTAGGTTGGCAAGGGCTGTTGTCAACCCACCTCCCCCTCAGCACCTTTGTGCAGTCAACAACCCACGCAGCTCAACCTTACACAGAGGCCCCAAGGCTCTGGAGTTCATTCATTGGAAGATGGTTGTGTCAATCACCACAGACCTACCAATCAGCTGCCAAGGGGGTAAATTGGAATTAAGGAGCAAGAGTAGGAGGTCTGGAAGATTCAAAGGGATCCGAGAAGTCCAAGGGTTTATGAAGATGGGTCTTTGACCCTGGCCAAGAGAGGTTCCAGAGCTCCAGGAGAGGGGCAGGAAGTGGCCAGGACAGCAGACACTGGGGACAGGCTGGGGCTGGGTGGGCAGGAAGCCCGGCAAAGAGCCTTTGAGGTGGTAGCAGTGTTTGGGGGCTGGCATGTTATCGCAGGATCAGAAACTCGGCTCTTGAAACCAGACTGGTTTTTACACTTCTGGCGTTTCTTTGTTTATTTCCTTTTTGTTCCTTTAACATTTAGTACAATTCAAAAATATTTTTTCTGTGGTTAATACATGTAGAGAAGGTAAAATTATTATTTTTTTTAAGTGCTCTTCTATCTTCACTGAGCACTGAGGTAAGGAATGGGTTTTAAAGGGCAGGAGCTACCCCCCAACACACACACACACACACACACACACACACACACACTCCACCGGGCTAGGGGCTGGGTAGTAGCCGGGGGGGGGGGGCGCAGGCAGTCCCCAGAGATACCACCCCTCTCTTAGAGGTGACCATTCCCGACCCCCACCCTGGTCTGCTTTCCTGGTTCTGCTCAACAAGGAGATCAACTTCTCAGAGATCAACATCCTCCCTGTCCAAGATTATCACCCTCAGCCTGTGTTTGTAAATGTCGCATCTCTGTGATTTTTGAGAAGAGCAAAAATCCCCTTTTTCCTGGCCATAGATGTGACTTTATGGGAAAGGGTGAGGCCTTAGGGTTGGCCCTAAGATCCCATGATAGTTTACAAGCTGTGTGACCTCCGGCTGGTAGCTTAACCTCTCTGGGCTTCCCCCACTGCTCCTTGACACTTACAAGGAGGTGAAACCAATGCCCAGCTCCCAGGTTCTTTGGGAGGATCTGAATGCAGGGAAAGTGCCTGACTTGTAAAAGACTCTTAATACAAAGGAGAGCAGGGGGACTAGTCAATAACATTGCAATAACATTGTACGGTGACTACACTTATCAGTGGTGAGCGCTGAGTAATGTATAGAATTGCCGAATGACTATATTGCGTGCCTGAAACGAATGTAACATTGTATGTCAATTACACTTCAATAATAAACAAATAAGATTTAAAAAGTGTTCCTTCCTGTGACAGACAAGGCCTCTTCCCAGTGCCTGCATGGGATAGGAAGAACAGAATTTTGCCTGGAGGACTGGCGTGGTTGGGGATGTTTCTGTTGGCAGAGGCCAGATGGGAGTCAAAAGCTCTGAGACAGAACTGTGACCTGGGGAGAGCAGGAAGCAGGAAGCAAAGCAGCCTTGAACAAGAGTAATAATAACCACAGCCACGATCATGGACTGGTCCTGGGGGAGGGCGCCAGGCAGGGATCGAGGGTGGGGGACCATGCCATCTGGAGTGATTTGGGGGGGTCCCTGCTGCCTCCACTCAGGAGCTGGGAGCTCTCTGGGATGGGAGGGGGCTGGGCCTGCTGAGCTGAACTGGTGAGTGTCCGGGCAGCAGGGCAGCCCTTCACCCAGGGGGCTTTGGGGCTTTGGTCTCAGTCAGCAGGAGGGAAGGGGGGAAGGAGAGCTAGAGGGGCTGGGAGAGTCAGAGGGAGAGATCAGAACCCAAGATGTGTCTAGGAAGAGAGGAGGGAGGAAGGGAATTCCGGGCTCTGACTCCAGCCCCCTGGGCCCTGCTGGAGGAAGTTACAGGACCTTTCATCACTCACCCTGTGTCCAGCGGCCTCCACAGCGGCCCACGGACCCCCGACCTCTGGGCAGTCTCTGGCTCCTTGGCCCATGTCTGCTTGTTGCTGGCCCAGACCCCCAGACCGAGCTGAAGAGGGAGGGAGAAAGGGAGGGAGAGAGGCGGAGGGAGGGAGGGCGGAGGGAGCGGGCTGAGCTGGCTTCCCACTTCCCCTCCTCCCTGCTCCCTCCCCTCCAGCCTCTGGGATCTTCGGGAGATGGGAGATAACCGGGAGATGGGAGATAACTGGAGCCAAGGGAGCTGGGGATTTCCTTTGCTTAACTCTTTGCTGGTCCAGTGGGGTCTTGTTTGATTCCGAGGCCCAACAGAGTCGGAGCAGGAAGGGGCCCGAGGCCCCTCGAGGTACAGGCTGGAAAATCGAGGGACAGGAAGGGGCAGGAGCCCCCCAAGTTGCTCAGAAAGGGGGAGGCAGTGCTGGAATCCGGGGTGAGGGGTGGGCTTGGCCTATTTGCTCTGCGTGGCAGGGGCAGGATGCAGAATGGAGAGGACACGGGCGCCCGCCTGCAGCCCCAAGTTCTAATCCTGGCACTGCTGCCCACTGGCATGGGACTTGGGCCCATCCCTTGACCTCTCAGTCCCTAGGTGTCTGCAGACCTCCAGTCCCCAGCCCCCTTGCGTCAGGCCCAGGGGAAGCTCAGCACTTGTCCAATGAGTCGATGAGCAGGGATTACCCCCTCAGGTATCAGGTAAGGGCTGGGCAACCAGGTCAACACCCCTCTCCCCAATGGACGCCGAAGTCCCTCTTCTCCGCCTGGAAATCTCCCCTGATCGGTCCATCCCCTGGGTCTTCTGGAGCCAACCCCTCTGTGGAAATGACCCCCTGAGAAGGGTCCTGTTCACAGGAGGGGCAGGCTGTGTAGTGTGCCCCTGGGTCTGGGCTGGGTCCTGCCCAGATTCCCTCCGGTTGGGCTGTGGAGGTTTTCCAAAGGCTGCAGCCCTGGGACCCTGGGGTGGGAGACCCCTGTGCAGACTGTCTCCAATGTCCCTCCCGCTCCAGCACCCTCTCCTGCACTGGCTGAGGACCTACTGCCTGAGTCGGGCCCCATCTTTGCAGCAGCTCTTGGTAGCTGAAGGGCATTCCCATCCATTATTTCACCTAAGCCGACCCAGCCTTGCACTTTCCCAGGGTCACAAAGCTAGTGAAGAGGAGCCACAACCCCACAGAAAGGAAGGGGTCCCCACCCCACTGGAGTCCTATGAACATGCCTGGGCGTGGGGGACGACGGGGTGGTGGTGGTGGTGGCAAAGGCTGCAGTTCCCTGTCTGTCCCTGGAAAGAAGAGGTGGTAACATGACGGCCCTCTGTACAGAAATGTCGAGATGCGAGGGGGATGGATTTCCATCTGGGGCTTGGGGCACCCAACCCTCATGCCCACACTGAGCAAGTGTGGACAGAACGGCCCCTGGCCTATGTATCTTTGACCAGGTCTCATCTCTGGACCTCGGTTTTTCTAGCAGTCTGAGGGATAATCAAACAGCAGTACATCAGGCCTGGAAGGACCCCGAGAGATGGCCTGACCCAATTACTTAATGTGACCCGCAGAGACGGTGACTCAGGATAGACCCCAGTCTTTGGCTCAAGGTCACAGCAGACTGGAGTCCAAGCTGGGATGAGAATCAGACTCTCCCAGCTTCGAGCTTTATGCTGCTTTCACCTCCCAAGCCCACTTGGAGTCCTCCCCTCCGCCCAGGCCTATTCAGGGGTTCCAGGGGGTCCCCCAAAAAGCAGATTGAAGTACTATGGCATTGAGAAAACACCAGGGCCACACTGGCCATGCCCTCTACGTGGCCCTGCCCCAGGCAGCATTCCCAGGGCACTGAGCCAGGGCTGCAAAGGGCGGGAGACAAGGGGAGCCACCCTCCCCACCTTCCCCATGCCGCTGCCACCAGGAAAAGGGCTGAGTCAGCAGCACCAGAGGGGAAGACAGCTCCTGGCTGCCTCTGCCGCCCTTTGGCTTAGAAAGCCTTGCGTCAGAGGAAAGGGAGAAGGGAAGGGAAGACAGATGGGGGATGGGGAGCAGGGCTTGGGGACGCTGGAAGCTTATCCCCCGCTGTGCCAGCACATGCTCCATGCCACCCTCACCAGCCCCTCTGCCAAAGGCCACTCAACCCATTTAACAGGTGGGGAGGCTGAGGCCAGGAAAGGGCCCTGGATTTGCCAGATTCTAGGGCCGGCTCCTTTGGCTTCCAGTCAGGCCATGGCCCCAGAAACGGGCCCCTTGTTCTCTTTGCCCAGAACAGATGGCTGGAGGCAGGCCGGCCGGGACAACGAAACTCGGATATTTTCTGCTTCAATATTTTTCTTCTCATTCTCACTCTGCCTAAAATACCTTCATTTGCAGCATTCCTTGGTCTCCCAGCCATTCGGAAGATCTCCCCGGCTGGCCAGATAGCTTGGAGATGGGGCTCCAACCCCGGGGCTCCAGCTCCTTCTAGCCATGTGACCTTGGGCACATTTCCTACTTCTGAGCCTTGGTGTCTCTGGGCCAGAGGAACATGAAGAGGCCAAGAGCACCTGAGCATTCTGGTGGGATACCCAATAGGGGTACCCTCTGCTGGCCGCCCATCAGTGCTTCTCCATGGTTACACTCTGAATAGGGTAAGGGTATGAGCCCATTCTCCCCACGCGCACCTGAGTCGGAAGCCCTGGCACCCAGGAGATAACACGTCCAGAGAAGAAGCTGGCCTGGGATACCTGTCATCGCTCTGCAACAACCCCCACCAGCAAGGGTACGACCCCAGTGCAGAAAGCCAAAGCCTCTGTCACCAAGGCCAGAAACCCAGGGCAGAGCTGTGAGTGCCCCCACCACCCCCTGCCTGTTGTCCCTGCTCACAAAAGACAGCTCTTACTCCCAACCAGGCTCTGTTCTGAGGTTTTTTACGCGTATTAACTCATCTAATCCCTCAACAATTCTCGGAGGGAGGCACAAATATTAGCCCCATTTTACAGACGAGGCAAATGAGGCGCAGACTCACAGACTCTGAGAACCAAGCTCCGACCTAATCGCACCTAGGTTATAGCCCCGGGTTCCGGAGAAGGTATAAAAATAGTGCGTTAGTGTTTACAAAGTGCCAGGACCCCTCATGTATTTAAAAAAATAAAATGTGTGCCTGTCAAAAAGTGAGATAGAAAACAGTATTCCCGGAGTCGGCATCACAAGCTGTGAAGGGCAAGTCACAGATCTAACTGCTCCGGGTCAGTAAGCAATTAAGAAACTGAACAAAGGAAACCGCGAGCGCCACCTGCTGGGCAGAGCCGTTGAGTCCGGGCAGCTTGTGTGACCCATCCCACTGGGCACCCACTTCACCCCACCCAAGGCTGGTGATGCCCCCCACCCGTCCCATCCCCTTCTTCAGGAGCTAAGGGGGTAGGAGAAGGATGAAGGGCCCACTGCGACGCGCTGGGGAGCTGGCTGGGGCGCCCATGCACTTTTTCCAAACCCCACTCCCCACAAAGCGGCCAGAGGGCCCCAGGAGACCCTTCCTCTCCCAAGCAGTTGGTTCCGCTTCCTCCTGCGTGCAGAACCCTAGACTTGGTTCTCCGGAGCCCTTCCACTGACTAGCTGGGTTGTCCTGGGTGAACTTCCACCTCTGGACTCAGTTTCTCCACCCTGGGCTTTCAACAACCCGCCTCTGATCCCAAGGGTGTTAATCCGAGCTGAGTGAGTTTAATTCCATTTTACGTTAGAGGAAGCTGAATCCCCGAGAGGCCCAGGGAAGGAAGAGCCAGCAGGTCTCGGGGCGTCTGTCCGCCGCCTCCCACCACGCCCCAGAAGAACCCTGTTAACTGTTAGAGGGGGAAACTGAGGCTAGAGGAACAGGTGCAGCAACTGGCTCCCTCCCCACGGCCCACTAGTGGCAGGACCAGAATGATGAGGCCGCCAAGGCGCGTGGGAAGGCAGCAGCCAACTTTCCCGCCTCGCTCGGCGGAAGTGGGGGTGCGACTCCCCGACCCCAGGCCCACCCGCAGCGCCCTGGAGCACTGGGAAAAAGACTGTTGCCGGCCGCGGGCACGCTCCTTTGGCTGCCAGTCAGCCTGATGCCCCCGAAACACGCGGCCCAGGGCTCAGCCAAACCGGATTCCGCCGCGTGGACACTCGCGGGCCGAAGAACCTTAGGCCGGCTCCGCTCTGGCCTCGGGCCTGTACCCGGGAAGCCCAACCCCAGGCGGCAGCGAGGAGCCGCCGCGGCGCCGGGGAGGGGCCTCTGCGCGTCCAGCGCCTGGAGGAGTCGGGTAGGGGCAAGAGGCGGAACTTGGCCGAGCATAGCCGAATCCTGCCAAGTGCTGCCGAGGACAACCGAGCAGAGCCGAGTCTGGCCGAGCCTGGCGGTGGCGGCCGAACATGGCCGAGTCTAACCGAGTGGAGCCGAGCGTGACCGAAGAGAGCCGAGTCCGACCGAGCGGAGCTGCGACCGGCGCCCCCTGCCGGACACAGAGCACAGCGCAGGCCTCGGCCGGAGGTCCGGTTGCTTTCCTGGGAGGCGAGGGTAGGAAGCCCATTTTATGGATGAGGAAACTGAGGCTCCAAGCGGTTCCGAGGCTAGCCCGGAGGCCCGCAGAGCTAAGAAGTGGTGGCGCTGGGGTTGGAATCTGATTGTGTGGCTGACAGCTCATCCGACTGCCACCCACGTAAACAGGCATTGCGCGTTTGCTTTGTTCTCCCCACAATTGCTGCTATTTTACGGCCAGAGAGCAGGAGAGACCTGCGCTGTCTGATGAGCGGAGGGAAGCGGAGCTCGGAGACACCCCCTTCTTACAGATGGAGAAACTAAGCAGGCTCTGGGCCGTGTTGACCAAATGCAGCCGGACGACTGGCCCTTCCGTGTGCAAATATTGACATATTTCCTGGTAATTAAAGCAGATAGCAGGACCGGGAGGCCACGTCCCACCCCTGGCCTCCTTTTCCCCCACCTGTAATAAGCCAGCCACAGGGGACGTCGGCTCCTGGCTGCCTCCAGGCTGTGTTCCTGGGATGTATGAACCAGGACATGAGGTGTCTGGGACCCTGGAGATGCCAAGCGTGGCCCAGACATTTTCTTTGAAAAGGTGCCCTCGGCACACACGTACACAAGGGCTCACCCCTCATTCACCCCCGTGTGCACACCACCGTGGTCTGGCAGCCAGGCCTGTGCTGGGCTGCAGGGCTCCCTGGAGGGTGGCTGAGCCTCCTGGAGATGAGAGTCCCCACGGGGCCTGGGCTGTCCGCATGCCTGTCTGGTCTTCCCTGAGGACATCATCTGTCACTACCCAGTGGCCACCGGGGAGCTGGCACCAATGGCCTCAGAGCTCTCCCCACTCCCTGCATCACTCTTGCCACCTTGCCCCTCAGTTGCATAGCTTTATTTATTTTTTTTAAAGATTTTATTTATTTATGCGACAGAGATAGAGACAGCCAGCGAGAGAGGGAACACAAGCAGGCGGAGTGGGAGAGGAAGAAGCAGGCTCATAGCGGAGGAGCCTGATGTGGAGCTCGATCCCATAACGCCGGGATCCCGCCCTGAGCCGAAGGCAGACGCTTAACCGCGGTGCCACCCAGGTGCCCCTCAGTTTCATAGTTTAAAAAAAAAAAGCTGTAGACACTGGACTGGGGGCTGGAAAACAGGGTTCTTGGTCCCGCTTCTGATGCCATGACCCTGAGCCAGGTGCTTGACCCTCCCGGGCCGCACCGTCCTCTGCTGTAAATGGGTATCAGAGCTGTCCTCAGTACCCAGACCGTCTCGCATGCCTCCTTCCCTGTGCATAAACTCCAGTCTCCTCTTTACACTCACCTGGGCCATCACGCCTCTTGGGGAGACGTCCACCCCCTGGCGGTGGAGGGATCCTTGCTTCTGTGAAAGCACTTTCCAAGTTCGTTAAACACAGCACCTAATGGATCAGGCACCGTGCTAAACTGTTTAGAAATATTAACTCATTTAAACCTCCCAAGAGTAGAGACAGCTGATCTCAGAGAGGAGGCAGAAGCACAGGAAGGTTAATTAACTGGCTCAAGGTCAAACAGCAGTTCCAGCGTCCATGTGCTTAAGAACGGGCTAGTTTTTCTCTTCTCTTCACTGTGACTTCCTCTGCTCCTAAAAGACAGGCCTTGTAACTTCTCTGCCTTCAGCCTTGTACAATTGGCAGTTGCCCCCCAAAACACTTGCTGAATGAAAGAGTGAGTGGGGCCAGTCCAATGGACCCCCTGGAGGTCCTGGAGAGGAGGGGCTGTAATCTCTGTGTTCACTCACTGGGGCTGCCGTAACCGGGTACCACGAGCTGGGTGGCTTGCAACAGAAATTCATTTGCTCCTGGTTCTGGAGGCTGGAAGTCTGAGACCGAAGAGTCAACACGGCTGCTTCCTTCTGGAGGGCTCTGAGGACCTCCTGCCCAGCTTCCGGTGCTTGGCTGGCAACCTTTGGTGTCCCAGGGCTCCTAGAAGCATCACCCCGCATCTTCCCTGTGCTCCTGTCTGTCCGCATCTCCCCTTTGCTTAAGAATGCCAGTCGCATTGGATTAGCAGCCCAGCCTACCCCAGTATGACCTCGTCTTAGCTGCTTGCATCTGAAGGGACCGTACTTCCAAATAAGGTCACATCCAGAGGCACTGGAGGTTAGGACTTGGACATGAATTTGGCAGGGAGACACGACTGCAACGGGAATTAACCCCCATGAGGTCCTGTCTGACACAACTTCTGTCCCTCAGCTGGGCCCTACCTCTGCCTTTCCTCCTTTTTTTTTTTATAATAATATTTTTTATTATATATGTTAGTCACCATACAGTACATCCCTGGTTTTTGATGTAAAGTTCGATGATTCATTAGTTGCATATAACACCCAGTGCACCATGCAATACGTGCCCTCCTTACTACCCATCACCGGTCTATCCCATTCCCCCACCCCCTTCCCCTCTGAAGCCCTCAGTTTGTTTCTCAGAGTCCATAGTCTCTCATGTTTCATTCCCCCTTCTGATTACCCCCCTTTTCTTTATCCCTTTCTTCCCCTACCGATCTTCCTAGTTCTTATGTTCCATAGATGAGAGAAACCATATGATAATTGTCTTTCTCTGCTTGACTTATTTCACTTAGCATTATCTCCTCCAGTGCCGTCCATGTTGCAGCAAATGTTGAGAATTCGTTCTTTCTGATAGCTGAGTAATATTCCATTGTATATATGGACCACAGCTTCTTAATCCAGTCATCTGTTGAAGGGCATCTCGGCTCCTTCCATGATTTGGCTATTGTGGACAATGCAGCTATGAACATTGGGGTGCATATGGCCCTTCTCTTTACTACGTCTGTATCTTTGGGGTAAACACCCAGTAGTGCAATGGCTGGGTCATAGGGTAGTTCAATTTTTAACTTTTTAAGGGACCTCCACACTGTTTTCCAGAGTGGCTGTACCAACTTGCATTCCCACCAACAATGTAAGAGGGATCCCCTTTCTCCACATCCTCTCCAACAATTGTTGTTTCTTGCCTTGTCAATTTTTGCCATTCTAACTTCTGCTTTTCCTCCTTGTCTTGGCTGCATTCCTCCGGCCTCAAGGCCGTAGCACACACAGGTCCCTCTGCCTGGCACTGGGCTGCCCCTGGCTCCCCGAGCAGTGCCCCCCCCCGGCCCCCGCCAGCCCCTTCCCCATCACACCTCTCTCCCGACTAGATGGTGATGCATTTCCTTGTGTGGCTGCCCAGGAACAAGGGGCCAGAGACGGTGTCTGTCTACCCCCATTCTACCTGCAGTCCAGGGTCAGAGCCTTGTCTGCTGTCCATGCTCAGGAAAATCTTTGTTAACTCAATGAGCTACGCCCAGAGAGGTGAAGTAAAGGTTTGTGACAGGGGGCCTCAGTCCCAGGCCTCCTGATTCGGGCCCCATAACTTTTTAGGGGATGCATTTCCCCCACAGCCTTCCAGTGGTCTCACTGAGAATGTCACCAGGGCCTGCCAGTGACAGGGAGCTGTGCAAGGCTGTGGCAGGACCGTGGCCTTGCACGACTCTGGGGAAGGCCCCTCGTGTTCCAGCCTGGGGTTCTTGCCACCTTTAGAGTATTCCTTTCTGTGTTTGGAGTCCGGTGGAGCCCACCCATCACCTCCCCACGGATTGGTGGACTCTGTCTCCCCCACTGCTTGTAGGTGAGGACAACCTGAAGCCCTGGGGCCTTGGCTTCCCCTACCCCAGGCCCTGCGGACTCCCAGCTCCTCCCCGCTGATGCTGAAGCTGATGCTGGCGCGTGAAGTCCGGTCCAGAGCCTGGTGGCCATGGGCTGTTGCCTGGCAACCGCCTCTGAGAGACCCGTTCAAGGTAAGGCCTTGGGTGTGAGCAACTTGAAGATCTGGAGAGGGGGAATCAGGCAGGGAGGGTCATCACCACCCCTTCGTGCCTGCCCAGGCCCACAGCCCCAGGCCTCTCCTCACTCTGCAGCCCCTGCGTTTCCAATAACCCACAGATTCCAGGTCCGAACCCCTATACAGGTTCCCTCAATCCCCCTGGCCCTCCCCCCACGGATTCATGGTCACTGCGTGACACACAACCAGAGGAGGCTAGAGTCACAGTGTGAAAATTGCCCCTGGAGTTTGTGAAATGGAATTCCCCTATTCATTCATTTACCGCAACTATTTGTAGTTACCTGACCCTGGGAACACAGCCCCTGCCTGGAGAGACAAGGCTGGCGGTGGGACCCCCCACGTGCATGAGTGTCGACGGGCACAGGCAGTGACATGTGGCATGGTGGGGAAGCTTGGGGGCTGTGGGATCCAGAGGGGAATCTTGGCTAGGAAACCACTCGCATGGGACGCGTAGCCCCCAGCATCCCTCTGCTCCCACGGCATACACCCCTGCCTCGGGCACAGTAGACCCTTGGTGATAACAGCCCAATATGCCCTCACTCGTGCATGTGGCTGAGATGCCCTATTAAGCGCGCCGCACACACAGTCTGCTGTCGCTGCCTGGAGCGCACCCCTGCCTTCGGCAGTCTGTCCCAAACCCACCCCCTACCGCATGGGACAGGCTAGACTGTCCGACGTAGCATCCCACTTTCTCCCGGGTGGGAAGGCTGGACATGTGACCCACACCTGACCAATCCTCGCACTCCATCACCTTGTCCTTGGTAATTGGCCCAAGGAGCTATCACGTGACCCAGTCAAGCCAATCAGCTTTCTGCCATGAGATTTGCTCTTTGCGCACAGGAAAAGACTCCATCTACTGCTTTGGGCTCAAGATCTGTAAGGATGTAGGCTGAGGCTTGTCGGGCATCTTTCATGTGCCCTGGAGACATGGACTCTGGGAGGCCATACACGGAGACCGAGGCACGCAGAGCTGAGGGGTGAAGAGAGGGAGAGGCATCATACACACACACGCCCGTGCACACCAAGGCAGAGGAACTGGCCCAGGTCACAGCTGGTGTCACGTGTCACTGTCTTTATTGACAAGAGCTAGGGGCAGGAGCAGCAAAGGGTTTCCTTCGGGGCTTTGCAGCCACCCCTTCCGAACAGGCTCACCTGTCCCAGGAATCAGGAAGGCAGGGGCGGCCAGGAAATGCTGAAATGCTGGGGCCCTTCTTCACTCAGACCCCCAGAGCCTCCTCAGGGGAACCCCAGACTGAGGGCTGAGCCTCCAGCTCTAACATCCATGCAACGCCTGGTTTTGTGAACTTCTGAGCAGGCGCGCTCCTCAAGCCCTGCATCTCCGTCTTTGGCCTCTGCCTCCCCCGTCCCCCGACCCTGGGTCCCGCACTATCCTTACCCCCGAGGGCCAGAGACAGGCCACTTGATGAAGGAGCAGGTGTAGGCCAAGCCTGGCATGGGGCCTGCCTCTACTTTATGATCTGAGACACCCACCCCTACCATTGTAGTGTGGGGGGCAGCTTGCCCAGCATGATTCATTTTTTCCCCCAAATCCGAACAGGTAGGCAGACTGGGACAGCCTCCATTTTATGATGGTGAAACTGCGCCCCAGAGAGGTCAAGGCTAGCCAGGATCCTGAGGTGGGTTGAAGAGCTAGGTCTCCCAACCTTCCGTTCACGTGCTTTCCCTGAAAACCCCCTGCCCTCTGCCGGGGTGGGGGATGGAGGGACTTAGCCTGAGGTGCTGTCAGCCCCAGAGCCAATCCCACCATGGTTCTGAGGGCTTATCTCTGGGAGAGAGTCCTTGCATGGTGACCTCTCCTGTAGTCCCTCGCCAGCCCCCATTGTCTTGTCTTCCCTGGGCTGCCCCACACTGTGGCTCCGGAGAATATAGAGAATGGGGAGGCCTGCTCCCCTAACCCTCAGCTCTGTCCCTAGGCCACCATCAAGGTGCAGCCCCTCTTACCAGCACAGAGAGGCCCTCGAGGGAGCCAGCGCTGTACCTTCCAGAGCGTTCGCTTTCGCATCCTGACTGCATCCTTTCCTTGAGATTGACCAGACCAGGCATCCACAGCCTGCTTTCAGCAACGGTGCCACCGAGCTCAGCCCAGAGGGGCCAAGGATGACTGCACGGTCATGGAGCAGATCTGTCCTCCACCCTCCTCCTCCTTCCTCTCTTCTTTCTCTGCCCCCTTCATCCTCCCCCTCCTCCTCTTCCTCCTTCTCCTCACCATGCTGTTTAGACACTGCCTTTCCCTGCCAGTCTGCCTTGGTCTCTGGGAGGGGAGGAACGCCAATGGGTGTTGCTATGACGGGGATCCTGGAGCCCTCAGACACCCAGAGACACCCCCCCCCTCCAGCCACAGGACACGACGTGAACTGGTCAGCTGCCCTCAACAGGGGCTGAGTGGGGCTTTGGGTGGCCTAAACCTATGCAGTTTGGAGACCCTCTTTATGAAAAAGAATATAAAATTCCAAGTACAAAATGAGATACAGGGCCTTGGATGGGCCCAAGCGGTAAGGGACCCTGAAGCTGGCCTGAGTGACTTTCCTGGAAAAACCACCGCCTCTCAGGACCAGGAACACAGGAGTCCCAGCACTGACCATCTGGGCCAAGAGGGCCTGGAGGTTATTGGGTTGTTCAGCAGGTGAGGCCTGAGGCCCAGAGAGGAGGAAGAGCTGGCCGAGGCCTTTCAGCAAGTGGGGCAGGGCTGATGTGGGGCCTGAGCGGTTTGAATCCCTCCCGGCACTGGGGCCCCAGTCCCTCCCCTGCGAACCTGACTCTGACCCCCGGAAAATCAGATCTTGGTCTGTCCCTCCAAGGGCCAAGATTCAGGCTGGTCCACCAGGATGCTGGGTCTTTGAGGGGGAAGTCCAGTCTGCACCTGTCCCCTGGACCTGGGCCCCGCTCCGGAAGGCCAGCCAGCAACACTACCCCTCCGGGCTTCTCATCCAGCAGAGCTTGTCCTGGCTGATTCCTCCCATCCCTGAGTCACAGAAGAGAACACAAGGCCCAGAGAAGGAAAGGGACCTAGGCAAGGTCACACAGCAAGTCTCGGCAGCTATAGGATCAGAGCCCAGGCCTCCAAACATCCCATCGTGGGCCTCTGGCACCATGGACGGCATGCCCCAGGCACACCCACAGCCTCTGTCCCATCCTTGGGCCACGCTGGCCCTCCGCGGGCCCCTACAGATAGCTGATGTGCAGTGCACCTGGCTTGTCTGCAGCCGAGGCCTCTTGGGGGAGGAACTGCTTGTCCTTGCTGGCCTTGCCGCTGGGCGGCTTCTCCTGCCTGCTGGTGCCCGGCTGCACGATGAGGCTGACCCGGCCATTCACCTCCTTGCCCTCCCCCTGCTTCCCTGCCCCCTCCCGCCCGTCCTCCTCCCTGTCCTCCTCCTCCCCCTTGTCCTCCACCGTCTTCCCCCCCGGAGGTCCGGCGGGAGGCTCCTGGCTGCGCACGCGGCGGGAGGGCCGCAGCAGGACCCTGCGAAAGCCCTGCTTGAAGCGGTAGGAGAGGAAGCCGTAGAGGATGGGGTTGGCGCAGCTGTTGGCGTAGGGCAGCGCCACCACCAGGAAGTAGAGGCCGAAGAAGGCGGGCTCCTCGGGCAGCGGGCACACCACGTTGACGATGTTGAGCACGTAGAACGGCATCCAGCAGAGGACGAAAAGCGCCACCACGGCCACCACCATGCGAGTGACCCTGCGCTCCGAGTGCCGCCGCCGCTGGCACGAGGGTGCCCGCACCTGCCGGCCGGCCGAGCGCACCTTGACCACGATGAGCAAGTAGCAGAGGCAGATGACCAGCAGCGGCCCGAAGAAGCCCAGCGCGGCCGTGTAGATGATAAAGCCGGCGCGCCAGGCCGCCGCCGGCTCGGGCCACTGCATGTGGCAGGTGCTCATGCCGTGCGGCACCCCCGAGAAGACCACCACGGGCAGCACCACCACCGCCGAGGCCACCCAGACGGCCACGCTCACCGTGCGGGCCACGGGAGCCGTGCGCCAGCGGGCGGAGCGGGTGGGGTGCACCACGGCCAGGTAGCGGTCCACGCTCATGACGGTCAGGCAGAAGATGCTGGTGAACTGGTTGATGCCGTCCACGGCCATGACCAGGCGGCACATGAGGGAGCCGAAGGGCCAGTAGGACAGGGCGTTCTGGGCAGCCAGGAAGGGCAGCCCCAGCATGAAGAGCTCATCGGCCAGGGCCAGGTTGAGGATGTAGACGCTGGTGACCGACGGGCTGGCCGTATGCCTCAGGACCACGTAGATGACCAGGGAGTTGCCCAGCAGGCCCACCACGCACACCACCAGGTAGACCAGTGGGATGAGAACGCCGCTGACGGCCAGCCCTGCCACGCTTGGGGCGGCTGACGCGTTTCCCAGGGTGGCATCCAGGAGCCAGGCCGAGGAGGTGTTCCCAGGTTCCAAGGTTGTGGGCACAGACACGGGATAGCCAGGGGTGTCCATGGCCGAGGGGAGGGTAGTCAGCAGTCAGCTATTGGCCTGGAGGAGGAAGGACAGCGCTATGTCACAGCGGATGACAGCTTTCTCTGCGCTGCCCCTCCCCCACCACCCTGACCTTGGAGACTTGTAGCACTACCCGCCAGAGTTTAACATACACCTTTTACTCTGCACAGGCCAGCAAGGTGGGCCAGCAAGCTGTCCCCACTACTCAGAGGAGGAGTCTGAGTCTCAGAGAGGTGAAATGTATCACGGCTGGGGATGGCATGGGCTTGTCTGGCTCCAAAGGGCAGCGACCTTCACTGACCTGTGCACCACAGTGTCCCCTTCACCTTCGCACCTTTGCACCTGTGCGTGCCCCACAAATGTATAATAGAGGAGCAAACGGATCATTTCATCAGCCCATGGCGGCATAGGCCTTTCCTTCCGTTTTTCAAACATTTTTGACGCCAATGGGTTTGACCTTGCAACTCAGTGAAATCACATTGTTTCATAAAGCAATACCTGCCCTTTCTACGTAGGGTGCCCTGGCTGGCAGAACCCCGAGGGATCCCCCCTGTGATAGACTGAATGTATTCCCCCCTGCGCCCAAATTTGTGTACTAAAATCCTAACCCCCCAGAGATGGTATTGGGGGATGGGGGACTTTGGGGACTCCTAAGGTCTTCACAGTGGAGCCCCCCTGAATGGGATCGATGTCCTTATAAAAGGCCCCAGAGAGCTCCCTCACTCCCGCTGTATGAGGACACAGCAAGACGACTGACTGTGAATGAGGAAGCAGGTATCACCGGACAGAGAATCTGCCGGCACCTTGATCTTGGACTTCCAGCCTCCAGAACGGTGAGAAATAAATGTTTTTAAGCCTTCCCTCCCCAGGCTGTGGTATTCTGTTATAACAGCCCTGAATAGACTGAGAGACAGCCACCAGCCGGTCTCAGCCCTTACATTTGAAAACCAGTGCTGCATATCACGGGCTTTAACCCTGAACCTCGGTCTCTAGATGAACTGCAGAGGACCATGAACCCCCCCCCCAAACTGCTGTGCAAAGCCCAGAGCTTCCATCAGGTTCTTCAGGTTCTGAATGGCGTTAAGAACCACAGGCACGGGGATGTCCCCTCTCCTGGGAATGGGAGTGCTTGGGGACTTCCCAAGCCTAGCCCACCCCACGGTGTCCCCCACAAAGGCCCCCTGGAGTGGCTAGCTGTGAACCTGGCAGGGTGGGCCCATGGGGCCCCTTCTCTCCCCGTGGTGAGAAATGCACAGCACCTTGGGGGGAGGTACAAGAATAGCCACCCCCCTCCGCACAGGTGGGGCAGGCTGCCCAGAGAAGAGGACATTTCAGATGGGCCTTGAAGCATGAATAAGAGTTTGCCCAATGACACAGTGGGAACCGGCATGCCCATTCACTTCCTTAGTCTGTTTCTTATCACGCCTCCCGTGTATGATAGGGAGCTAGGACTCTTCCCCATTTCCCCACTAGACTGGCTCTCCTTAAACGTGGAGACCCCCTCTCGGCTTTGAGCCGTCTCCTCGTCCCTTCACACAGCACAGGCTCTGCACCAGTGTTTGAGGCATTGAACGAATCAGAGAAACCCGGAGTGGACAATTCTCAATGCAAAGGGAGGATGAATTGCTGATAGCAGAAATTCAAGCCCCACTCGCTCGGAAATCCACGCACCTCAGCACTTGTGAGCCTCTGTCAGTGGGACTTCCTGGCTCTCAGGAGGCCCAGTTAGAGGTTAAGCCTCCCCCGGGGCCTGGACCTCTCCCCACCCCTTCTTCCTGATGACCTTCCCCAGTCCCTTGGCTCCTGTCCATCCCCTGCCTATCCCTACAGAAAACCCTAGAGAGAAAGAAAGCCTCCGATATCCCCACTCTGAGCCAACACTGAGCCTGGATCGCCTCAAGTGGGACCTGCCACCTGCATTGCCCCATCCAGACACTACTTATAAGATACAAAGCTTCTGGAAAGGAGGGGCACCCCAACTTGGAGCAGACACCTCTGGGTGGGTGAGCCTGCCTGGTTGCCCGTGCTCGAGGACCTTGGGTTCCTAAAGACTCTGAGCACCAGGCCCGGCAACGTGGAGAATGGCAAAGAACCCCTTGGCTGTGGTTCCTCCTGATGTTACCCCAGGCTGGTTGGGCTCAGAGCACCCCTCCCTGCTCCTTCAACCCCAGGGGAGGAGCCCCCAACCTGTCATTACCCCAGGGTCGCATCAACCCTCCTGAGCCTAGGACAGTGGCGCTAAGGGAGAGGCTCTCTGGACGTTGGTCTCATAGGATCCTAACAGTGCTGTCAGCTCCTTGTCACCGACCCCAGCTGCCAGGTTCCAGGCTAAGCCGGTGACACCCAGCATCCTATGGGGTCTTATAGGGTGAGGGATAGTGTTGTCCCCACCATTAGACAGGGCACAAAAGTGAGGCCGCACAGCCCTGGTCACACAGCTAGGAAGGGGCAGACCTGGGAGGACCCTGAAGGTCATCCTCCAACACACACACACACGCACACGCACACACACCCCTCCATTTCACAGGCCGGTAGACTGAGGCTGGGCCTTGGGGAGGCCCGCAGCTGGCATCCCCCTCTCCCACCAGCCTATGCAGAGCTCCCCTCACTGCTCTTCGGTTTCTTGAACTATTAGGATCATGGGCTCAAACCCCTGGAATCCTAGGGTCCTAGACATAGAATTTTAGGTTTTTAGAACTGAATTACGGAGTTCTTGATCTTCAGACTCTGTGTCCTTGAGTCAGAATGTCACAATTCCTGAATGCCAGAATCAGCTCTCTTCTACCTGGAACTGTGGCATCTGAGACCGTGCAGTTCTTTCTGGCTTCCTCCGCCCGGGAGCCCTACATCACCCGTCCGTCTACCTTGCCCGCCGCCCTGCGTGCGCATCCTCTCTACAGCCTCCCCGCGGGGCAGCCAATCCCAGCCCAGGGCTGGAGGAGACAGGAGAGTGCCAGGCTCCTGAGAGAGGAGTAGGGAGCTGGGCAAACCTAATTTCCAGGCTGCAGGGACAGATGCCCCCAGGGAAGCCTGGAGGTGAGCTCTGAGGACTGCCCCCCTCCTGCTCGGGCACACTCCTGGCCACCACACACACGCACACGTGCTAACACACGCGGGCCTGGGAACACAGCACACCCAGCCAGGCTCTGCCTGTGTACCGGGCATTGCCACAGCCCCTCCCAAAGCCCCCGCCGCCCTGGAACACTGTCTGCCTCCGCCGTCATCTGAGCCCATCTTCCCTGTCAAAGTTTAACAGGCCAGGCTCCAGAAGCGGGAAAATTACAGCTTTCCGCGGGCAGAAGCCAACCTGCAATTTAGGGGCCGCCTTTTCTTTTAAGGAGCTGGAATACTGTGCATGATCTAGTCCATCCTCGGGGAGGAGGGACTTTTCCTCCCTGTCTGGTTTATCTTTGGCACACACTTGCCTGAAAGCTGGGGGCGGACTCCTCAGAGGACTGTTTGAGAGGGGACAGAGGCTCAGAGAGGGTGAGTGGCTGCCCTGAGCCACACAGCAATTCAGGACAGCCCCTCAGAGATGCCAGACACCCCAACCACTTTCCATGTGTCCGCCCCCATCCGCTTACCCTCTTGAGAGCCGGCTCTGGGTCGCGGGAACCCTGAGCTACTTATTTCTTTAGCCCCAGCGCCTGGCACAGCGCGTGGCACTGGGAAACGAGGGCAGACCAAGCAGTTCAGCAAGTAGAGCTCCGAGTGAGGCAGGGCATGGCTCCTGGGCACAGGGCTCAGACCCACATTCTGCCTCACAAAGCCCAGGAGGGAGGATTTTTACAGAGGAGGAAGCTGAGGCTCAGAGAAGTTCAGCAACTTGCACGAGGTCACGTAGCTGGTGAGTGGGACAGCAGAATTCAAACCCAGTTCTGTCTACTCCTAAACCATCAGTACCTCCCGGCCCTGCTGGCTTCCCCTGAAGGCCCCCAGCTGAGGGGAATCCAGGACTGGGACCTGGGACGGCCCTGAAGGCTGCAGGCTGATGTCCCCTGCCAACTGCATTCTGCTCGCCCTCTGCAACCCTGGGCTTTCCCTCAAAAGATCTGGGTTGTACTAATCAATGCCGACTGACTCACTCCCATTCGAGGCCTGGGGTCTGACCCCTAGGAGCACACCCCACAAGGCCTGGGCTGGGGGCTTGGTCTCTACCACGGAATGATGATACCCAATTACTGTGTGACCTTGGGCAAATCACTTCCTGCCTCTGGACCTCAGTTTCCTCCTATTCCAATGCAGACAGGTAGCCCCACCTCCCAGGGTTGCTATAAAGATTAAATGGGAGTGTGCCATGCACGGAGCCCAGCACGGAGGGAGAGCTCAGGGAAGCTGACACCGGGGCAGAGGCGGCCCACCGACATGATGCATCTGGTTTCTTCCAGAGCTCTAACGCTCTGCTGCCGTGTGGTTCCAGTATTCTAGAACCATAGCACGAGAATCTGAGATGCACTTGCCCCCCACCCCCCCACAGCCCACCAAGAGGTCACAGGGAGGCCTCCTTCCTCCCTGGGCCTTCCCACTCTCTCCCAGTCCCCAGCCGCAGCTTCCCAAGTTCATCCTGGGCAGAGGGTGGGCTCCAGCACCCCACCCTCTGGGACCACACCCCAGCCCCAGCCTCCTTACCTGCCCATGGGGTGAGGGTTCCCCTGCTTGCCGCCAGACTGGTTACCATTCTGCTGCCCCCTCTCCCTGCCCAGTCCCAAAGTGCCCAGAGCAGCCTTAGCTGGGGTCCCCACACAGTGCCCACTTCTAGACAGCTTACGGCCCCAGCCCCTTCCTAGGCCTGCGGCGGCCACGACTGCCCACAGAGCCTCTCCCATCTGGTCTCCGGCCCTGACTTCCCACGGGCGCCTGGTGCGTCACCCCCCATCTCCAGGACACGTCCTGGAGGGGGGGTTAAAGGCACAGAGGGGGGTCTGTGGGCAGGAGCTCAGGGTGGGGGTGGGCAGAGAATCTCCCAAGGAAAAGAAAAGGGGAGCAAGGACTATCGGAAGCTAGTAGAAATAGAGGGGAAAGGGGGGTCGGTCGGAGGTGGAGAGAGAGGGAGAGGGAGAAGACAGTGAGTGGGTGGAAAGCCAGAATGAGGGGGAGTGATAAGAAATGCGTGGCAGGGAGAAGAGAAGCAGGAGCAAAGAGGAGAGAAGGGGCGAGAGGGAGATGCGGAGAGAGGCAGGGATGGAGAGCGGGGAAGGAGGAAGGAGAAGGAGGGGGTGGCAGGCAGAGTGACAGAGAGGGATTGTGCCACAGATGGTGACATGGAGAGCCAGGGAAGGAGGGAGCAGGAGTGTGGGGGGGGTGCGGGAGGGGCCGGAGAGCAGGTGCAGGGAGGGGGG
>NC_048232.1:80533594-80569568 GCF_002007445.2 Ailuropoda melanoleuca
CGGGGGGGGCGGGGTCAAGGTGCTTAATTGGAGTTCAAGTTAGTATTTCCTATCCTCAAATCGGTTGCAGATGCTCACGTGTGACATCCATTCTGAGCTGGCAGCCTGGATAAAAACAGGCGGCCGGCCGGCTTCGCCACCCTGCGGTCTAAGGTGCTCTGCCCGCGGCCTGAGCACACGCCTGGCTGCCCCTGGATGTGTACCCCGGCTCCTGCTGACCAACCTTGTGACCACGGGTGAGTCGGCCCTCCTCTGGATACACGGGAGGTTGGACTGGATCATTCCTAAGCCCCTCTTTCGATGGGAGCATTATAACCGCCTGGCGGTCAATGAGCAATGGCCGCTTTGTATTAAGCCCCGCCCCCCGCTTCACAGGCATTGCCTTACGTCATCATCGCGGTGGCTTCCACACTGCCCACGGGGAGCAGTGCAGTGTACCTGGTTTACGGATGGCAAGCTGGCTCAGAGAGGGAGAGCAGTCTACCCAGATCACACAGCCAGCGAGTGGAAAAGAGATCAGCCCCAAGTTAACAGTTCGTCGCCAAGCATCTTCCCACCAGAGCAGCCTTGCCCCTGCGGGGGGGCGGGGTGGTGAGAGAGGGAGGAAGGAAGGGAATGAGTCTTGGTTGAGCGCCTGCAGCGTGCCAGGCACCATCCAGGCCCCTTCCCATGGCGCGCCGCTCCTCAGGACCAGGGCTAGGCCTGTTGCGTCACTAGGCACCCAGGGCAGGGGTGGAGTAGGTCCTCAGAGAGCCTGACATCAGATTCTTCCAGAAGAGCCACTCTGGCTGCCTCAGCACACAGTGGGACAAAGAACACACCAGCTTCCAGAGGCTTCTGGACGCCCCGTTCCTTGATGCCGTCCTTCCACCTGCCAGGGGTCCTGGGCAAGCCAGCCCCTCCGTCCAGCCTCAGGGTTCTGTCCGTCCGTGCAAGTTCCTGAGGAGCAGGTGGGCTCCAGGCAGCTCCTGGGAGTGAGGGAGGGGTTTCTGTGGCCCTGTCCGTCCCCTGCCCACGGCCCCACCACGGCTTCTTATCCCCCTCAGAATTAGGCCCATCCCACGCAGCCCTCCAGGCTTTATATCCTGCTAGCCTTGCCTCGGGCCCCTGCCTCCTCCTCTGCTCATTTCCTTCTTTCCTGAGCTCCAGGCACACCCAGCCTCACACATTCATTCATTCATTGCCTCAAGAGGGGAGAGCTCAGGGCTCTAAGACAGTGAGAGGGATGGAGGACTATCTAAGGAGGAGGGCCCAGGCAGAGAGCAGGGTGGTTGGAGGGGAGGGAGGCAGGGGAGGTCTGCAGGGCTGTACCACGGAGGGTCTTTTCTCAGTCTGGGTGGGTCGGGAGCTTCACAGGTGGGAGCAGAACTGCTTGACCTAATTTCTGTTCTTCAAAGGTTCACCCGTCAGGCACCGGTGACGGTGTTGGAGAACCACAGGGCCTTTGCACAGTCTGTGCCCCCACCCTGGCCACACACCCCACCCCACCTCTACGTGTAAGATGAAGTCCTCCTTCAGCTGGCCTCCTCCTGGAGCCTTCCCCATCCTAGATTAGCTAGGCCTCTCCTCTAGACTCCCCAGAGACCCCAGCCTCACCATGTCCCCAGGCCTGGCACCAGCCTAGCACACAGGAACTATTTGCTGCTTGTCTATGGAAGAGAAGAAGATGGGGGAAGGGCGAGCAGCAGGGTGGCGGAGGAGGGGAGACGGTCATCTGCGGAATATCTGCTGGAGGCCGAGGGGAGCTAAGGGGTCCCGGGTACCAGGCTGGGGGCAGGTGTGGCCTGAGTCAGATACCGACCCTCACCCAGGGGCCTTCCCCGAGCAGAAGTAACCCAGGGATCCCTGATCAGCCTCTCCCTCTGGGCGTGGCAGGGCAGAAAGAAGAAGAAGGACAACTCCATACCTGTGAGCCCTGGGAGGCTAGGGATGCTGGGTGTCAGAGCCAGGAGGTGGCCCCACCTTGCCTGGCATCGAGGTCCTGGAGCATGAGAGCCTCTAACCTCAAGCCTGGCACCTCAGTGTTGTCATGACTGCCTGGTCTCCTGGAGGGGCTGCCCGGACTCAAAACCAGGACAGTGCTATGTCTGCCCCGTCAGAGCCTGACCTCCCCAAAACTAGGACCATGTCTCCACCCTCGGACTAGGGGGCTTCCTGAGACCAGTGACTGTGTCTCTGCCATCAGACAGGTGGTATTCCAGAAGCTGGGGCCCAGGTTCCTCCCACTCCTGAGAGCCCAGTCGGTGCTGCCCCCTCCCTCCTCTCCCCCACAATGCCTAGGCCAGAGCCAACCGCAGTGCAGGCTGGGGGCCTGAGCTACTGAGGCTGAGGTCTGTCCTTCAAATAAGACAAGTCGGCCAAAATACCCTCCCGGCCCAGCCCCGGGGGCTCTGCCACAGGAGTGCCTATTAAAGGAGTCCTCTGGTTCTTCGGCCCCTGCTGTTTCCTGCTAGGGCTGAATCTCAGCTTCTCCACTCACGGGCTGTGTGACCTCGGATATGTGACTTAGCTTCTCTGAGCCTCAACAGAGGTTGAGCTTCCACACCTGCCGCACGGCGTTGGTGAGACGATAGAATTCGTGAATCCCTATACCCAGCAGCAGTTCCCAGGGACACTGAGAAGCTACACCAGCATGAGCCCCCCACCTTCCTCTGTGGCAGGGGCAGAGGGGCTCGCAGCCTGCAGGTGAGTCTCAGCCCCCCCCTCGGGCCCAGACAAGCAGCGTGACTTTGTGAAACCCCTCCGCTAACTTCCTCCTTCGGTAGAATGTGTCCACCTTCCTGTCTGGCCCGGGGTTCTTATGATGGTCAAACGGAGGAAATGCCTGCGAGCTTGTGGCCCCCGGCGCCACGCTTCATTGCTTCTATCTCAGACTCTCTGCTTCCTGACCCGCTCACCGCTCTCCATCCCCCGAGCCTCCCTTCTGGGCCAAGCCACCACCACCTCATCCGTCCCGCTCCTTCTGCCCTTGCCCTGCCACCTCAGCGGGGAGAGGGAGTCCTTTCAAAAAACCAGTCATGCCAGTTGCTTCCTCCTTGAGACCCTCTAGGGCCATCCCCTGGTGTAGAATGAAATCTGCTATCCTTACCGTGGCCTGAGGAGCCCGTGGAAGCTGCCACCTCTCCCTGCTTCCTTCCCACTCGCCCCTTCCTCTCTTTCTACAGCGCCGTGGCCTTCAGTCTGAACCCCGTGCGTGCCCCAAGCCCTTTGCACAAGCTGTTCCCTGTCGCTCTCTTAATCCCTCAGCAGGTGCAGGCACCAGCTTCTCCGAAGCCTTCCCGTTCTCTGACGCTCCCTCCTCTGGCTTCTTTTTTAATCTGTAATGCAATTATTATCTTATTTGCTTTTATTTTTAGCAAAGTACAGTTTGCAAGTAAATTTTAAAAGCCAAAGTGATAAAAAGACTTAGGAGAGCAGAAAATAGCAGTCCTCCCATGGCCCTGACCCACCCTTGATCCCACAGGCAATTCCAGCCTCTTAACTCTTTTCTCCTTGTATTTTCTCCATCTTGCTAAATATCGGATTTATTTTTCTATCTCTCGATCCCCCAATTTTGTCCATTATCTACTGACTTCCTATTATGGTAGATGAGGGTTGTAGATTTCTTACACACTCTGGTCCCTTCTTTCCACCCTCTCCACGAAATGACATTTTTGGTGAAGTGTATGTCCAGTGTTTTCATTAGGAATGCGCTGTAAATATCATTTCCTGCCCAGCCCGGAGTTCATAATTGTTTCACTTTTTTCCCTTTTCTTAGTTGTGTTTTTTATTATTATTTTTTTTAATATCTCAGTTTTCTAGGACTCCGTATTTGCATACATTCCTACTGCTTTGTAAAAACCTCACAGGGGAGTTTCCAGCGTTTTTAGCTCCGTGAGGATTTCTGCTTGGAGGCATATAAACTCCTTCTCTCTGACCTGGCTGTCCTCTATGCCTGTGTGTGGCTGCCGCCCCGAGAGTCTCTCTCCACCACTCCATCATCAATTCCCTTCAGCTTTTTCCTGTGTTAGATCCCATTTCTTAAATCTTCCTCCTTCATGGTTTACTCCCTGATCTTGTGGGTGCACATCCTCCAGCAATTTCCTGAGCAAGTGCCCATGTTTGCAAATAGTTCATTCTCCTCACTCATGTGTTGATAGTCGGGCTGGGTATAGAATTCTAGGTTGAGAATTACTTTAACTCAGATGATGGGAGTCATCTGTCCGTATGTCTAGCTTTCAGTACTATCCTTTTTTAAATTTAATTTTAATTTAAAAACTTTTTAAATTTTAATTCTTTAAATTTTAATTTTTAAAATTTTTATTTAAATTTTACTTAGTTAACATACAGTGCAATATTGGTTTCTGGAGTAGAATTCAGTGATTCATCCCTCACATACAACACCCAGTGCTCATCACAACAAGCGCCTTCCTTAATAGCCTTCACCATCTACCCCCTCCCCCACCCAGCTCCCTCCATCAACCCTCAGTTTGTTCTCTATTGTTAAGAGTCTCTAATGGGGGGGCGCCTGGGTGGCATAGCAGTTAAGCGTCTGCCTTCAGCTCAGGGCGTGATCCCGGCGTTATGGGATCGGGCCCCACATCAGGCTCCTCCGCTGGGAGCCTACTTCTTCCTCTCTCACTCCCCCTGCTTGTGTTCCCTCTCTCGCTGGCTGTCTCTATCTCTGTCAAATAAATAAATAAAATCTTTAAAAAAAAAAAAGAGTCTCTAATGGTTTACTTTCCTCTCTCCCTTCCCTCCCACCCCTTCCCATATGTTCATCTGTTTCTTTCTTAAACTCCACATACGAGTGAGATCATGTGGTATTTGTCTTTCTCTGACTGACTTATTTCACTTAGCATACACTCTACCTCCATCCACATCATTGCAAATGGCAAGATTTCATTCTTTTTTGATGGCTGAGTAATATTCCATTATATATATATTACCTCTTCTTTATCCATTCAGCAGTCACTGGAGATTTGGACTCTCTCCATAGTTTGGCTTCCCAGTACTATTCTTATTCTCAATCCATTGAGTGTAAACTTAGGTTGTTTTCCCTTTATTCTGGAGGCTTCTAGGATCTTTGCCTTATCCCTCAATTTCTGCGATTTTGTAGTGCTTGTGTTGTGCTCCCACCCCACCCCACCCCCACTGCCTGGTCCCAGCACCACGTGTTGGGGGCACTTAGTGAACTCTTTCAATCTGAAGATTTGTGTTCTTCAGTTCTGGACAAGATTTTTCTATCTTTCTTTTTAAGATTTTATTTATTTATTCATTTGAGAGAGAGAGAGGAGAAGCAGAGGGAGAGGGACAAGCAGACTCCAAGCTAAGCACAGAGTCCAACACGGGGCTCGATCCCATAAACCCAAGACCATGACCCAAGCCAAAATCTAAAGTCAGACTCTCAGCCGACTGAGCCACCCAGACGTCCCTGGACAAGGTTTTCCTATTACTTTCTTTTGGAACTCCTCTTACTCAACTATCGGCCTTCTGGATTAACCCTGTAATTTTCTTTTTTTTTTTTTAAAGATTTTATTTATTTATTCGACAGAGATAGAGACAGCCAGCGAGAGAGGGAACACAAGCAGGGGGAGTGGGAGAGGAGGAAGCAGGCTCACAGCAGAGGAGCCTGATGTGGGGCTTGATCCCAGAACGCCGGGATCACGCCCTGAGCCGAAGGCAGACGCTTAACCACTGTGCCACCCAGGAGCCCCAACCCTGTAATTTTCTTGTTGTTTACCTTTACCATTTTATTTTCCCTTCTAGGAGTTGCTGTTATTGGTGGTGGTGGTCACTCTTTTATCTTCCAAACCTTCTCATTAAAAAAGAAATCTAATAAACACATTTCTAATTTCTAAGAGTTCTTCTCTGTTTTCTGATTGTTCCCTCGTTATGGTCTTCTGTATTTATTCGTGGGTGTAATATGTTTTCTTCTCTCTCCAAGGATAGCAGTGATGGTTTCTTTAAGTTTTCATCTGCTCACTGCCTGGTCTCTATTTCTTGCTAGTTCCTTTTTCTCTGCTTGTCTGACTGAGTCTCCTTCATGGCAGAACTTTCCTCGATTGTCCATCTTTCGTTACCTCTTCATTTTTCAGACTGGCAGCTCCATGGAGAAAGGCAGAGCCTGCACGATACTGAACAACTCTGGAGGGACAGCTGGATCTTTTGTCAAGGATACCTAGATGTTACCGGATGTCAGCCTCTGTAAGACTTTTCTCTGGGGTGGTCAGATCCTGCCTGCAGATTCCTGCCTGGGATAAGCGTATGCCTGGGCACTAGCATTTCTGAACTCACAGCCAGGGAAGGGGGCTAGGGTCACCCTGTTGAGTATTCAGACTTTCACTGAATCCCCCTGCATTGGTCAGCTAACGTTGTGTAACAGACAACCACACAGCCCTCCGTGCTGCACACCAACACGGGTTTCTTGTACTTTGCACCTTCAGGTCAGCTGGAATGCGTTGATCTAGGCTGGGCTAAGCTAGGCCAATCTGCTTTGAGCTTCAGGGCAGTTCTTGGAACCAGTGGCCTTACCGGGGCAGGTTCTTTCATCAGCGCAAGAGAACATGCCCAAGGCTGCGGGCCCATCTAGGCTCGCCTTATGACGCGTATGCTAACATCCCACCGGCACAAAGCAAGTCGCAAGGCCAAAGCTAGCGTCAGCAGAATGGGGATGTAGCTCCGCCCCTGGAGCTGGGTGGGGGGCAGTGATAACCTGCCAGGCATAATCAGACCTACTACGTCCCAAATAATCAGACTGGGGCCTCACCCCCACCTGCCTTGTAGCTGGCATCCTTGGGTCCAGATATCTCTGGTTGGATTTTCCTGCCCAGGCTGGGGAGGGATGGTTGCCCGGCTGCATAGTGCAGCGAGGGGAGGACCTGGAGGTCTGATTGCCCCTTAAACAAACTTCCAAATAACCCGCCGGTTTTCAGCCTCCTGCCTTGCCATCTGTGGTGTCTGGACCCCCGACTTTGGAGCCTCCCAGGGGCTCTGCAAGGTCAGTTGGTTTGCAGCTCTCCCACCTCCAAACCCCCCACCCCGCCCCACCGGAGAACAGCAGGCACTTAGCTTTGCCTTCCCTGGGCTCTGTTAAATCATTTACCACCCCTCCATCTGCTCTCCAGACTTGTATGCTGTGGTTTGGGGTCACAGGTGTCTCCTGGTTTCTTTGAAGATGAGAGTTTGTGTTTCTGTTTCATGTTCTCCTTATTGTCGTGGCTGCTTTTCAGCAAGGGGGGGGGGGGCAGAAACATCTCCACCCCAGCGCCCTGAGCCCAGAATCTCTTCTTCTCTCTATTGTACACACCTCCATGGTACGTGGATCAACCGCATGGCAGGTGTCGATTTGCTCATCTGTCTGTCTCGTTAGCCCCTGAGCCCCCGGGGAGCTGAGGGCCGGATCTCACCGTCTCTGCAACTCCAGCTCCCACACAGCTTGGCGTGGAGCCCGGGGTTAGTACATGGGAACTGAATTGAGCTGAACTTCGAATCACATGGATGACTGCTCATCATTTCACCTACCTTAGAGCCTTCAGAAGTCTTCTAGAACCATCCTAGATCCCTATCTCCCTCCCCAGAGCCTACCCTGTCTTGCCTCTTACATCCCATGAGACCTGGATGGAGTCAGACGTCCCCAGAGGTGACTATTCTATGTTGGCTGGGGGGTGGGTTAAGAGGGTAGGGAGGAGAGGGAAAAGATGAAAGGAAGAGATAACAGGAAGCTCAGCCCCAGAAAAGTCACTGTTTCAGTACACCATGGTATTATTTCTCATGATTTTACCAGTTGGCTGAGCTTGGTTGAATGCTCTTCGGCCGCACATGATTTTGGCTGGGGCCGCAGTCATCCGGGGACTTGACGGGCTGGCACATCCAAGACTTCCGACGCGCATGACAGGTGCCTTGGCAGGGAAGGCCGGAAGGCTGGGCTCAGCTGGGTCGCTGGGAAGCCTGGGTCTCTCTCCCCATTAAAGTCTATTCTTCCATCTGCTTATTCATTTACATAAACAACACAAACTTATCCAGCATCTACGAGGTGCCAGAGACAGGCTAGGGTCTCGGTGAGCCATCCAAGCAGAGCAGCCATTTCTCAGGGCTCTCGGCTGGCTCCGCTGCCCCCTCCCCCCAGGGCTGAGAGCTCCTAGGAGCAGGCCCACACTTGACTCACCCTCAAACCCCGTGTTTGATACACAGTCCCAATAACGATTTGCTAAATGAGTAGATGATCGAATGAATCCATGGCGGCACAAGCATTTGTTAAGGCAAGAGATGTGCATCGTGGCATTTGAGTGGCACAACTGTTTGTCAACGAGGAGGAGCCCCTGAGCTGCCCGGTGGGACCAGTGGATGCAAGGAGGCCAGCCAGGTGGTCACAGCTACCATGCAGGACAGAGAGGCAAAGCCTGGAGCAGGGAGTGGCAGTGGGCCAGTTAAAGGGGTGGGTCTTACATACAATGAGAGGCCAGATTTTCCAGGTTTGGTGACCCATGGATGCTGGGTGGGGGGAATGGGAGGAGCCACGGGGACCCCCAGGCCTCTGCTTTGGAGGAAGGAACAAAGAGCAGCCAGGCTCCGAGACTGAAAACCCCAAATGAAGTAATTCATCTGGCAGTTGCTTTCCTTGCCCGCCAGGCAATGCTGTCATTGCAAGGCGCCCAGTCTGATGCCCTGCGGTCTAGCCCAGGCCTGGTGCTACAAGGTGGGTGTCTGGGGGGTGGTTGCTGTCAGCGTGAAGCATCACCATGTTGTCAGCTTCTGCCCGCAGCTCCTCACCTACTGCCCTTGAGGTTTCTCTTTCCTAGCTAAAGGGCCTCTGGTGCTCAGCCACTTCGAAGAACAAAACAAGTGACTCACCCCGTGTCCAGTGACCACTGGACGCAAAGAGCACAGGGCTAAGAAACCTAAGACTTCAGTTATAAATGCTGTCAGCTAACAGTAACAGAGGCCTGACCAGCCATAGCGCACACAATCGGTGGTTTCATTTTCCTTTTGTTCCCATAACAAGGCAGCCACTGGCGTTGACTCAGGTGCCAACCAAAGTCGTCAAGGATCCAGGCTCTTGTGATCTTTCTGCTCCTCCATTCTGAGCATGTTAGCTTGGATCTTCATGCTTGTGGTTTCAAGTGTGTAAGATGGCTGCTGCGGCTCCAGACATCTCATCAGCATTCATCAGGGGAGGGGACGGGACAAAGGACAGTGTCCATTTTTTTGTGGAAGACATCAAACACTGTCACAGAAGCCACCTCTCCAGCTGGCTTACACTTGTCTTTTTAGCCAGTGCCCTGCACCCTTGAGACCCCAGCTGCAAAGCAGGCTGGGAAAACAAGTGTTTTTGGTCTAGGGCTGGACACCCTGCTGCTCTGCGTGAAACTAGGTATCTGTTAGCTAGAAGGGTGGGGGTAGTGGGAGAAGGTGGGAAAGAAGAGTGTCTGCCTCCGTGAGTTGAGCTCTAGTTCCCACTCCTGCCCCCTCCTGTGCCTCTGTAAAACCCAGCTGCTAGAACCTACGTTGGAAGGCCCCTAGGGATTAAATGAGATAATTTGTGCTAGGTGAGAACACACAGTGGCAAGAGAATTTATTTACTGACCTTGTGATTGGCATAAAGCGAGGACCGTGCCCACTGGGGTGGGCTCCGGGGAAGAGGCGCGTGGCAGAGGACCCCTGTCCCCCTCTCCCGCGCCCGCCCTGGGCATGCAGGGAAGTTGGAAGAGCAGAGGAAATCGTTCGAGGAAAGAGGACCACATCAGGGTGTGGAAGGGCTTGGATGAAAGAGGTGTCAAAGCAGCTTTGAGGAAATGAGAGTTCAGTCTCAGGGTGGAGGGGAAGAGAGAGGGAAGCGAGTGTGACCGGGCCCCGGGGGCCAACAGAAGGGGTCCCAGATTTATCTGGAGGCCCCGGAAGTGCAGGGAACCGAAGAGGCTCTCCTCAGACTCTGGCCTACTAGAGGGGGCACCCCAGGGCTTCTAAACAACAAACGTATTCGGTGTGGGGTCTGTGTTTGCGTCATGCGTGTGTGGGTTTTTCACGGGGGTGGTTGGTTTCCAAGGAGAAGTAACCTTAAAAACATAAAAGGCCTTGTCTGAGCTGAAACTGAGAAGCGCCACGGGGTTTCCCCCCCGAACCCAGCCCCTTTCAAGAGGGTGGGGATCCTGGGAGGCCAGGGAGCTGGAGGGCCCTGCCCCAGAACCTCAGGACGTAGGAGGGCAGCGCTGGGGGAGCAGAAGATAGAAGCCCAAAGCATCGCACTGGCGGGGAATCGGGGGACTTCTGTGCCCTCAAGGGTGGGGTCTTAGATCTCTCTTTTTATTCCTTCCTTGTAGCCTTTCTAGAGGGTCAGCCCACGAGGGCAGGAACTCGTGCGCAGCGCTGGACCCCGCACCTAGCGCAGAGCGAGAAGGTGCTCGATACGTATGCATGGAACGCGTGGATGAAGTTGGAATAGAGAAGCGTAACCATCCACAGGAACGGGAAGGCCGGCCCTTGTAAAGTAGCAAACATTACGGTGGGACCGGCTCCACACCAGGCGCGGTTGGACTTGACGGATGAACTTAACTCCTCACAACAGCCCCACCTTCTCTCCTAAAGAAACGTTGCCTTTGCTTATTGTCTGCCGGGAGGGTCATTGCTTCCTTACACTCTTGGGACGCTTCCCGTGAGCTCCAATAGTGGAGGTTGGGGAGTTTTGTCTGCCTGACACCCACAGACCCAAATTCCAGCAAGATCTCTGTCTTCATTTGGGAACCAACCCCTCCATCCCAGAACGCAAGGTTTATCCGCCATTGCCTCCTCTCCTTGCTCTAGCACGGCAAGTGGTCCAGGCCTGACCAATCAGAGCTCCGCACCCCCCTCCCCGACAAATATGATTGGTTGAAGTGGGGTCTAAGACCTGGGCTGGTCCAATCAGAGTAAACCTTAATTACAACTTTGCTGGGGCAGAAGCTTGCTTTTTTTTCCCCCCCTAACCTTGAACCTGGAAGGACGCTCTGAGAGTCACCTGCCAGAGAATGAACCAGACAGCAAAAGTCAGGGCAAAGAGGTATAGGGAAACAAGCCCTAATGACATGTTTTGAGTCCCCTTGATCAAACTGCACCTGAAGTCATAATATTTCCAAATTTGGATCAATAGATTTATTTTCTGCTTAAGCAGGTTGAATTAGGTTTTCCATTTGCAGTAGCAAAAGTCCTGACTGGCAGGGTCTGGAAGTTTCAAGACTTCTACAGACAAATGTAGCTCAGGGTCCTGTGAGTGGCGTAGAAAGTCTTGAGAGATGATGGCAGGAGACCGCTGGACCCAGGGTTTTGACTGGCTGTGGCAGGTACCCACCAACATGCAGCGAATTTGATTTTTTTTTTTTTTATGTTGTCCCAAAAAGGAGAACTAAGGCCACAGGAGCAAACGTCGGAGACACTCGTTTTAGCTCAGTAAAAGGAGAACTTCCAGACAAGCAAGACCATCAGTATTGGAGTAGCCTGCCTCAGGAGGGAATGAGAGCCCCATCCCTGAAGGTATGCAAGTGGTGGCTGGCAACCATCCGGCCTGAAATTTCCAGAGGGGATTCAGACATCAGGTGGGACTGGGGTTAAGGGGTCGATGTTGCCACATGCGGCAGCTGGCATTGACCACACTAATGCAGGGGTGGCACCCTTCTGGCCCCTGAGAAGGCAGGAGAATGAAGGGATCGGGAGCAGAGCCTGCAAATTCACAGCCTTCCAGCCCCAGGGGCCTCCAGCCTGGAGAAGACGAGCAACCAAGCTCTGCAGCCATCTGCTAAGAGACACCACAGGGAGGGGACAGCAGGGCCAGCCGGGGTGCCTCTGGGCTTTGGGTGAGGGCCCTGGAGGTCACAGCCGTCTGGCTGGGAGGGCTGGGCGCCGCAACCTGGAAGGGAGACACGCAGGGGGTAAGAACCTGGGGACAAGCAGAATTGCCTGCTTTCCTCACTCAAGGCTCATTGCCACCTCCCATCTTTTTCTCGGAGTTGGCCCTCCCACCAGCCCCCCCCCACTCGCCCACCACACCCAGGCCTCTCCATCCTTCTTGTCCCACCGCTCCAAGCTGCCTCTGACCCACACGGGTCCCTCCCCTGCCCCAGGAGTCTCAGCTGCGCCTGCCCTGCCTCCACTCTTATCGGGGGCTATTGGGTCTCCCGCTTTCCACCCTTTGTCCCTCCTGCAGGGCTGGCAAAGTAGAAGCCTAGTGACACCCCTGCCATGGCTCTGGCACTTTCTGACACCCTGCCCCTTCCTTCTGGGACCCGGGCTCCACCGAGTCAGACAGGCTTAGGCAAATAGGGAAACTGAGGCCACTTGGATACTCCCCCTTCTGTCTTGGCCTAAATGCTGTTCCCCACAGAGCCGGGGCTGGATGCCCCCTCCCAGCCGGAGCCCGCAGTGTGCGGGTGGCGGGCCGTCCTGGGGCCGGGGGAGGAGGGGCTCTTACCCTACAGGATGCTGCAGGGACGCTTCTGTGGCCGCGTGGGCTGGGGGCACAGGACAGCCCGGATTGCCTCATCAAAGACAGTCTTCAGGCCTCGCTGGGTGAGGGCCGAGCACTCCAGGTATTTTACCGAGTCTGGGGGTTGGGGAGAGGTAAGACGGCAGAAGCCGAGGTCAGGGGACGGCCCTGGGCAGAAACCTCTCCCAAGCCACACACTGTGCCAGGCCGTGGGGTCGGGTGACCACCGCCCTGCGCCTCCTTCCTCATGCCTGGAACACGGAGCTTGAACTCAAAAGGAGACGCGAAGACCCACAAGGGCAGGTCTGCAGGTTTCTTAGACACAGTGGCCCTTAATTTGTGGAAGGCAGGCAGGAATTTGGATACATTCCTGGGGAAAAAGGGGTTCCAGCTACAGTGACTGAATCTCTCCATGCCTCAGTTTCTTCTAGAAAACAGCTGCTACCTGCCTCCATGCTTCGCCAGGAGGCCCGAGGCGCTCAGGGCTCAGGCTCCAGGACCTTGCAAGTGTCACCTGACCATTCCTTAGCATCATGTCATTTTAGAGACAGGACACCAAGGCCCATAGGTGGGGAATCATCTGTCAAAAGTCTCAGTCTGGATGTTTCTCCTCCCCCTAGGGGTGGCTGGGGGCTGTCAGTGAGGGAACAGGATGACAGCACACTCCCTCCCCCACTGAGGGGACCGGCCTTCTCCCGTGAGACAGCGCAGGGCAGGAGCCTGGGGCCCAGACAGCCAGAAAGGCAGGCTGAGTTCCCACTCCCAGGGGCAGCGTTCCATGACCTTCTGAAAGGAACCTGTGTGAGTTCCCATGACCACTACAACAGTTTCTCTGAAGTAAGGAACCATAAAACCCCTTCTTTGAGAGGGCTGGGGGCTGATTTCAGGAGCAAGAGGAAAGAGGGGGCAGGAAGGGGAACTCTGCCCCCACTCTGGAGTCTGCTGTTCTGGGGGGAAGGAGTCAGACCGACTCTGATGGGCACCTGCTCCCTGCTAAGCACTGAGCTGGGTGCTTCCAAAAAACCATGTGAAGAAATACTGTGATTCCCCACTTACAGATGAGGAACAGGCCAAGAGAGGGGAAGCCTGGGTCCCAGAGACACACAGCTGGGGAGAGGGGAGCCAGGACCTCCAGAAGGGGCAGCCCCTGGAAGGAGGAAGCCCACAGATGACCTGGGGTTGGGAAGAAAGAAAAGGTGGGGCGGGGACAAGGAAGCTGAGGTGACTTGCACAAGGTCACGTGCTGGATGTCTCCCCTCTACTTGGGAACATACTCCCACCCAGGAGCACGGGCATGGGTCCCAGGACCTGGCTGGCAGGCTCAGTCCGGGAGCCTCATCCTCTTATCACATTCTGTGCCTAGAAGGGTGTTGCTGGGCATCTGGCCACTGTCTCCCAGAAAGGGACCACCGCCAGTGTCCACTTCCTCCACACCCACTGACCACCCCCTCCCTGGAACCTGCCACCTTCTTGCTCTTCTTGGACCAGTGGCGCCCACAGCAAGGGTCCTGACGGGTGTGAAGGCGGGGAGTTGCTGGGCTCTCTTCAGCTCTGCCTCTGACCACTCGAGGACTCTGGCCAGTCCGCCTCTTTGTGCCTGAGCCTCGCATCTGTCTAGGACATGGTGACCTGGGGCAGCTTGTCAAGCCGAGGCAGGTGGGGAGGAGAGCTGCAGAGGACATGGGGGCAGGCCAGCAGGTGCCCCGATCGCCATGACTGATGGAGCCAGGCAGCCCGGTTTTGAACCTGGGCTCTGCCCCAGCCTGGCTGCGTGGCCTTGAGCCAGTGACTTCTCCCTGAGCTCCACGTTCCTCTTCTGTAAAGTGGGGGCAATGAGAGACCCTCCTTCATAGTTGTTATGAGAAAAAAGTGGGGATACCCATGGCCCAGTGCCCAGGAAGTGCTCAGTCTCAGTCAGCCAGCTGTGATTATAGTGATTATTGGCTGGGGCCTCGACTGGTTCCACAACTCACCACCCCGGGCTCGGGCAGAGGCAGCTGCCGTCCTCCTCATCAGACCCGTAGGCTCCCCGGGCCTCTGCTTTGACTTAGGCTGGTCCAAGTTAAGTTCAAAGTCAATGATCCCGCCCAACCTCCCCTGGGGATCAGCTCCCAGAGGATCGGCTAGAGACCAAGGCAGGATCCCGAGCCACCTCCTTGCAGAGGAGAAAGGACCTTTGGGGATCACGCAGGCCAGCTTGTGCAGATGGAGAGACTGAGGCCCAGAGAGGGGAGCCACTTTCCTGAGGTCACACACACCATTGGTGCTGGAGCCAGGACCAGCATCCGGGCCTCCGGCCCCCTTCTCCTTGTCCCAAAGCACATGCTTTAGAAGGGGATGGGTCGCATGCTGGCTAGAGAGTCAGCCCTGGAGAGAAGGCGTTGGGGGATGGGCTGGTCAGAGAAGAAGAGAAGGCAAGGGTACCACCGCCATGTTGTGAGGAAAGGCGGCAGGCCAAGGAGCCAAAGACCCCAGGATGGGGCTCGGGACCTGAGGCTTAAGAGGCAGCCCAAGGCCCCCTGAGGAGGATGGCCATGTCACTGGCCTAGTCACAGGAAGGGGGAGGTGGGGGCTGCGGTTTCTCTTCCTGTAGAGATGTGAGTCCCCAGAGCCCTCCCACTTCCGGCGGAAGGAAGAGCGGTGGGGCTGAGGCAGGGCTGGGGTGGAGAGGCCCTACCTACTCAGGGGCCAAACCCTGGGTCCGCAGGACCCTGTGGCGAGGCAGAGGTCACTGCTGGTGACGCTGGGTCACTGCTCATGGTGGTCAAACCCGGCTGGGGATGCCAGGCTCTTGGGCAAGTGTCCCAACCCCAAGCTGCAGGCAGGTCAGGCCTTGGGAGAGGCCGTGGGAGAGGCTCAGAGGCCGTGGGAGAGGCCATACCCATTGGTAATGGCCTCCCTGGTGCAGGCAGCCCTGAGTCCCCACAAGAAGGCCCCCAAGCCGGCAATTTGCTGTGTTGCGTTCCGATCCCAGTTCTGCCACCTCCTAGCCGTGTGGCCTTGAGAAGTCACTTTACTTCTCTGGCCCGGGGATCAGGAGGCAAAGAGCAGTGGGGCTGAGGAGGGGGGCTGGGGAAAGGGTAGTGAGAAGGAGGAAGCAGGGAAATCACCCTTCAAAGCTTAAGCAGAAGCACCTCCTCCAGGAAGCCTTCCTGGGAAACCCAAGCTTGACTTGGCTGCTCGTCCTCCGAGCAATCACAGCACATGTCACTCTGCCCCTGCTTCTGTCGGCTCCAGCGCACTCGGGTTAGCGTCTATTTCTGGAGAATACATACTACTACCACCACTGACTAGCCCGAGCAGCCGGTGTGCCGTGCTCAGCTGCGGCTTCACGGCCGTGAATTCATTCGATCCCCCAACCACTGGCAACGACGGCTCTTGCCGTGTCCTGCTGCTGAGGAAACCCAGGCACAGAGACGCAGGCAGGTTCGCACAGCCAGCACGATGGCACAACCTGGCCCAGGAGCCCCTTGAATCCCCCACGAGGCTGAGTCGGGCTCCTCCTGCAGCCAGCTGCCCTCTCTGAGCCCAAGCCCCGTACCGATCTCCTTGGCCAGTGCCAGGCCCTGCGGGTAGGTAATGGGCGCCAGTTTCTTCTCCTTCAGCCTCTCGATGGTGTCCTTGTCGTCCCGCAGATCCAGCTTGGTGCCCACCAGGATGATGGGTGTGCTGGGGCAGTGGTGCCGCACCTCGGGGAACCACTGGGCCGGCGGGCGGGGGCCGGAGGGGGCACAGGTGTGGGGAGAAGGGGGGCACCAAGTATGAGAAGAGAAGAGGGGGGCGCGAGGGGGTGAGAAGAGGCGTGAGGTGGTACAGGAGGGGGCGTGTTTGCGGGAAAAGAAGAAGCAAGATTTCAAGAGAGATAAAAGGCAGGCAGAGGTTGTGCGGGGAAGAGAGAGGGAACAAGGTTATAGAGGGTGGGGAGTAAAGCTAACCGCCCCAGCCCCCTCTGAACCCCCTCTGAGTCTCTCCTCCAGAGTCCCCCTCACCAGCCCAGGTTGGCACTGGGGACGCTTTCTGCCACGCCCTCTGCGGCTCCTCCCTCCCCCAGGGTCACCTGCCCCAAGCTCCCAAGGCCCCACTCGGTGCTGCTCACCTTGGCACGGACATTCTCATAGGACGCAGGGCTGACAAGGGAGAAGCAGATGAGGAAGACGTCCTGGGGACAGAGCAGGCAACAGTCACCCATGAGAGGAGGCCTCGAGCCATCCCACCTGGGCAGCCCCTGAGCTGTTTATCCAACCCTTCCGAAAGGCCCGTCCTGAGTGGTGAATCCTCACACGGCCCTCTGTAGTCAATGCCGCTACCACCCTATTCTCCAGATGGGGAAGGTGAGGTCGAGGGCTTGCCGCCAGAACCCGTACTCCTCACCAGGCACTCACTGCCTATCATCTGGGCCCCAGCCCTTTCCTTGCCAGCCTCGAGGGAGAGCCACGGATGCCAGGGCCTAGCGGCCACAGCTGCAGGCTTGCCCCCCATCTCTCCTCCCCTCCTTAACACCCCTGGGACTCAGCGTCCTGGGCTCCCTATCGGGGCCCCATCCAGGGTCCGTCTGCCCCACCCATGGGGAGCCAAGGGGTGCCAGAGCCCATGAGGCAGAGGGGCTGGGGAGATGGGCACAGTAAGAGCAGGGGGATTGAAGGAGGGCAGGGAGGAGTGCAGGGAGGAGGCCCTGGCTCCTCCCAGGAGGGCATTACTGAGATGGGCAGGGCTCCCCAGCCATGGGCCCCAGGGCATGGCCCCCAGCGGGAGCAGGCTGAGCCCAGGGCAGCTCACCGTCTGTGGGTAGGAGAGCGGCCGCAAGCGGTCATAGTCCTCCTGCCCCGCCGTGTCCCACAGCCCCAGGTTCACGGGCTTGCTGTCCACCATCACATTGGCTGAATAGTTGTCGAACCTGTGGGGGGAGGGGGGAGGTGAGACCGAAGGGTCAGTCCCCCCGGTCCAGCCTCGCATTGCTCTGTGCGGAGGCAGGAGGCCGAGACCCAGGGAGGCGCGGCAACGGGCAGGCACACAGCGCTGTGCCCTGGGCTTTTCTTTTCTTTGTTTTCCTTCCTGATTCATTACACTACATTTAAATGCAGGTAAGCATCAAGAGGGAAACATCTTCTCTAATCACCTTTCTGCCCTTGCCTATCCTTTGAGAGGTGATTTTGTTGAGGCTGCACGCCCTTCCCTCTAAAGCTGGATCTGAATCAACTTGCCCCACTTCCTGTGCTGGATTGAGTCAGTCACCCCCATCTCAGGTGGGATCCCCCCCACCAAGCAAATCCTGAGACAAGGAGGTGGTCCTCTGGCAGCCTCAGGAGGGGAGTGGGAAAGAGACAAGGGCGGGCCAGGGGCACTACAGGGCCCACCGGTGAGCCGTCACTGCTGGGGCTGCTGGAGATGGGGCGCCCCTGAGGGGCAGGACCTGGGGTATCTATCCAGCATCTCTGTCTTCCATTGGCAGAAGGATGTCCTGGGGCTCTAAATCCCTGGTCTTCCAGCCCACCCCCAAGTGCACACCAAAAGCCATCAGTCATGGACAATTTCAAGAAATGCCACCAGCACACCCAGGTAAGACCCATGCCAAAGGGACTCTGGGGAGGGGGCGGTTACTGACAGCGACAGCAAAATCTCCCGCCAGGGCAATCAAACAAGCTTCCAGGTTGTTGGTTGTTGTTTTTTTTTCCTAATTCAACCCAACAGTATTTCTCACTACACATACCCCTGAGAGGAAAGTGCTGGTTTCTTAGTCTGCAGGAAAGAAGACTGAGATCAGAGAGGTATGGTGACCTGCCCAAGACCACACAGCCAGTGAGTGACCAAACTAAGTGAGAAACCCATTGTGCGTGCGGCCAGTGCCCACACCAGCACTCACTGCCCTGTGCCCCAGCTATGCTTCCACAGATGCCCTCACCTCCTGCCCATGAGGGCTAGGGGTCATCACCTTGTCACTCCTCCCTGAGCCCACCTGTGCAGGCCCTGCTTTCCGGCCCCTGACCTGGTCCCCTGAGACCTCAGGCTCCTCCTCCTTCTCTTCCCCTCATACACCAGCCAAGCTGTTTCCTGGGCAAGGCCTACACTGCCCACCTCCCTGTACTTGCTCCTGTCCAGAACGCCCTTCCTTACCTCTTTTCATTCAAATATTCCCACTTACCCTGACCATGCAGTCATACCTACTCTCCAGGCTTTTTTGCTGCCATCTGTGCCTCTTTCTAGAATACCCTTCTACCCCTTTTCACCGTGGTCTCCTAGTCATGCTTCAAAATCCTGCCCAGGCTGTTCCTCTTCTGTGGGGAAACCTCCAGGCCACCTCCTTCCCTGTCCCACACCTGGAAAGAGCTCATTGTTCCTTCCCTCAGGCAACTGCTTTATCTTGACTTAAATAAGCAGTTAGTGTGTCTCTGTCTGGCCAAGCACCATGGGCTCCAGAGGGCAGGCCCCATGCCTGCTTCGTCTCCAGTCTCAGGCCTGGCACCCAGTGAGTGGATCAGAATTAAAGCAAACTGAACTGAAGGCCTTGGAATGCCACCTCTTTCAGGAAGCCCTCACAGAATGCTGCTCAGTGACAGGCAGAAGAAGCCCTAATGCTTCAGAGTAACTCCAAAGACACCTGATCTGAGAAAGACACACGCATACTCAAGAGTGAGTAGCCTGACATTTTTAACACACCATGCTTATTCATCCATGGGGAGTTCCGGTCACCTCTCAGTTCCGCAGATGCCCCACTCCCTCCGGCCTGGAAGCCCCTGCGGACACTCCACCTCTGACTTCCCACTCTTCTTCCTCCCTCGCTCCTCCTTCCCCGCGCCCGGCTGACTCTTACTCACCCACCTCTAGCCCCATCTCAAGGTCACCTCCTCCAGGAAGCCTTTCCCGGCCCCCAGCCAGTCCAGGCCCCAAGCCAGCAATCTTTGTGCAAACAGCAGGCAGCGTGCCTGGGCTGCTCCTCGCTGCGCCCTGAGGCCAGCACAGCGTACGCCACGTAGTAGGTGCTCCGTGTACCAACTCTAGATACCACCCACACCGGCGTGGGACGTCAGGAAGAAGGCGCTGTCCGGGGTGACACCACAGGGCATGATGGGAAATGAAGCACCTGGGTTGTCCTTGGCTTCGGTCAGAAACATTACTTCGGGACACACTTAGGGTGTTGGGACACTCTCCTCTCTAATGTCCGGCCTGAAATTCTGGTGCCAAAAAGCCTCCCGAGATTCCTTGAGCCAAAGGCATGTGTCCTCTCAGAGCCATCCCCAGGGTCTCAGGGGCCATGGCGATGGGGAAAGAGTGGGGTCCTGGGGCCTTGTACAGCAGCACCGAGCACCAGATCTGGGGCCTGGCAGAAGGCTAGGGACCTTTCTGTGTTAGGTCTTGAAGTCCCAGGTCACGTAGGACAAAAGAACCTCAAGTTACTCCCATCAGACAGATAGGGAAACTGAGACCTCAAGATGTCAAATAACTTTTCCATAAGCATAGGAGCTGGGGTTCAAGCCTTGCTCCTTCGGTGCCACCTGTTAGTGAGCAAGTGGACGAATGCTCTGCAGGGGGGTCGGTTTCCCCAGGGACAGCCACCCAGAGCTAGGAGGGAACAGAGTTCCTTGTGAGGCCTCGTCCTGGCTGTGTGACCCTGGGTGAGTCACCTAGCTTCTCTGATCCTCACTTTCTTCAATGTGGGAAAAAAAAGTCCTTTCTCTCGGGGCCATTAGGAGGATCCAAAGAGACGGTTGACATTCAAACCACCCCGCGGGGAGATGCTAAGCTGCTGAGTGATCGCATTTTCAGTGTCCTCGCACATACGCGCTGGTCCCTCCCCAGAAGACCCCGGCCGGAGGGATTCCTGCAGGCGTGCAGCAAGGATCCACGCCTCCCGGGGTCCTCCTTACTTCAGACTCAGCCCTCTGGCCAGCCCTCACCCCTTTTTCCAGACGAGGAAACGGGCCCACAGACAGGGAGGCACTTGCCCAAGGTCTCACAGTCGGTTGGCGGCAGACCCAGGACTAAGTCCTGTTCCCCAGTCCAGAAAATCCCCCAGGCTAAACAGGGGGGCTGTTTCATGGCTGGAGAGTCGGGGGTTTGAGCCTGGGCATGGAGCTTCCCTGAGCTGTAGGAAGGCAGAGAGCTCACATTTGCTGAGCACCCAGGGGAGTCAATGACTGTTCCAGGCCCTTCCTACTTAGACCACTTCAATGGGCCCAGGGAGCGGATGCCACCCTTGTCCCCATGACACACATGAGGGCACAGACTCCGAAACCGGGAGTGACCTGCCCGAGGTTACATAGGTGGAGTGTTTTCACCCAGAGTCCGTATGGCCTCTTTCTGCTTTCCCAGGGCTACAGGCCCAGCCCTGACCCTGGAATGGAGTGGAGCAGGGGATTGGGGCAGGGCAGGGGGGTGGGGGGGAGTTCAGCACCCAGCCTCACCTGACCCCCACCCAAGCCCACCCTCAGAAAGGAAGAAGGTATATTCAAGGAACCCAAAGGCCAGGGGGCATGCATGGCTGGTGACGTGCTGACCAGGAAGGATTGGCCAGGTCGGTGGCACATGGGCCCCTGTGGGGACTCGGGTCTCAGTCCTCAGGGCAATGGGGCCCTGCTGAGGGGCTTCACCAAGCAGGGGGATGACATGATCATACTGGCATTTAGAAAAGGCTCCTCTTGGCCACTGAGTGGAGAAGCCTGGGAGGGGGGCCAGGGGGAGGCTTACACAGCTGGCAGTGAGAGAGGAGTGTGGCTGGGGGAGGTGGAGGGAGGCAGGGGGGTGTCCCAGGTAGGGCACAAGGGGACGGAAGCAGCTTTCTGAGCAGGGGAGGCTGGAGCCTGCCGAGCCCAGTGAGGGAATCAGCTGGTGGCGGCAGGAGCATGGGGGAGGGGCAGTGAGCTCACAGCAGAGGAGGCTGGGTGTCCCGGGGGCATGGAATTCCAGGCTTGACTGGCCAGGCGGTGAAATGAAGGTAAAAGTCAAGTACTAGCCAACTGGAGCTAAATTAGCCCTGTGTTCTTCCTTCCCACCAGCCGAGCCGTCTGCTGGAGCTGAGTTCTGGCACCTTCTCAGAGCAGGCCAGAGCAGGCCAGAGCAGGCCAGAGCAGAATGCCAGTGAGATGCCCGCTCTGTTCTAGAAACTGGTGTGATAGCCGTGAACTACAGAGCAGGGCCCTGTCCTCCCAGAGCCAGCAGAGGAAATCAGATTAGGAAGGGCCATGAAGAACATCAAGCAGGGGGCTGGGGTGGCGGGGCCTGGGTGGGGGGAGGGACCACTTGAGACAGGGCATCAGGGAGCTGCTCCCTGAGCAGGGAACTGAGTGATGGGAAGGAGGAGGACAGAGGCGTGGGGAAGGCTGGTGCGTCTGGGATCCACAAGGAAGCCCAGGAGTCTGGAGTGAGGGGGTGAGGGGAGCTGTGGTAGGAGATGAGGCTGGGGGGCAGGTGCCATTCAGGGCTTCACATGCCAGGAAAGGAGATCGTTTCAAGCATGAAGGGGAGTCGTGGGAGGGGTTTAGGCCTGGGCCTGGCTGCATCTAATTTTCACTTTTGAAAACTCATCTGGGGTTCCTTTTGAGAATGGTTGTAAGGGGGAGGGGTAGATAAGGGAGAGCCCCTATGTCACAGACACGTGAGCACAGGCCATGTTTTGGGATCCCCAATGCCCAGCATAAGACCATCCACAGAGCGGGCTTCAGTCTCCCCATCTGTGGAATAGGGGTGTGACCCTGAGCTGTTAACCCCCCACCCCTGGCAATGAGCTGAGCTCAGCTCTCCTGCTTATCTGATGGCCCCAGCAAACCCTCCCGGCCCCGAGCCCCAGCAGCTCTCCCCATCTTTATCTCTGTGCCAGAGATCTCCCGTTTTCCCCAACTCCGCTCTCCCCCAGCGCCCCCCCCTTCAATGTCAAGGGCTCAGCATGACTTATCTCCCCTTCCCTATAACAGGGGACAGGCATTGTAGCAGGAGCCCCTCGGAGGGCTTGTCCAGAGCTGAGCAACTCTGTCCTGGATGACACAGGAGGGTGACAGGCAGGACCAGCACATCCTTTGCAGGGATCAATGCAAAAGGAAAATGCAAGGTCCTCTGTGCAGAGGCTAAGAATTTCAAGATGGCCCTAGTGTCTGACCCAACTCCCCAGAGTACTGGGAAGGCAGACCTTGCCTGGTTCATTCTGTCTGGCTTGCAAGGCTGTCCGGTGTCCCGAGCCCACCAGGGGCCACCAGGGGCCACCAGGGGCCACCAGGGGCCAGGGTTCTTCAAGCTGTTGGGAACAGTTGGGTCTAGCCTCACCTCTGCTCCTCCCACCATCTTGCACCAGAGGACATGCCTCTCATCTCCCTGGCCAGGGGAGGTGTCCTGGCAGTGAGCCTGGGATTTCCCACCCCAGCCCTGCCCTTAGAAAAAGGGAAACTGAGTCTCAGAGAGGGGAAGGGATTCGTCTAAGGTCCTTCAGCAAATGGGCCCCCCGCCCAGCTGGGACAGGCAGAGGCAGGACAGCAGGCAGCCAGGGCACAGCCGGTGACAATGACCTTCTGCAGGAGCTGCCTTATCTCCGGCCTCGAGCCAGCCTCCCTCAGCACTAGGAGATGCCTGATAAACGCTTGATGACTGATGGCCATGGGGCAAATACAGCCGGTGCAGGGAGGGACGACGAGCCCTTTCACCAGGCTGGCTGGGGACCTGGGAACCATGCTGGGGCAGAACTCGGTTTTCCAGGCTCCCTACCCGGGTTTCTTTGCCTGGTCCTGGCTGCCTGTCTTCCTCCAGCCCAGGCCGGGGTGCCGGTCAGGGTCCTGGGGGTCAGCCCCCTGGCTGCCGTGAGCCTCAGCTTCCCCCGTGGGCAGAATGCCCGCCTCTCGTGAGGATCAAGTGAGGGCACACGTGTGACGTTTTGTGCAGGGTCAGCACACAGAGTGCCCTCCGTAGATGGAGTGGAAGCCCGGATGGATCCTTCTAGGGCCTGCGCATGAAGTTCAGTTCAGGTCAACTCAAAACACACCCAGCGCGTGTAAGACAACGTGTAGATCATAGCGTGCCTCGGATCCCGTGCTAAGCCGATGGGGTGACCCAAAGGAACTCATGGGGCCCCCTGCCCTCCAGAGACTCAAAGTCATGGGAAAGATCAGATACAGTCACTCTGGGCAGTGAGAGGTCCCTGGGGCTGGGTGACACAAGCTTCTGGAGGAGGGGCCCTGGAGCTGGCCTTGGAGGTCTTAGACGCGTGGGAAGGGAAGGCACTCCAGGCAGAGGGAACAGCTTGAGCAAAGGCCCTGAGGTGGAAATGCCCAGGGAGCGTTGGGTGGGGACCAGCAGACAGAACATGAGGCAACATAAGGGCAGTGACGCTGGAAGGGAAGGTTGGGAGAAGCCGGCACAGAGCCTTGAATGCAGGGTTAGGGGTGGGGAAGCTGTCCTGTGAGCGATGGGGCCCCCAAGGGCTGGGGCTTCCCCACATACCCTTCCCTCCCAAGGCTGCCACCCACGAACCCTTACATGACGTCGAATGACGGCCCTGCCTCCACACCGGACAAGAGGGCAGGGCCGCCCACTGGCCTCCAGATGGCACTGCCCTCTCCCCTAACGGCAGCCGTCCTGCTGTCGGCTCCGTGGTGTCAAGGCCCTTGACTGCCTCTTCCTCCTCCTCCACCCAGCCCACCCTCCCCTCCCCTCCTCCCTTCAGCCCCCTGTCCCAGCTGGGAGGCTGCCCCTCCTGCACCACCCACCTGCCCCGTCTCTCCCGCTCTGGGGGCCTCACTGCCCTGCCCGTCTCAACATTGGTTGCTGCCTTGCACCTGGGTGGTCAGGCAGAGACCCCCAAGGCCCACGCGGGCCGGGCACACAGGAAGTGCATGTAATGGGGGCAGGCCCGGTGATGCGTGTCCCCCCATCCTCCCGCTCCCCGCCCCCCTGCAGGACTCACACAGTGGGGATGTACTCTCCTGGGAAAGCGTTGGTGGTGTAGCTGATAAGAAGGCACGTTTTGCCCACGGCTCTGAAAGACAAGAGGTTTCGAGAAGACAGCGGTCATGGGCCCCACCCGAGACAAAGGGAGGTTTCTGGGTCCCCTAGCCCAGCCCTCAGGGAAGACCCAGGCCCACCGCTCTGGGCCTCAGTCTCCCCACCCGAGAATGCCAATCTCAGTGGTCCCAAACCTGACTCGGAAGAGTCGTCGGGGGTGTGTGTTAAAGGGCAGACGTCAGGGTCCCACCTCAGGGATTCTGGTCCACGGGAGCGGGACAGAACTGGGAGTCTGTATTTTTAACAAGCTTTCCCAGGTGACACTGATGTGTGGGACAGACGGTTAAGAGCAGGGGGTCCCCAGGAGCCCGCTGAACTGGACAAGGCGGCAGGGCCCCTGGTGCCTGACCAGGACTCTGCCGTCATACGCCTGGACTTCAGACGCCAACGCTACCACCTCCCAGTGGCGCAGCCTTGGGCAAGGCACTTAACCTCCCTAGGCCTCAGTTTCCCCATCTAGAACATAGGGATACGAGGAGCTCCTCCTAGGAGTGTGCTGAGTAGTAAATCCGATGAAGCCCATAGAAGAAGCCAGCACGGTGTCCGGCAGAGCTTAGCCGCACGCCAACATTAGGGAAAGCCTGCCCCTCCCTCCTCCTTCCCTCCCACCTCACCCGAGAGAGCGGCCGTTAAGATCACAGAGTTTTGAAGTCAGAGAGACCCGGCCTCACATCTCATGAGGCCTTGGGCAAATTACTTAACTTCTCCGAGCCTCAGTTTTCCCACCTGTAAAATGGGCCTACTATTAGGTTGGTGGGAAGACCAAATAGAAGGGGTGTGACAGAGTCCAGTGCCCGGCATGTAGGAAGTGCTAGTGGCAGCCATGACCGGCGCTGTCTTCCCCGGGTCTGTGGGTCTGCTGGGCTGGGAGGGGGCGCAGGTAGTGCGCTGGGAGGTCTAGCAGCCAAAGGGGCAGCCCTGGGCCTTCCAGCCCCACTCCTGTGTTGTCACTTCCTGTTCTGAGGAGGCCAGCCACCTTCTCCCCACCTCCCCACTGCCCTCCCCAAAGCTTGCCACCAAGGTGACTTTGAATGACTGGAACGTTGGCTTCTGCCCTCCCCTCCCCAGATCAGATACAAAGCGGAAGTGAGCAGGGCTGGGCAGGCGGGCAGATAAGGGCAGGCCGGTGCGTCGGAATCAGCTGAGGGCTGAGCTGATACATGGACCCGCTGCCACGAGACCCATCAGAGCCAAAGTCGGTCTGTCATGTCGGGGCCACTGTGACCCAGGCCAGGAAAGATCTCAGTGTCTCCGAGCCTCAGGCTGCCCCTCCGTAGAATGGGAGAGTTGGAACGGAGGCCTGGCCAGCTAGAAACGGTGGCGTTTGCTGGGCTGGACTCACAGGAAAGCCCAGAATGCTCCTGTAGGCAGGACCCTGAGACATGGCTCTTGGCTGGTACCAGGGATCGGCATCTTAAACCTCGTTAGAAAAAGGCCCACGGGGACGTGACAACCCGAGGTCATGGAGACCCCACAGCTGAGAAGGCCCCTCAGCCCAGCCTAGCCGGCACTGACACCCCCAATCACCCTCCCATCCCCTCCTCCCTCCACCTTCCCTCATGGCCCCCTCCCCCTTCTGCTCCTCGCCCACATCCCCCACACATCCTCCCCATGCCGGCAGGCTGAGGGGGCAGGGGAGAGGCAGGGAGGGAGGAGGGGGAGGAGGTTAATATTTATTGAGCACCCTCTGCACTGCACGGGACAGCCACTCAAAATATGTCAGGTGACCCCCCCCCATCCATCCTGGGGGCGTGGCCTCGTCCCAGATGGATGAACTGAGGCTCAGAGAGGCTCTGCGGCTTGCCCGAGGACACACAGCGGTACAAGCCAGTGACTAGAGCCCAGGTCAGCCTGAGGACAAAGGCCAGATTCTTGGTGCTCCAACCCCCCACATCTGCATCCACGGAGTTGAACACAGGTCCTGTAAGAGACCTGCTCCAGCTCTCAGGGTGCAGGGGAGGCGCCCCAGGCACTGTGCCCTCCACCCACCTCCACCCAAGCAGCTTCCGGGTGAAGCTGTCCTCTGCCCCCCTCGGGGGCTCTCTCTGGGCCCCAGGACAAGGAGGGAGCCACTCCGCCTGGCTGCCTCCCTGGGACGCCTACTTCTGCAGGGCAGGCGGGTCTCAGGGATACCCCAGTAGAGAGCTTCAGCCAGGTGCGGACATGAAGCCGGCCAGGTACCTACCCATCTCCCACCACCACACACTTGATGGCCTGCATCGCGTCCGGGGCCTGGGAGGCAGCGCTGGCGACAGCTCAGGGCGCAGAGGGTTTCTGTGGGCTCCAGGGGTTTGGAGAGCCTGGCAAGGCGCCCCAGCGGCCGAGCAGCAGCAGCAGGACAGGAGGCAGGAGGAAGCGGAAGGGGAACTTACCCAAGCTGCTGCCCCAACAGCCGTTTGCAGAAGGCGGAGCATGCGGTCTGGCAGAACAGCTCGGGGCCCCTCAGGTGCTGGGCTGGGGCACCCGCAGGAGACCTGGGTACCCTCCGGGCTGGGGCCTCACTTCTTGCCCAAGGGGCAGGGCCAGAGCTGTTCTCCAAAGACTTCAGGCTTCCAGGAACTCAATTCATCTCAATTCTAAGTGTTAAGCATTTAATGAGCGCCTACTGTATGCCAGGCCTAGTATCAGGTGCTTATGAGTCCTGGGTGCAGAAGGTACAGCTGATCCCTGGGGAAGATACCACCTGACATGTGTGCCCGTAAAACAGGGCAAGAAGCGATGAGGTCATGGGGGATCTCCAGGGAGGGGACCTCAGAGCTACACAGAGGGCGAGCTGGGGCCCGTGAGCTAGGGCCCATGAGCTCTTGAGCCAGCACTCGGAAGCTGGGGCCAGAGAGAGGGCACTCCAGGTGAGGGAATCGCGGGAGCAAGACACAAGGCTCCCCCAAGCAGGTGCGAGCCTGGGGATCCCAGAGTGTGAAAGGATGGGAGATGCAGGGGAGTGGGGGGCAGGGAGGGGGCAAGGGCCAGCTGAGGGAGAAATAGAAATAAAAGGGAAGTGATGGGGAGTCAGGTCCTGCGCTCGAGGTCGCTTTGGGGGACCAGTCACCCTGGAACGAGGCTCCGTGGCTCATTTTAACAATGGGCAAATGGAGGGCCTGAGAAAGCAGCTGACTGACTAGGACCACCGGCCTGAAATCAAACCCGGGGCCAGGGGACTTCAAGTTCTGGCACCTCAGCTGCTGAGGGGACAAAGCCTGAATTCTGCAGCCCACGGGCAGGGTGAATGCTTCCCCCTTAGCCATGAGTAGACTCGGGATAGGAGCAGCACGGGGTCTCCTCGTGGGCTCCAAGTTCACCTGACTTTTACCGTTCATCACCACTGCTTCCCACACTCAAGGGAAGAAATAAATAGAGCCACTGGTCACCCAGCCTGGACTGTCACTTAGGACGAACCAGGAAACCCCGGGACAGTGGCCAGCTCCAATACGTGGCCAGTCAATGATTAAAACCAGCCAACAAACATTGATATCTTTCCTCCATCCTTTGCAGAAGCTGAGCTGAGACAGCGGGAAACATTTCATGGTGCTCAGACCAGGTCAGGAAGGACAGTGCCCCCCCCCCATGACCGAACCTGGGCTTCCTCCCTCACAAACCGTCTAAGGACTTTATTCTGGGTGCTTCCCTGTACCCACCTTCTTTTCCCCAACCATTGCTAGCCCCTTGGGCAGCCCCCATTAACCTAAACAACAACGACGAAACCTAAATGCAATGTGATACCCTGGATTGGATCCTGAAACAGAAAAAGCACACGAGTGGGGAAAGTAGTAAGATCCAAATCAAGCCTGAAATTGAGTTGACAGTATGGTCCCAATGTTAATTTCTTAGTTTTGACAAACGTACTGTGGTTATGTAAGTGATGTTGATGTAAGGGGAGACTGGGTGAAGGATATAGGTGAATTCTCTTACTATCTTTGTGACTTTTCTGTAAAGCTAAAATTCTTCCAGAACGAAATGTTCACTAAAAAAAAAAAAAGAATGCATCTCTTTGGGAAAACACGGTATGACTTGGAAAGGGGTATATGTACTAGGTTTTATCCCCCATTTGCCCCTCTAGGGCGGGGCTTCCTTTTGCCGTGAACAGCCTGCCCAACCATACAGGGCCCTGGTGGCCCTCCAGGCTGAGAAGGGCACTTCTCCGAGACAACCCAAGCAAAATCCTCCCTGACTTAGGGCCCTCAGACTCCCTCCACTCTGCATGCATCCAACAATCCACCACTTGAATAGCTGGCTCTGGGCTTGGTACTTCAGGGGACACAAAGAGCAGATTAGAAAGCTGGTCCCAAAGAAATTGTGCTCTGACCTGAGTGACCCAGGTGCCCTGAAACCACTCTCTTGGGATGTCCCTATCTGCAGGCGGCCCGCAGGCTGTGTGGACGGGCCAGGGTTGGCAGAGGAACAAGATGGGAAGTGAGCAGTCCAGACGACAGCATCCAGGTGGAAGCAGGACTAGAAGGACAGTAGCCGAGGCTGCGTGCCTCCAGCGTGACATTCATGGCTCAGAGCACATGGAGCTCTGTTATTCCCCCACTTTGCAGATGAGGAAACCAAGGCACAGAGAGGCTCCTTGACTTGCCCAGGATGACACACTTGTGGCCACTACACTGGAAATGAATTTAGGTTCTCCTTATAGGTTCTCCCTCCTTTCACAGATAGGGACACTGAGGCCCAGTCCCTGCGACAAAGGCGATGATACAGCAGCCCCGGCCTCCTTGCCAGCCCTCTCCGCCTTACCTTTTCTTCTTGTAAGTGTCTACATTGACATATAGTTTACTTACAATAAATGGGTCCTTTCAAAGCGTACAATTCCATTCATTTTGACAGCTCTATACACCCGTGAACCCTTCGCTACAATCAAGGCACAGAACATCACAGAACATTTCCCTCACTGTGGGAAGCTCCTTCCCCCTCTCCCCCCACACAGAAGCTCTGGTGTGCTTTCTGTCATTCTACATTACTTCGCATTTTCTAGAATTTCACAGGAATGGAATCATACAGTATGGGACCTTTGCAAAAGATTTCTTTCATGAAGACGCATCTGTGTTGCTGCCTGAGCCGGGCCCGTTCCCTGTCACCAGCGGGGATGTGTCACAGTTTGGTTATTCATTCAGTCCTGTCCTCTTTTAACCACACTGAATCACAGAACCGCGGGGCCTCTGGGCATGCGCGGAGATCACCAAGGCCATGTTTACCCAACCCCGCCCTTGCACCACTGGCATCCAGCGCTTGGTTCCACAGAGCAACCGCCCAGCCCCTGCTCACATACCTCCAGTGACGGGGGGCTCATTTCCTCAGGAGACAGTCTCTTTCATTCCCGGGCATCGGGGCCTGTTCCAAAACCCTTGTTCATTTCAGCCCCAACCCACCTCCCTAGACTGTCCTCACAGAGGTCCTCGTTCTTACCCTGAGGCCACTCGGGTCAGGGCCCTCCCTCCTCCTCCCCACAAGCCCCAGGATATGGGAGGCATAGCCCTCATCCAGCAATGTGCTGGTAAATGTTTCAAATTCTACCTCTAGTCTGGTTCTTTTTGCTGGGATGGAATCTTCCATGATATGAATGTATCAGAATGTATTCATCCATTCTCCCGTGAATGGCTATGTGTGAGGTTTGCAAAGCTTGCTTCACAAACAGCTCTGCTATGAGGCATAGGGACTCCCGGAGCTGGTGGGTGAGGTTTCTCTAGAAATGGAGCCCCGGAGCTGGAGCCCACGTACATCTTTTCTTTCAATAGAGTGAGGAGTCATGCTTCAGGGGGCGCCTGGGTCCACATCCTTGCCCACACTTGGCCTTGTAGGCTTTATACATCGGTCAACCTCATGGATGTGAAAGGTCATCTCATTGTGGGTTTTGGGACGTTTTTTAAGATTATTTATTTATTTATAAATTTTATTTATTTGACAGAGAGAGAGAGCACAAACAAGGGGAGCAGCAGGCAGAGGGAGGGGGAGAAGCAGACTCCCCACTGAGCGGGCAGCTGATGCGGGGCTTGATCCCAGGACCCCGAGACTATGACCTGAGCTGAAGGCAGCCGTTTAACTGACTGACCCACCCAGGCGCCCCTCTCATTGTGGTTTTAATTTATATTCACTTACTTCTGGCCACCGAGCATCTTTGCAAGTATTTACTGGATCCTTGTATTTCCTGTTCCCTAAATTGCCTCTTCATGTTTTTTTTGGTCCATTCCTCTATTCTTTTATATTTACTTGGGGAAGTTCTTTGTATACTCTGATTTCCAAACTTAAATTGCTAAATGCATTACCTGTCTTTTTTTCCTCCAGTCTTTCGGGTGTTTTTTCATCAGTTGTGACTTTTAATAGTTTTTATTTGAATGTAGCCTCATGTAAACTTCTTCCCTGGGGACATTGATTTTGGAGTGAGTCATAAGAAATCCTTCCCTACACCTCCCCCCATTTCATAAAGATGTTCCCCTATGTTTTCTTCTAAAGCTTTTAAAGTTTTGGGGCTCCTGGGTGGCTCAGTCTGTTAGGCATCTGCCTTCAGCTCAGGTCATGATCTCAGGGTCCTGAGATCCAGCCCCGCATCGAGCTCCCTTCTTAGCAGGGAGTCTACTCCTCCCCTGCCTCTCCCCTCTTCATTCTCTCTCTCTCTCTCTCAAATAGATAAAATCTTTTTTAAAAGATTTTATTTATTTATTTTACAGAGAGAGAGAACAAGCAGGGGGAGCAGCAGAGGGAGAGGGAGAAGCAGGCTCCCCACTGAGCAGGGAGCCCGATGCGGGACTCAATCCCAGGACCCTGGGATCATGACCTGAGCCGAAGGCAGACGCTTAACCAACTGAGCCACCCAGGCCCCCTCAAATAAGTAAAATCTTTAAAAAAAATAAAATAAAACTTTTAAAGTTTAGCTTTTCATGTTCCAGGCTTTACACACTTGGGGTGGATTTTGGGATATGGTGAGATACAGAGTTAATTTTGTCATTTCCATCACCAACTGCTCTGGCACAATTCAGCGCCTGCCTTTCCCCAGCGAGCCGCGGCCCGCCCACCAGTCTCCTGGCAGGTGCCTGCCCGTGTGTGAGACTGCTCTGCTCCTGGCTCCTCTGCCTGTTGCTCCATTTGTCTTCCCCGAAGCCAGCACAACGCTGCCTTAATTACCGAAATCCTATGCCAGGTCTTTATAACCTGGCAGGGTAAAAATTCTCCTCTCTTGAACTTTTTCAAAATGGTTATCACTGACCATTTGCTCTTTCATATAAATTTCGTATAAATTTGAGAATAAGCTTGTCAAGTTCCGAGAAGAACTATGTCAGGATCCTAATTAGAATTCAGTTCAGTTTACAGAGGAATCTGGGGAGATTTGACATCTTTGCAATATTCAGTTTCCCTGCCCATTAACGTGTTATATTTCCTCTTTATATCTTTCAATAAAGTTTTATAATTTCCCCCCAGAAAGGTCATGCACATTTTCCCATCAGATTTATTCCTTGATACCTTATTACTTTCAGTGTCATCGTAACGAACACCTTTTAAAATTGCATTTTCTGTTTGTTGCTTCTATGCAGGAAAAATGTCAAATTTTGCATATTGGACTTATGTATATTATACTTATATATATGGCCATATGGATGGAAATTCTTATTATAATTTATCTAGAGATTTTACTACTAACAAGTCTAAGACTGTCTCCGCAGATAGCCTTCATTTGTGGAAAATGACAGTTTTACTCCTTCCTTCCCAAGTTTTTTATTAGTTTCTTGGGTTGTCTGGAGCCTTCACCACAGTGTTGAATAGAATCCTGATGATGGGCATCTTTATTTCTGATTTTTAAAAGAGTCCTTCGAGCGTTTCACCGTTAAAGATGACATAGGCTCTTGGCAGATATTCTTATCAATTAAAGAAGTTTCCCTGTTATTGTTAGTAACAGCAGTTTCGTTCTGTTTTTATCATAAGCGTTTAATTTTATCGAATTCTTCTTTTCTGTGTCTATGGAGATGTGAATGACACTAATCCGTTTTGCTGGTCTTCAGCTACTCATGCATTCCTGCATAAACCCAACTTAGCCACTCGGGGGAATGCTGCTGACCGTCCCTCACCAGCCACTGTCCACTTCTTCTTTTTAGCAACAGAACTCGAGGACTTGCAGCCTGTCATGAGCTCACCCAGTTCAACCAAATTCTTCAGTGTCCCTTCGCAGCAAGGCGTGGCCTTGTGATTGAGTATGGGGGGAAAGGGTGCGCGTGGAATTAACGTGGGCAACTTCTGAGCCATCATCTCCTTGAAGGCTTAAACCATTTGTCCTGTCCATCTTTCTTGCCCCTCTTCACACTGGCTAGGAAATAGAAATGCCCCGGGCGCCTGGGTAGCACAGTCTTTGGGCGTCTGCCTTCGGCTCAGGGCGTGATCCCGGCATTCCGGGATCAAGCCCCACATCAGGCTCCTCCACTAGGAGACTGCTTCTTCCTCTCCCACTCCCCCTGCTTGTGTTCCCTCTCTCGCTGGCTGTCTCTGTCACATAAATAAAATAAAATCTTAAAAAAAAAAGAGGGGGGGGGCGCCTGGGTGGCACAGCGGTTAAGCATCTGCCTTTGGCTCAGGGCATGATCCTGGCGTTATGGGATCGAGCCCCACATCAGGCTACTCTGCTAGGAGCCTGCTTCTTCCTCTCCCACTCCCCCTGCTTGTGTTCCCTCTCTCGCTGGCTGTCTCTATCTCTGTCAAATAAATAAATAAAATCTTTAAAAAAGAAAAATGCTGGCATAATCCTGGAGGGGTGGGGGATGGTAGATCGGAACAGCTTACTCTGGACTTGAGACAGAAACACACTGCATCTTCTTTCAGACCCTGTGTTTTGGTGGCTTTTGTTATCACAGCTTAAACTACACCCTAAGGAACGCTGTCGAGATGATTGTCTTGTGTATACAGTTGACTTCAAACTGCCAGCATGGGGGCAGGGGCAGGGAGGGTCCCATGTTCAACAGTTCCATTGGCCAGTCATATTCCTTCCTTTTTAATATTGTCTTTTGGGGAGAAGGGAAGGAGTAATCAAGGTTGTGTTAGTTTCACTAGATGAGTTGGTGACATTATCTCTTTTTCTTTTTTTTTTTAAACATGTATTTATTGAGTTGTGGGGGGCAGAGGGAAATCCTCAAGCTGACTCACTGCAGAGGAAGGAGCCCCAGGCAGGGCTGGATCCCAGGACCCCAAGATCATGACCTGAGCCGAAATCAAGAATCAGCTGCTTAACCCACTGAGCCACCCAGGGGCCCCTGATATTATCTCTTTTTCTAATTTTAGAGATGTTTGGATAATATGAAGTTATCTTTACCTTGAATATTTTATAACATTAATAAAGCCATCTGGGCCTGGTTTTAGAGTTATGTGAGAGAAGAAAGTAGTAGCTCTTAAATTAATAATTCAATTTCCTTAGTGGATATAGGACTATTTGGAGTTTCTATTACTTCTGGAACCATCTTTTATACATTTTTCTAGAAATAGTTTATATAGCTTTCTATTGTGCTTGGGTTCTCAAATTGATTGATAGAAAGCGATTCATAGTATTATCTTATAAAATTTAGTGTCTCCTTTTTAATCTCTATTATATCCCTTCATCTCATCCTGTATTGGTTTTTTTTTTGTTTCCAACCCTTTTCTGAATTGCTCCCCAGATTTGTTAGTTTTACTAAGCTTTTCAAAGAACCAACTTTTGGCCTTTTTAATCCTTTCTATTATACAATTTTTTTTCCCACTTAACTAATTTCTGTTCTTACCTTTATCTTTTCCTTTGGGTTTATTGCATTGTTCTTATTTTACTTTTCAATTTTGAATGCTTCCTTCATGATTTTGCAGCCTTGTGTTCCTAATAGCAGTTTTGTTTAAGGCTAGAAATTGTCCTCAAATACTACTTTACCTGCAACCTACCCTTTTTTTAACTTGTGGTAAAAGGTACATAAAATCTGTCACAACCTACAACTTTGATTTGTAACATTTTATTATGTTTTAGTTCTAAGTATCTTAAGATTTTTATTCCGGTTTTCTTTTTGATCAGTGAGTTATTTGAAAGTGTGTTAATTTTCAAATTCAGGGAAGGAATCATCTTTTTGCTACTGTTTTCTTAGTGGTATCGTGGCCAGAGAACATTGACTGTGTCACATGAAAGCTTTTAGATTTGTTGAGACTTGCTTTATGTATGAGCTAATATGAAACTCGTTTTTCCATAGATGTGTAGATATTCAGTGTTCCCTATGTGTCTAATAAACCAAACGTGTTAACTACAGCACTCAAATCTTTTGTATCATTACAAATCGTTCTCATTTGTCTTGCGCGATCCATCAGCTGCTAGAAAGGTATGTCCACTCTTCCTCCATGATGGTGACTTTGTCAATTCTCCTTGTAATTCTTTCACTTTTTATTTTTGCTTTATAAACCTTTAGGCTATATCATCACATGCATACAACTTTAGAATTATTTTATCTTACTAAAAATGTATAACCTTTTATTAAAATAGCAGCCAGCATTTTTAAAGACTTTATTATATTTGTTATATTATATATATTTTTAAAGATTTTATTTATTTATTCGACAGAGATAGAGACAGCCAGAGAGAGAGGGAACACAAGCAGGGGGAGTGGGAGAGGAAAAAGCAGGCTCATAGTGGAAGAGCCTGATGTGGGGCTCGATCCCATAACGCCAGGATCACGCCCCGAGCTGAAGGCAGATGCTTAACCGCTGTGCCACGCAGGCGCCCCTGTTATACTATATTTTAAGCCAGCACTCAAAAATTATCATAAAAATAAGAGCTTTAAAAAATATATAAGGAAACCCCTGGGAGGAGGGGGATGCCCTTGGCATCTCTGGCAGGCCCCCCAGAGGCATGCTGGGAACCCATTTGGGTGGTGGTCCACTCTGCTTTGGATCAGCTGCGTGTTCAGTGTCACAACCAAGAGAGGTGGCCGAAGATAGGTGGCCAGTTCTAGCAGTCCCCAGCGGCTGGAGTCTGGTTCCCAGCCTGGCAGGGTCCTCCCAGAGTGACTGGGCTCTGGGGTCAAATTATCAGATGGTGGATTCAGACGGAGCCTCCTTCCCCCCACTCCCACCCCCAACCCAACTTCCTGGGCCACCTGGAAGTTCTAGTTATCTCCCTCCTTCCTGGTAGAGGGACCATATTCGGGCCCAAGGGCTCCATGGGGGCCAATTCCGGATTCAAGGAGGGGATTTTCTCCTAGGAGATCCCCATGAAGCCCTAGATGGGAGTGCAGACCCCTCTCTTCATTGGGGGCTTCCCTTCTGCCCCAGACACGCCCAGAGACCCAGCACAGCCAGGCTCCCATTGTCCCCTGCCCTGGACCTCAGGAAGCACCCCCAGGCCACCATCCTCCAGTTGATGGGTGGACAGAGCAGCTCCTTCTGGTTCCCGTGCAGGCACACCCTGCGGCTCTATTCCACATACCTGCTCCTAGGACGCTGTCTCGGCCTTTCCCTTCACACCCTGGGGACCATCGCAGCCACTCCAAGGCCCCCATCGCCATCCCAGAGACCTGCTGAAGATGCCCTCACCCGACCCCAGACACCCACCAGCCCCTCCAACTCAACACCCCCCACCCC
>NC_048232.1:80569668-80580949 GCF_002007445.2 Ailuropoda melanoleuca
CTCTCGCTGGCTGCCTCTCTCTCTATCAAATCAATAAAATCTTTAAAAAAAAAAAAAAAAAGCTTTCTACATTTGGTTATTTGCTACATCACAGAGCAGATGCTACTTTGTTTTTTTTCCAGGTGGCTCCCCATCGGCCAGCGCCCTGCACGCTAGCACTGGATTCTCTCCCAGCTGACGGAAAAGCCGCCGTTGGCTCCTACACGTTCGCTCCTGCGTTTGAATGTTCCTGGAAGGGGCCGTGTTCCCTTCGCTCAGTCCCAGCAGCAAGCCCCTTCAGGGCCCCGTGGTTCCTCCCTCCTATTACTTCTCCAGTTGGGCTTCCACTTCCCACCCCACAGCTTTAGTTAAGAATGCAGACAGGTGAGGGTCGGTGCTGAGGGCCGCTGGGGGAGGGCCAGGAGTTTCCCCAACTGTAAATGAGATCCTGTTCGCCCTTGGTGAGGCTCACTCTCACTCAGGGAGGGAGGGTCCCCGCGCTTGTCCCCACCCCTACACTTTTGTCCCTCTAGCACACCCAGGCCAGACCCCTGGAAGGTTCAGAGCCACACTCAGTCTGGCCTTGCACTTGCCATTCCCTCCCCCTTCAAATCCCTGTCGTCCCTTTCTGCCAGACCAGATCTTATCTCTCCTCCAAGACGCAGCATTGGGTGTTCCGCCTGCCCCGCCACCCGCATCCTCTGCTTACCTCCCCACGCCTTAGCCTTCTCGTGGAAGGTTAGGAGCAGAGACCCCAACCCCAGCCTGCCTGGCAGCCTTCAGGCACGCACACAAAGGCACACCTTTGCTCTAGACAGACCGAGGCAAGGAGTCTTGGCGCCACTTCTCCACTCCATGCAAAGCAGCCTCCCCATCTTGTCCCATGGACAGGTCTTGGGTTTTGACTCTCAAAGTCCCCTTCCTCCTCCATGGACCCCCAGGCCATTTAACCCCTTTTTTTCCCCAGCCTTTCTGCCTGCTACACTGTTGGGTGGGCCAGGGGACTCTGATGCTGAGCAGGGAGGGGGAAGACACTTTCGATCCCAGGAATTGGGGGAGGGGGAGGATGGCCTCCTGCTGACAAGTCCCCTGGGCCTTGTTAGGTTGGCATACACTATGCATCATGCCGCATACACCGCATATATGTAACAAGCTAGTCCTCCGTGCTAGGCCCTGGGGACATGGCCGTGGGCAAATCCAAGTCCCTGCCCCAGGGAGTTCACATGCTGCTGGGGACACAGACAATACACAAGTTAATACAGATAATGAGAATACAGGTGGTGAAAAGAGCCACGAAAAGCTAACAAGGGAGGCAGAAGAGAAAGAGAAGAGAAGAAGTCAAAATGATTAGAAGCCAGACTGAGCTCTGCAAAGATGGGAGAAGGGTACTGCACAGCAGGCAGAACGACCCGCCAAGGGCAAAGGTGGGAAGGAGCTCAGACTATTTTCAGGGGCAGCAAGAAGGCGGGTGGGGTTCAGAGAAGTGTAGGCAGAGCGGCTGGAGGGCCTGGAGGCACCAGTGACCACTTTGCCTTCCTTCCGTGAGCAGGAAAGCCCCATCTGCATCGCAGAGGCTCCCCCTGGTGGCCGCGTGAGGAATAGCCTCTAGTGGGACAAGGGCAGAGGCTAGGAGAGCCTGCCCTCACTGAGGTATCCAGAGAGGGAAAGAGGCCAGGGTCAAGGAGGTGATGGTGGAGGATAGGAGAAGTGGCTGGACCTGGGATATAGTCTGTGGGGTCTACAGGATTTGCTGATGCAGTCAGGATGGCATCAGTTTCATTCCTAGCGACCCTGAAGATGGACGTGCCCTTTAACCAGAAAGGGGTGACTGGGAGGAGAGGGGGTGCAGGGTCAGCAATCAAGGCCTCCTTTCTGGATATGTCGGTTGAGAAGCCTATCAGACAAAGGCATGTCGGGTATGTTGCATGATGAGTCTGGAGCAAGGGGAAGGATCCAGGGTAGACACAAGCATGGAGTTGTCCAAAGGTAGAGATACTCGAAGCAGCAGGAGGTCACCCAGGGGAGGAGTCCAGCTCAAGACAGGCAGGACCACCCAAAGGACCATGGGGCTGCCTCCTTCTCCACCTTGAGCTGCGTGACCAGAGGCGTCCTCCGTTGCCAGCCTCCCCATACCAGACAGAGGAACTAGGAGGGGGTAGGAGGCAGGAAAATCCCTTCTACCACATATGTCTATCTGGGGCATATCTGTGTCCCTCTCCAGGCTTTCCCCACCCTGCCCTCCACCCTGCCCCCGCCAGCTGCACTGTCCTCTCTTTGGCCACTCGCCCAGGCCCCTACCCCCACATCCCCAGCCAGCAGCCCCTTCTTAGATCCCTCGTCCCGCACAAGTGGCCCAGACCACCCTTAACGTCTTCCTTCTTTGGCCTCCCACGACACACCTGGCTGTCCCCACCCAGGAGCCTAGACCTCCTGACCCACCCCGTCCACCCCCGTGGACTCCCCTTGAGCCTCAGCAAGACCCCAGGTGCTCAGCCACCCCCTTGCTGAGCCCCAAGAGCTTTCCTTCTCACACACCCCTCCCCTGACCACATTCTGGAACCACCAACCTCTCCTTCAGATGACCTCAGCTTCCACCCCACCAAACCCATCCTGAGATGGGCCCTTGTCCTCTTCCCCCTTTCTCCCTCCCCCCCGAAGGCACCTGCGTGTTCCCAGCTGCCTCCTCCCTGCCCACTCCCTCCTCTGCTACCACCGCTCCCCGCTCCCTGCCCAAAGCAGCAGGTAGATGCCCTCCCCTCCCCAAATGCACAGCTGGAACCACAGCAGCAACGGATCCAGGAGAAATGGTGTTCTGGTGTTCTGAGCTTTGCCGGCTCCACGGCGCAGGCAAGCACAGCAGAGGGGGGAGAGCTGAAGGCAAGGGAGCCGACCCACTGTTTCATCTCAGGCCCCATTCTCCCAGATCTCTGCATCACCCTCCTAGGGACAACGGACCCCCTTTTAAGTACTTTTGAAAGGCTCACTGTGCATTGCTTTGGGCTCCTCTCCCGGCTCTGGGTATCAGCCGACTCTCTCAGTTGCAGAAACCCGGCAGCAGAGGCCTGAACACGCAGGGGTGTATTGCCTCGTTCAGCGAGATGTCAGAAAGAGGCAGCCCAGGCCTGGAGCCGCAGCACCTGTGATGCCATCGGGAGCCCAGGCTCATCCTGGTTTTTGGTCCCAACATCCCTAGCGCTTGTCCTGCAGTCTGTCTTCTCTGCAAGATGGTGTCTGCGCCTCCTGGCCTCCTACCCACACGCCAAGTGGCAAGAAAGGGGAGGAGGAGCGGGCCCCAAACGGCATTCTCCTAATGAGAATTTCCTTCTATTCAGGAAATGACGTCCTCCCCAGGGACTCCCTCGTTGGCCAGAACCACATGGCCACCTTGGCCGCAAAGGACCCTGGGAAATGATTTAGCTTTGCAGACTCTATACCAGAGGAAGGAAATTGGGAGACACACTGGACATAGGTGTCGAGGGAGCCGAGTTTCACTATTTGCCACAGCCATAAAGGGAATTGGCTTAGGTAACCAAGTTGTCCAGGCTCCGGGCTTTGGTGGATCCGGAAGCTCATAGGATGTCATCCAGACTCAACCTCCTGCTCTCCCTCTGCCCACTCACTTCCTGTCAGGATCCCGCTGGTGGCACTAGCAGCTCCGGATTTGCCCCGTCCTCCGGCCGGAAATCACAGCTGGAAAGCAGTTTCGTGTTCCTAGTTGTTCCAGCAGAAATCCCAGGGTTGAATCCCATTGGCCCTACTTTGGTCACAGGTCCACTCTTGAGCCAATCAGGAGATGGAATATGGGGAGTTGGACATCCGTCTTGCCTTCTCCACCCCCTGCCTGGATCTAGGGATGGAGACAGCTCATCAATCACGCGGACTGGAAGTGGAGGTGCGGTGGTCCCAAAAGACACTCTGAATCATGGGTAAGCATCAACGACAAAGGCCTCTAGCTCCCTCCCTCGCCTTGCCTGACTAGTCTCCTCCTGTCCTTCCACCTCTCTGACCTCTGACCCTCTTGCCACTTGGACCCCACAATGCTGCTTTCTGCGGGGATCTGAACTCAGCTGTCCAAAGCTTCCATGAGCACGTGCGTGCCGTCTCATGACCTCGCGTTCACCCCCCGCATGTGGATGACACCCGGGTACGTGTCTCCCAACCACACCTTGCTGTGGAGCTCCAGATCTGTTGAGGGAGCCAATTTTTAGTATTTGCCGCAGCCATAAAATCACATGACATCAAATTTCCCATCTTACCCATTTTCCGTGGACAGTTCGGTGGTATCCGATATAGTCATAATGTTGTACAACCAGCACCGCCATCCGTCCCCAAAGCTCCTTCCATCTTGTCAAACTGGAACTCAGTCATTAAATACTAGCTCCTCACCCCCTCTTCCCCCAGCCCCTGGCACCCACCTTCCTATTTTCTGCCTCTATGATTTTGACTCCTCTGAACACCTCACGTAAGTGGAATCATACAGTGTTTGTCGTTGTGTGGCTTACGTCATGGAGTGTAAGGAACTCATGTTGTAGCGTTTGGCAGACTTTCCTTCCTTTTTGAGCCTGAGTAATATTCCAGTGTAAGGAGGGAGCACATTTGCTCATCCATTCGTCCGTAAGGGTCACAGAGGCTGTTTCCACGTTTTAACTACTGTGGATAATGCTGCTGGGAACACGGGTGTACAAGTCTCCCTCCAAGACCCCACTTTCCATTCTTTGGAGTGTAACCCCGGAAGTGGAATTGCTGGATTATCTGGTGATTCTGTTTTCCATTGTTTGAGGAGCGGCCATACTGTTTCCCACGGCAGCTCCGCCATTTTCCCTAACCGCCAGCAGTGCCCACGGGTTGCAATTGCTCCACGTCCTCGCCAACATATTTTTTGGTTTGTTTTTTTGAGTAAAAGTTATCCTAACGGGTGTGAGGTGGTATCTCATTGGAGTTTGGATCGGCATCTCCCTACTGATGAGCGATGTTGAGCGTCCCTTCGTGTGCTCATTGGGAATTGGTGTTTCTTCTCTGGAGAAACCTATATTCAAGTCCTTTGCCTGTTTTTGAATCAGGCTGGGTTTTTGTTTTGTTTTGTTTTGTCTCCTTTTGTTTAAGTAGGCTCCATGCTCAGCACAGGACTTGAACTCACGACCCTGAGATGGAGACCTGAGCCAAGATCAAAAGTCGTTCGCTTAATAAACTGAGCCACCCAGGCGCCCCTGTTCTTTTATTTTAGAAGTTTTGGGAGTTCTCTGTATGTTCTGGATGTTAATCTCTTGTCAGATTGGTAAGTATATTCTCACAATCTGTGGGTTGTCTTTTTACTCTGTTGATAGTGGGTTTGACCCACAAAATTTTTAATTTTCATAGCTCACCCAGGCTGGGCAGCCAAGACGCAAACTCAGACCATCTAAATGCAGAACGCAGGTTCTTAACTACGGACAGATGGACAAATGGACAGGTGATGAAGGGAGGAGACGGCTGGTGGAAGATGGAGGGAGGCTGGGAGGGGGAAACGGTTGTGGGCGGGATTCCAGGAAAGGCCTTCCGGAACTCCAGCTGCAGCCCAGCCACTCCCCATCTGCCCCCTCCCCCAGCAGGGCTGGGCGAGGGTGAGGCATGAAACCCCATCACCTCGGCACAGAATCTAAGGGGAAGCCAAAACTTCATGAATCAAGATAAATAATATTTTGTGATATCTTTATAAATCAAAATCAAAGCAATAAATCATGGTGGACAAAATACCCACCACTTAAATAAAGATAGATTCTGAACCAGTTGTGTGACCTCACCCACCTCCCCTTGGTCCTACCTACCAACCCGTCACCTCCCTGTCCCCCTCCCCTCCACTTCACCCCCACCGCCACCCTGAGGCCAGCAATGGAGGGTCAGGAGGAATGGAGTGAAGAGGGAAAGGGAAGACAGAGGCAGGGTTGCCGGGCTCTGCTCAGCCTCTAGTCCCAGCCACAGTCACCTCCTGAGACCAACCCCCACCCTCACCCCCAGTCCCAGGCGGTGGCTTCTCTGGGTGGCATCCCTGCGGCCACCACAGGGCGGAGCCCGCGAGCTGCCTTTGGTCTCCCGGTCTCAGCGGAAACCCGGGGAAGGGGGTGACCAAGGGGACAGACCCCACCCTGCCACGTTCCCCCCTTCCACGTCCCCCACCCTACCCCCGTCTGTCTCCTCCTCCCGGCCCGGGCTCCCAGAAGCTGAGGACCCAGGCCGGGCCCTCCCACTGCCCCAAGGCCCGGCCCAGTGCCAGCGTTTAGAGGATTCCTCTGTGAAACCCCTCACACCGGTCCTATGGGAGGTGCCGTCATTTTTCCCGGTTTTGTGGAAAAGGAAACCGAGGCCCAGAGAGGGAGAGGACGTGCACTCTGGGCATGTCTAAGGGTTCAGGGAGCAAAAGTCCCATCTTGCAGAGTTGAGACCAAGGCTGAGGGTGGCTGAGTGACTCAGCTCCCATCGCGTGGCCTGGAGGGACAGAGCCAGCAGTGGAAGGCTGGCTTTGCCTGGGCACAAGGCCCGTGCCCTTTCTTGCCCTCACGCCACCCAGCTGGACCCCCACCTGCGAGGCCCCACATCCTGGCCTCAAAACGCAGGTCCAGATAGAAAGTTCTAGCAGGTGGGAGTCAGGGGTCCTGTGTCCCTCCCACCCCTTTGTGCTGACTTTGGGCAAGGTGCATCCCCCATCTGTGGCAGAGTTGTCTCAACCCCATGGACCTGGGGTCACACGGAGAAACCAGACGTGGCCTCCTTCCCAGCACACGAAGTCTGTGGGGCAGCTGAGGGCATAGAAAGGGCAGTAGGAAAAGAGAATGAAAATGAGTCTCAGGGTACTAGGGCCCCCAGCCTCCCACACCTGCCATGGTTTTCTCTTCACTGGGGGAGAGACCGCAGACAGACACGCCTGAGGCCCTTCCGGCAGAATGTTCGGGAATTCAGGGGTCACAATCTCACTGCCATCCCAAGCTGGTCTATTTCACCCAGCTTCTGGATAACTAAAGGTTCTGATTAACAGAACTACCCTGCCAATATGGGGATGGCCAACCTCAGAGCGAGGGTGAGGACCCGAGCTCAACGCTGGAAAATGGCTGGAAATTGCTAATAGACTCCGCTCTCACTTTTGCCCACGGCTGCGCTGGGAGGGAGCGTTACCACCCGACACAGGTTAGCGGCAGGGAAGACGCTCGGACTCCGTCCGACCTGCTGGGCAGCTAGGTGCCTGACTGGTGCAGGCCATCATGAGTCAGGGATCCACAGGCCCTTAGAGCTGATGTGGGAGATCCCTGGCCCCCACCCCCGCTATTATTCATTCAACAAAACTTAGCACCACAGGCCAATCAGATCAACCTGGCTTCATCCTTCCAAAAGTTCATGTTCTAGTGATGAAAACAAACTTTGAGCAAGCAATTAGGGTGACGGGTCCTAGGATTCTGGCCGGGTGTGCAGGAGCCATGAGCACTCAGGTTAGGACACAATTTCCAGAGAAAGCACAGTTTAAGCCAAGACCAAAAGCATGGATAGGAGTTGGCCAGAGATGGTGAGGAGAAAGAACAAGTCTGGTGGAAGGAGTGGCATATACAAAGGCCCTGGGGCATGAGAGGACATGGACTGACCAAGACAAAGCAGGATGGTCCATAGTGCTGTAACACAGGGCAGCGGGCAGCAGTCAGCTTCCAGAAGGTCTCGCGGGTCATGTTATGGAGTCTCAATGCCATCTGGAGGCCAGCGGGAAGCCCCTGACGGTTTTTAAGCAGAAGAATGATGTGACCAGTTGGCTTTCAAAGCTGGAGGTCGCAGGGAGCCCCAGCACTGCCCAGAGATGACACCAAAATGGCAGAAAGGGGACCCATGAGAACACGTGTCAACAGATCACTTTGTTCAAGTCTATAACTACACTTTTAAGCCAAAAAATGGGACTCCGCGGTAGACTGAAGTTTAAATCCTCAAGTGTCAGATTTCAATCTTGGAGGGACTGACAAGAACTCTGGAGGAGTGGCCTCCCCAGTAACTAGAACTGAGGTCCCAGAAATATGACTCAACCTTAACCACAATAACACGCAAGTCAGAACCAAACCCTGGGCCGGAATCCCTGCGTGTTGGCCGCAGCTCCTCTGAGCATCTCTGGCTTGGTCTGTAAGGTAGACCGTGGCGATGCCCTTGGGCCAAGGGAACCTTCTGGCCTTTTGCCTTGGGCTGACCACACCCCCACCCCGGGCCCTCCACCCCACCCCCCCGCTCCCGGGACCCCACCTCTTGATCTTTTCTCAACACCTCTCTGCCTCCATTTCCTCAGCTCCCTTTGCTTGTGGCCCCTGCCTCCCCACCTCCCATCCCGAGCTGCTAATGCACTGGGGGCCCAGAGAACTTCACTTCCCCAACACCTACGGGAGGCAGTGCTGGCTACTTCTTCAAAGGCCCTCCTCTCGGGGTCTCGGACCTCCCTGGTTTTCTCCTGGGCCTCCTCCTGCTCCCCCCCACCCCGTCCCTGTGGTACCATTTCCCTCCAGGGCCCCACAGGCTAACACCTTGGTTCCCACCAGCAGCCCCCTCCATCCCGCCTCCCTGGCTGGGGAGCCCACCTCCCACCTCCATGCTGCAAATGCCGGTGCTCCCTGTCAGAAGCCCTTACATCCAGGTGTGAGCACGAACCCCCTGGGCCAAATGAGATGAGCAGAGCCCTGGTGGGTGTGGTCGAACAGGTACAGACGCCCAAAACTGCCACAGCCCTCTGGCACCCGGGAGGGAGGCCGTCACAGGGAGACCCTGCCTCCAGCTTGCCCCGAACCTCGGCCCCATCCCATCCCACGTGCAGCCACTGAGGCCCACTGGAGGGTTCTGCTTCTTCCAGGCCCCACTCCGGTGAGCTTTTGAGGAGGCTGGAGCCTGGGGCCACCTCCAGTGTGCACGTGACCCGCATGTATCCATAGGCTTGATGTGCCAATGTGTGTGTTCCTGTCCCCAGCAGAAACTACAGTGCCAACCGGAAACTTCTGCCACCTGTGTTGGAAAGGGGAAGCAGGAGTCAGGGAGCAGCTGAGTGGAGGGTGGAGGCCAGGGAGGAGGAGTCGGGGGAGGGAGAAACCCGAGGCAGAACTAGGGCCAGGTCTGGATTCCTCCCAATCACACCCTCCACCCCATCTCCAGCCTCTGAGCCTTTGTTCCTGCTGTTCCTTCCACCTGGAACATGTCCCACCACCACCTTCGCCAAAGCACGCACTCCTGCTTGACCTTCCACAGGATTCTTTCCTTTGTTGTACAAAGATCCAAGATTCTGGACGGGCACCCCTGCTCTGGGAGGCCCTCCCTGAATGGATTTGGAGACCCTCCAGCCCCAGGCTTACCACTGAGTGTTGGGGGTGTCTGTTGAGTTTCCCATCCCTTGCACCCAGCACTTGGGGATGCACTCAGTGACCCCTGGCCACCTACTCAGTGTGAGATGATGACTTCCACGTAACATCTCCCACCCCTCGAAATTCCACCTGACGAGTCCCATGCTCACACTCAAACATTTGGGGATCCTGAAAGCTCACACGTCTCCAGCACAGAGGGGCCACATTCTCAGACGTCTGAGCTGGGCAGCACAGCTGGATACTGGCTGGCAGTTTATCCCATACACACCTGTACACTGAATACTGGGCCATGACCTTTGCACCTTTTGCTTTTGCAATCCTCTCCTCCCCACAGAAGAAGGAAGCATTCTTATCTTCCCTTTGCCCATAAGGAAGCCGACTCACAGGGTAAGGGCACGTGCCCCAGGCCACACGGGTAGAGCTGGGATCTGAGCCCAAGTCTCAGATGAACATAAAAAATGCACAGAAAGCTCAAACCACATTAAATTCCATAACCCAGAGATAATCTATGTGTTAACATTTTGGTGAATGTCCTTCCATCGTGTGTTGTTGCTGAGGCATTGAATAGGTAAGCCATGAGCCAGAGACACCCATTTTGTTGGCTTTCCCCCTTGTTCTCCAGCTCAGCATTTTGCAATTTTTTATTTATTTTTTATTTTTAATTTTTTTTAAAGATTNTAAAGATTTTTTATTTATTTATTTTACAGAGATAGAGACAGCCAGTGAGAGAGGGAACACAAGCAAGGGGAGTGGGAGAGGAAGAAGCAGGCTCACAGCGGAGGAGCCTGATGTGGGGCTCGATCCCACAACGCCGAGATCACGCCCTGAGCCGAAGGCAGACGCTTAACCGCTGTGCCACCCAGGCGCCCCCTATTTTTAATTTTTTAAAAAAGATTTTATGTATTTATTTATTTATTTATTTATTTATTTGACAGAGAGAGCAAAAGCAGGGGGAGCAGCAGGCAGAGGGAGAGAGAGAAGCAGGCTCCCTGTTGAGCAGGGAGCCCGATGCGGGGCTTGATCCCAGGACCCTGGGATCGTGACCTGAGCCAAAGGCAGATGCTTGAACCAACCAAGCCACCCAGGCGCCCCAGCATTTTGCAATTTTTTTTAAAAAACTAATTGATTATTAATATCACACACACATTTATAAATCTAGTGATCTTTGAAAAACAGAGATCTGGCCATCCCAGGCTCTTGTCTTTTCAAGGCAACAGTCGGCTGGCCCTGAGGACCAGCTGCCCAGTTCACATGGGACAAGCCTCTCCGTTTTGCCACAAGCCCCACCATTCCCTGTTGTGCCCTCATTTAGCTTACCTGTCTGACCCCCGTCAGGCTGATAACCTCTCTCTAGGCATCTACGACAGCTAACATTTATCAAAAACCTACAATATGCCAACCGCCAGTCACATGTACTTGACGTGGGTTTACTTCTTTAATTCTCGAAGTAATGATATGAAGTAGGCACTATTATTATGCCCATTTTACAGATGAGGCAACTGGGGATCAATTGCTCAAGACCATGGTGAGAAAGCGGCAAAGTTGGGATTGGAACCCGGGCAGTCTACCTCCGACCCCCGTGCTATATGTAAAGACACACACACTCAGCCCTAGGTTGAGGATAACGTTCCATACCAATCCATATAGTCTAGGATCATCTGTATCATAAAAACAAGAGAAACTAAAAAGTCAAAACTTAACAAAAAAAATAGCAAGAGGAGACATTTGTTGCTTTTTCCACCTAGTTTTCCTTCCTTTAAGGAACTACCCTTCTCCTGGAAGTTCTGGTGGGGTTGTCCCTCCCCTCTTACCACCCTCCTGACCAGAAGACTGAACATGTGACCCAGTCTTGACCAATCATGGCATTCCTCCTATGATATTGCAGGGATTGGTCCAGAGATGGGCACATGACCCAGGCCTAGCCAATCAGAGTCTTTCCCTGAGATTTTTTTTTGCGG
>NC_048232.1:80581103-80596777 GCF_002007445.2 Ailuropoda melanoleuca
GGAGTGGGTAGGCTGTCTTTCCAAAGTCAAAGGTGATCTGATGTGAGCCTGGCACTGTCTGTGGCTGGGCTGGCTGCCCTATGGAGAAAACCCATCTAAGAAAGAAACAGCTCAGACAGACTGAGAGAATGGGCAAGAGAATGAGAGAGAGAGAGACACATCTTAAGTCTCTGATATCCATATCCTCAAGGTCAACCACATCTCCAGGAACTGAGCCAGTAAATTCCAGTTTAAGCTAGACTGAGTTACGTTTACTGAAAACCAAAAGATGTTTGAATTCTATATCCTCATTATTCTCTTCAATGACTCACACAGGCCCATCATCTGGACTCAGCATAATTTATTAACCATTCAGTCCCTGATGAGTGTTTGACTCTTACCAAATTTCCCTGTTACCAATGGGATGCTGGGAAGAAACTTCATGGGCTCATCCTTTTCCACGTGTGTGTAATTATCTCATTAGGGGCAATTTCTAGACATGAACTTGGACATCAAAGTGATCTCTGCTGCCCTTGATGTCCATCCCAGCCTTTGACTTACTAAGCCATGGACTGTCCCCCAGGCCCAGCTTCCTCCTGTCCCTCTGTGCTACAGGGTCCCAGAAAAGTCTTGCGGAGAAACCTGGACAAGGAATGATAGGTCGGGGGGATATCGGGCATGTTTGGAAAGCCCCCTCCGAAGTCCCACTTGCAGCTGGGGTCTCATAGGCCAGAGCCATAGCACTCCCAAGACGCAGGGGTGTTCCATCTGCCTGGCAGAGGCTCCCTCCAGTTCCGAGTCATGAGAAAAAAATGAGAAATCAGAGAAAATTATGAAAGGGAGGGACTTCAAAGATGATTCATCACAGACACACACCCTGCCCACTACCTGTCACGTCCCACCCGGTCCAGATGACTCAACCACGTGCCCCACATGGGCCAAGATTTTTGTCTGTCTTGTGCCAATGCCAAGAACAGCACATGGCATGTAGTGAATGTACATACATCTACTCTACTGGATGGATGGATGGATGGATGGATGGATGGATGGATGGATGGATGGAAGGTTTACCCCAACTGTGCAACCCAAATGGGTTCAAGGGCAGGTTCTGCCCCTTACTCACTCTGTTAAGACCCTCTCTGAAGAGGTTTCAGTTATCACACATGTAAATGAAGTCATTGAATTAGACCATCCCTAAGCTCTTTCCAGCTCTCTTGCCCTTGAGTCAGCTATGTCCAACAGGTGACAAATTCTGAGCTTTTGGGCAACAGAAAGCATCACCTACATGGTTTTATTACAGTCGGATTCAAGTGCTGGATCTTTCCTACCTCTCCCCCAAAGAGTGGGCAGGCCATTAAACTTTCTAAATGTTTGAAGCGATGCTTATATAAGTTCAAAGTAGGAATGAAGTCACACGGGACAGAGTTTGAATCTGAGCTTGCCTCTTCCTGGCTGTGTGACCTTAAGCAAGTAACTTAACCTCTCTGAACTCAGTTTCCATATCTATAAAACAGGGATAGTAATTCACTTTGTTGGGTTATGCAAAAGATTAAATGAAAGGATTTGCAAGCACTTAGCACAGTGCCTGGTGTGTAGTGAGCTCCATAAATGGTGGTGGGGGAGGTTGTCTAAAGACCTCCCAGACCCCATGTCTGGGGATTGCTGTGTGTTGTCCCATAACCAACTATGAACTTCCACGTAGTTCACATGGAGAAAACAGAGACCCGTTTCAGGAAAAAAGGCTGACCTCAGGCTAGAAAGAGCCTCAGAAAGGGGTCTTTAAAGGAAGCCCTTCCCATTTTCATCCTTCTTCCCACCTGATATTCAGGCACAATGGCTGGAGATCAGGCAGCCACGTTGGGCCATGAGGAGACCTTGAGGATAGAAGCAAAAAGTTAGAGGAAGCCTGGATCCCTGATTCCCTGGCTTCTATGAGAACAGTCCTATATTACCTACCTCGGGCTTCTTTCTCCCAAGAGATAAATATACCTCCAACTTCTTTAAACCACTGTTATTTGGGTTTTCTGTTTCCTATAAAGAAACTTAATTTTATCTGTCCCCATTTTGCAGATGACAAAAAAAAACAGGCTCAGATGGGAGAAATTCACCCAGCTAGCCAGTGCTGAGTTGGGATTTGAATCCAGGTCTCCACGACCCCCTCCTATTAAATCTACCAAACCCATTGCCACCCACAATGAGAAGGTCCCTCCCTCTCAGACTACCTGCATACAAGCTGTTAGGCTTGACCAGGACTGGAGGGGCAGAAGGAAGCGAGATGCAATCACAGAAGGCTTCACAGAGAAAGCAGCATTTGAGTTGAGTCTTAGAGAATGAGTTAGTCATAATAACTGAACCACCTACCTAGCCCTTCCGACAGAACAGGAAGCCCCAGTTGCCAGCCTGTGGCCCCGGGCAAGGGACATGTACACCCATCAGGCAGCACTGGGGCATATTTCAGGGGTCTCCAAGACCGTCGTCGGGTTCAGTGATTCACCTGGGGGACTCACAGAACTCAGCACATAGTCTTACCTACAGCCATGATCTATGACAGCAAAAGGGTACAAAGCGAACCCAGCGACAGTGCCTGGGGTGAGGTCCGCAGAAAACCAGGCATGAGTGTCCAACAGTCCTCTCCCAGCGGAGTCACACAGGAGGCACTAAATCCTCTAGTCGCAAAGTGTCCAAACGCACATGAGGTGCTGTCAACCCGGCAAGCCCAGTAGGGACTCACCGCCCGGGGTTTTTACTGGGGGCTGGTCACGTAGGCATCTTCTGCCCAGCATATACCAAACTTTCAGACTCCCAGAAGGAAAGCAGGTGTTTAGCATAACCCACGGTGTTTACACAGTTTAGGCTCAGTGAGCCACTCTCATCAGGGAACAGCAAGATCCCTCCAGAAACCCAAATTCCCAGACACCAGCCAAAGGCCACACCTGCAAGCAGTCCTGGTAAAGGATCACAGCCCCAGTCCTGCTGTGTTAACTTTTCTGCACAGGGAATGTCACCTTGAAGTGACCCAGGAAATGGGCTTTTGTGCTTCAGACCCAGATGCGTAGAGAAAAATCTAATTTACTATGGAGACCATTTCAACAAGTTTGCTAGAGAATGACCTTGAGCTAGGCAAGAGCCCAAGGGCAGCGGGGGGTGAGGGGGGCTGGTTCCAAGAGTCCTGAGAGCACAAGACAGGTGGGTCTGGCCCTGAGCTGGCCACTAACTCAAGTTCCAACTTGGTCAAGCATGTCCCAGAAATGAGCCTTGGTTTCTGCTTCAATGAAATGAAGGCATTGGATTTCACCTGTATCAGTGAGCTCTCACTGCGTAACAAACCACCCCAAGAGTTGGTGGCTTAAAACAGCCATGGCCTCCTGTCCTCCAGCAGGCTAACCCAGGCTGGTTCCCATGGCAGCTGGGCAGGCAGGTGGCCAGAGAGAGATACAGCCCAGCCCAGATTCAAGGGGAAGAGAAACAGATTCCACTGCTTGGTGGGAGGAGTGGCTGTGTAGTTATGCAAAGAGGGGTGTACACAGGAAAGGGTGGAAAGTGGAGCCAACTTTGGCATCAACCACACTATCTCCCCTATGTTCCTTTCATTCATTCATTCATTCATTCATTCATTCATTGCTCTTACCAGACACGGAGAAATGGAGGTGATATTGTCCTCATGGGGCCCCCGGGCTGGAAGGGAAACAGATGAATAAATCGATAGGTGCCACAAACTTACACCGAGTGACCATCTATTTTATAGCTATTTCTTTACACAACACTTTTTCCACAAAGAAATTAGATCAACTTGCAAGAAAAGGCATAGCAATAAAATTGGGAATTTTAACCAGAAAGAAAATAGAAACCAAAAGGGAAAGGAGACGGTGCTCATTGAGTCCCCACTGTGTCCCAAGCATCTTACACACATTCTCTCCCACCATCTTTTCTATAACCCTGAGGAGAGGATTATCATTCCCCTTTTCTAGGTAAGGAAACTGAGGCTCATTGCAGATAAGCGACCTTGCCCGAGTTCTCACCAGTCCCGAGGGGCAGAGCTGAGAGTCATACAGCTGAGTCTGGCCCCAAAGCCCATATGCTACGGTAGAACGGCTGTAAAGGAGCTTCAGGTTTGACTCTGAGTTTCCTAGCAGCCTGAGGGAAAAGAGAAACTAAACATATCGCCAATTGGTCACTAGACAGGAAAAAGCCAGACATGTCATTGAGGGGAAGCAAAGCCTTTGCTAATGCTGAATCCGAGGGAGAGTGGACAAATTAGAGCTTGTAGGGTGGGGTCTTTGGGGTCCAGCTGTCCAGAGGTGACCCTTCAGCTGATATCTGGGGAGGTTGCTAAGTAAATGGCCCGTGTCCCCTGGAGAAGACTGTGTCCCCCAGCAGCCATCATCCACTGTGTACGCATGCGCACGTGTGTGTATGTGTGTGTGTGTGTGTGTGTCTCGCTGTCTCACTTTCTCTTTTTATCCCCCAACCCCTCCCTTTGTTTGTCTCTGTTGTCTCTAAATCTCCCTTGCCTGCACCCAAAAATGCAAAGAGTCCCCGCTACTCGAAACTCTGCTGGTTTTAGGAAGTGCTGCTGCGTCGACAGCCTGCACACCAGATCCTAGCAGACGGGACCTACTTCCTCCCCACCAGGCACTGGGCGGGGCGACCCGGAAGGGGCCAGCGTAGCCGAGGTGACACATCTCTGCCCGGCCAGCTCCCGCAGCAGCTGGATCAGCAGGCCACGGCAGCACAGGCCACCCTTCCCCAGCGCCTCAGAATGGACGTGTGCCACCCAGGTAAGCACCTGGGGCCAACCTCTCTGGGCCTGTTTCCTCTTCTGTAAAATGGAGACAATAGTGCCTGCTTTCCCAGGATCCTGGAAGGAATCGATATAGACATAGGTCTAAGACAGGTGGGAAACGCAGAAGCAAGCAACAAAGGTTTATGAGCTCAGGCCGGGTGCCAAGCTGTGCTCCAGGAGCTGGGGGTCCAGTGAACAAAGCAGGCCCTAGAGCTCACGCTCTGGGGGGGAGACAGACAGTAAAGGTATTCACGTAATACACCAGGAGGCGACAAGCGGAAGGAAGCACGGCCAAGTAGGGTAAGGATGATGGGAGAAGGTGGTCGAGAAGGCCTCAGGGGGAGACACCATTTGGTCAGAGGCCTGGAGGAGGGAGGGAGTGATCCATAGTGGTCCCTGGAAAAGGAATATTCCAGGGGGAAGGAACTGTCAGTGCAAGAAAGCTTGCTCAAGTTGAAGATGACAGTGGTTGTCTGGGGGGCACAAGGGCCCTGAAGCTCCCGTTTAGCCTCAGGCAGGGGGGTGAGGACAGCCTTTGCGGAGGCTGAGGCCACCGCCCAGAGCGCCCGTGGAGGGGGCGCAGGGAGAAGCAGCAGAGACCCATGGCTGAGACCCTCCCTGGTAAGCAGGACCCTGTGTCGAGGGGGAAGAGGAGAGAACAGGATGGTGTAGCGTCTCTGCAAGACAGGGAAAGCAGGGCAAAGCCTCTGTGCCCTGTCCTCAGGATATCCCAGTACTGCCTGGAAGTCTGGCGGACCAGGGCTGCCAGGAGCTGTCCAGTTTCCCAGGTTCAGATGACATCCACCCTGCGAGCAGTAGAACCCTTTCCTCAAACAAAACCTAACACAGAGCGGCCTGACCCCGCCCACCGGGCCTCCCTGGCCCCGGGCTCTGGGGAACACAGAGAACCACCCATCCCTTTCAACAGCCTTTGGGCTTTCGGTGGCAGGTGGCTCATGGCCTGGACGGGCTCCCGGAATATGTCTTAGGTGGCGACTAGAAGACAAGAGGGGACCCACAAGGAGCAGCCCTGGGCTCAAGGTCACTCAGCAGATACGAGGCGACAGGGGCAGGGAGGTCATGCCCGCACACGCTGCCTGGCTTCCCACCATTACTACTTTGTTCTTTCGGGGCTTCACAGACTGAGTCCTTCAGAACAGGGATGGCTGTCTCCATAAGGAGGAAACGGAGGCTCCCAGAGGTGAACGGGGAGGAGAGGACTGACGGGAGGCCAGAAGCTAGGTTGTTCCTCTGCTTTAGGCTGGCCCTGGGGGAAGTGGATTGAGAAAAGTCGATGCTCGCAGTATGTTGAGAGGTTTGAGATCTCCATGGATTGGTTCATTCATTCGTTCATTCACTCATGCTATCAACGGTCCGCCTGTGGGCAGGTCCTGTGCGGGGCAGTGCTGGGGACCGCAGTGACCCGGTCGTGGGCCCAGCCATGGGGGAGCTGCTGATCCAGGATGTGGGGGAGGGGGACACAGATCCTGCAGCACAATGCCCCAGGCCAGATGAGGAAGCGGCTCCTTCCACCTGGGAGCGGGAGATCTGGGAAAACTTCCAGGAGGAGTCAGAAGGAGGGAAGGAAGGTCACCTTCCATTACCCAGAGTGGGTCTTGATCAAATCTCCTCCACAGCCAGGTGCCTTCCCCTCTCGGAGCTCAGATCCGTCATCTTGTCAGTGGGTTCCACGCTCCCGGCCTGAGCTGGGAAAGTGAGTGAGTAGGGCTCGGGCGTCAGCCCTGCACCAACCCGCCAGTGGTCGTGGTGAGCATTTTCCTTCTGTGGGCTCCGGTTCCCCATCCGTCCCGTAGACAGGATGGTGGCCAAGGTCCCCCAGGACAGCCTCCCCTCTTGCCATGTGTTCTGCCCAGAAGCAAATCAGGCCCCCTTCCCCCCGCAGGGCCTGCCAGGAAGACAAGAGGTCCAGGCAGCAAAGCCCCTACGTGACCAAAGACAGCACCTTTGGGCTGGTGCAGGGAGGCCGGGTGCAGTTAAAAATAGACACAGCTTGGCTCTGGGGGTGGGGAGGAAGCCACACGACACCCACAGAGCTTCGGGGGCTGGGGCGGGGAGCAGCTCTGCCAGACACCCCTCCTGCCCCAGAGCCCCTCTCGCAGAGACTCTTGGGCGCCTCTCCCCTGGGGGGGGCCCAGGAGAGCGCCCTCCTCTTGCCCTGGAAAGGGGAAGCAAGGCCAGCTGTCCTGGAAGCGGGGCTGCAAGCAGAACGATTTCTAAAAATATGATGGGAAAGAGGAAGGACAAAGGGGAAGTCAGGAGGAGCTGGGGAGCAGATAGGGGTGGGCACTGGGGCACCCCCAGCTGGCCTGGGCAGGGGCGCAGAGGGCAGCCCAGCCTGCAGTGTGGGTGGGGTCCGTTGTCCACGGGCAGCCTTTGCGAGGTGTGAAACTCAGAGCCAAGGGAGGAGCCCGCAGTTCATGGTGGCGGCTCGGGTCCTTCTTCTATTATTTGTTTGTGTTCTATTTCTGTTGTTATCAAAATGCACGCCCATGAGCTGCTCCGGTGTTTGAAACTCCAGCATCACCAGGCTCTCACTCTGTGTCCTTGTCACCCTTCCTGAACCATCTCTGCGCTTGGCTCTGAAATGCAGAGAAGTCCCCGCTTTGAAACACAGAGGTGAAGGGTTGGAAGGTTGGGCGCCTCGGGTGACCGTGGGGACCGCACAGGGGTCAGAATCCTGCCGAAAGGGGACAGGGGACTGAGAGGGTCCATGAGCCTGCCTGCCAGACCACAGAACAAGTTTTTATGCAGAAAGAATGCAGGACCAACTTCCCACACGCCCGTGCCAGCCTGCTGTCCCGAGAACACTTTCCACCCATGCCTGTGCCTCAGTCTCCCCAGCTCTAGGAAGTTGGCCTGGTTCTCTCTCTCACCCCCCAGAAAGGGAAAGAGGAACAGAGTGCGGGCATCATTCCGCAGCTGGCCTTCATTGCAAACACGGAGCGATGGTCAGCATTTCCATGTCAGAACCACCAGGGCCAGTGTCCGATGGGGTTTTGACAATTTGCATGAAAATATCTGGCGTCAGAAGATCCACATCAGGGCGGTGGCCTCCGAGTCCTAGCGGGGCCTGGGTGTGCCCACCCTCCAGCTGTGTGGCCTTGGGCAGGTCACTGGACCTCTCTGAGCCTTAGGAGCCTCATCTATAGAATGAGATCAGACAGACCTTCCTCCAGAGCTGCCGTTGGGATCCAATGGGTAGAGGACGGCGAGAGCCCGGAGCCCACAGGGCCTGGCACATAGTAGGTGCCCCAGCCGCGCGCCGCCCCCAACAGACGGCTTCGCTTGTTTATTGGGCAAGATCTCAGAGCTGTCCCCGCAGATCCTGGGATTGCTGTGGGGACAGAAGGGGAGGGAGAGGCCCAGACACTGAACCGGAGGGCACCTGAGAGGCGAGAGGAGGAGTGGGGGCTAGCAAGATAGAAGGGAGCAGGAAAGGCATTCCAGATGTAGGGAACAGCACGTGCACAGGCCTGTGGGGAGGGCGCCCGTGGGAGCAAGCACGGGTCATCCAGGAGGCTTCTGGCCCAGGGCAGGGACGGCATAGTGGGTGCTGAGGATGGGGGCGTGCCTGCGGGACTGGTGGGCCCCGGGGGGGATTCGGGGTCTTATCCCCAGGACACGGGGATGCCGTGGGAGTCTGGATTAGAGGTGCCAAGGGGAGGCAGGGAGACACAGGGATACCCTGCATTACCCAAGGCCGAGCCTGTGGTCTGCGTGGGGGTGGGGGTGGGGCCGTGGGAACAAAGGAGATGGACAGGGCATGAGGTGGGGAGACTTGAGGGCAAGAGTGAGAGCTGCGTGTCAACACGTCTCCTGGGATCCTGGCCACTTCCAGGAGCTCTAAGGATTAAAACGCATCATTTACACAAAGCTGCTGGCAGAAAGTAGGTGTTTCTGAGCTGAAGGTTAATGGGACTCTTGCTCTGTCCCCTGGCATAAGTGCCACCTCTCCCCTCCTCTCTGGAAACTGGGATCTGTAGGCCTGCAGAGCTCAGAGTTGCAGGGACAGAAAAGAAAACTCCCAAGTGGCGGTCCCCAGGAGGAGGGTACGCTGAGTCACGCCTACTGCTTGTGCCTGGATCCATGTCAGTGACCTGTTGGGGACAGAGCACCGTCTAACAGTCGTTGCTTTAGGGTGGATACTGCATCCATCCAAGCCCGCTGTCGGCTCCAAGCCAACATCTCAGCTGCACCTTTGAGAAGCTGTGCCATTGCTCCAGCAGGCTGGCAGCTTCTGGTGGCAAGTGTCGCCTCATCCGTGGAGAGTCGTACCAGCACGGGGCTGGCCGGTCAGAGACGGGCTGACGTCACGGGCCAGTCATTCTGTCTGCTTGGTGGTGCACGCCTTCTCTTGGATGGTTGCTGGAAAGCATTAGTGTGCCTCACAGAAATCTTCACCCTCGGAGCGCCTGGGGAGCTTAGTCCGTCGAGCGTCCAACTCTTGATTTCTGCTCAGGTCATGATCCCAGGGTCAGGGGATCGAGCCCCACATTAAAGTCCATACTCAGTGGGGAATCTGCTTGAGATTTTCTCTCCCTCTCTCTCTCTGCCCCCCCCACTTATACTCTCTCTCTCTCAAATAAATGAAATCTTTAAAAAAACAAAAACAAAAACAACACTTCACCCTCCATGTTCACTCCTAGGGGACCATCCACTTGCTCTTCCTTAGACCTCTCTGTTTCCAATCTTCCAATCTTCCTTCTTTCCAGCCTCGGACCAAGAGGTCAAGCCATCCTCTCTCGGTCACTGTTAACCTGAAAAATATAACTGCCAGTTATTTTACCAGCAAAGATGGGTTTATTCCAGAATAGTATAGAAATGCGATCCAGGACAACCAAGCTATGGCCAGACCCTAGGCAAGTCCACAGGACAGAGGAGAGGAAGCTCTTTTACAGAGGAGAGGGGAGACGGAAAGTTAACTCCATTGGAGTTAACGGGAGCTCAAGGTGTGGTGGCTTTTCATTGGCTGAGTTGTAACTTTCTCATCCGCTGGGCTGTTGCTGAGGGAGGAGAAAAGCCTCCTTCCTCCCGCTGGGAGAGTAAAGTAGGAGCTAAAATCTTTTCCACTTGCAAGGTGTGATCTCCTTCTGTTGGGTCTGCAATGCGGAGGGCATGAGAGCTCCCCCTGCTGGCCTCCTGACTCCATTCCGAAAGAGAGTGCCTTTTATTAATTTTCACACCCTATAGGCATGCGTATTCTCACTTCACGCCACTGCTCTTTGCCCGTGAAATAGACGAGCAGGTGCTCTGCCACAGTTCTGCCCGCTGGGAGGACTTCCACCACCGTCTGTCCAGGACGTTTTTGAGCAGGGCTGCAGTTCAATAGCTATCCAGCTTTTACTTGTCCCCAAACACTAAGCCACCCATTCTGGCACCGAGTTCTGGCATTTTGCTCCTTTGCCAGAAAGATCACAAGGGACCTACCCATGCAGACGCAGTGTGAGCTGAGGGACCAGATACAACCACAGTGGCTGACAAGGGGGCCTGTGTGACCTGTCCGTGGGGCTCACTGGAGCCCTTTGGCTCTGTTCACACTTGTTTCTGAGTGAACCACTTATGAAGGATCGCTCTGGTGCTCACATGACTTAATGACTTGGTGGGTCACAGACCCATCCTGACTGCTTAAGCAGGGCGGTCATTGTCAATGTGTCATTATCATATATAGTTGTCTCAGTGTTGCAGGACCCTTCCTTCTGGGGACCTAGCTTCTCCTCAGTCAACAGAGTCTAGGTCTGAATATTGGTTCAGGTCCAGAAACTAGGCAAAAGGTCTTGGCTTTTAATGCAGTGGCTGTCCTTGGGGAGGGGCATATCCTTGAGTGAGGCAGTTCCATTTGGCTGAGTTAAGTTCCTGGGGAGGGACTCAGCTGTGACAGCAGCAGGCTACCCCCCAACCCCACCCCTAGCCACTAAGAGAATGGGTGCCTTGGTCCTGAAGGGGAAAGCTGATGGCACAACATAGCACCCATTATACATGTGTTGGACACTTACCATTTTTTGAACACTTGCCTGGTGCCTCCCCATTTTAATACCCAGTTCCATCTCAGAGTCCAAGATGGCCGGGAGGGAGAGGTAGGGAAAGGGAGCCCTTCCTATTCTCTCTGCTTGCCACACTGTGGAAAGAGCCCAGATTTTCATTGACAGATGAATGAATAAAGATGTGGGATATATATACAATGGAATATTACTCAGCCATCGAAAAACATGTATCTTGCCATTTGCAACCATGTGGATGGAACTAGAGGGTATTATGCTAAGTGAGATAAGTCAATCAGAGAAAGACAATTATATGACTTCACTGATATGTGAAATTTAAGAACCAAAAGAGAGGAGCATAGAGGAAGGGAGGGAAAAATAAAACAAGACAAACTCAGAGAAGGAGAGAAACCATAAGAGACTCTTAACCATCGGAAACAAACTGAGGATTGCTGAAGGGGAGGGGGTTGGGATATAGGGTAACTGGGTGATGGGCATTGAGAAGGGTGTGTGATGTACTGAGCACTGGGTGTTATATGCAACTGATGAATCACTGACCTCTACCCCTGAAACTAATCGTACACTATCTGTTAATTCATTGAGTTTAAATAAAGTTTTAAAAATATTCTCTCTGCTTTCATTTGGGAGAGAGAATGTCTGTCCTTGGAAAACCTAAAACAAATGTGACCAGGTATTCCCTAAAGCTAGGGCTTAGAGAGTCAGGGAGCGTATGGACAGGCAGACAGGAGAAGGCATCCCAGTGCGGAGAAGCTGCATGGGCGAAAGTGGGGAAGTAAGACTGAGGGACAGTTTGGGGACAGTGAGGAGCTGGCAGGCTGGACTGTCAGGCTCTTACTGAGAATAGTGGGCAATAAGGCTGGCTAGTGAGGCCAGGACCAGAATGAGAATTTTTCTAAGTAATAGGGGGTCCACAGAGATTTTGACTAGGTGAGTGTTGTAGATGGAACAGGACACACGATGGGTGAGAGGGGGGTCAGTGTGGCACCTTGCACAGAATACCAGCACACACGTGTCTCCCCTCATTCATTTCCAGGTGATGAGGAAGGAACCCAGGCTTTGTAGCTAGCTCAACCCAAGTCCCACTCCGGCTCAGCAGCTTGTCCCTGTAGAACCCTGGCCAGGTCACCTCATCTCTCTGAGCCTCAGTGTCTACAGCAGGGACTGTGAATTGTCCCCCAAAACCCAGTCTTCCCATCTTACATAGTAAGGGTATCAGGACCACCATACTAAAGGCTTATTTCCCAGCTTCCCTTGCAGCTAGGTGTGGTCATGTGACTACTTCTGGCCAATGGCATGTGAGGTAAAATGATACACCACTTCCTGGTTGTGCAAATAAGCAAGTGGATAAGTGATAAACACGGGATCCAGGGAAAGAGTAAATGAAAGTTCCAAGAAAGGACAAATGCCTCCAGCAAGTATTTTGGGTAGCTGCTATGTGTCAGGTTCTTTCTAGGGGCTGAGGATGCAACAGTGAGTGAAAGTGTTGACATGTCTGCTCTCATGCTTCTGGGAGTATAATGAGCAGAACAGAAAAGATGCAAATAAACAAAATGGTTTCAGGGAGTCTGTACCCAGAGGGTGCAAAGCTGGGTGAGGGGGAGAGTAGCGGTAGGGCCTATTTTAGGGAGTGTAGTCAGGGAAGGCCTCCTGGAGGAGGTGACATCTGGGCCAAAGCCTGAGTGATGAGGGCAAGCAAGCCCTGGGTTTCTGGAGGGAAGAGGGCTCTGGGGAAGCGAGAGCTGGCCCATGTGGCTGGAGCGGAGTGATGGAGGGGAGGGTGGTGAATGGGCCAGTGACCGCTGGTTCTTCTCTCTCCAGACCCAGCGGAGCTGAGCAGCGGGGAGACAGAGGAACTGCAGAGGATCAAGTGGCACCGGAAACAGCTTCTGGAAGACATCCAGGTGTGTGCACACTCACACTCACAAACATGCGTGTGCATGTCCACACACACGTTCTTGCTGACACACCCTCCAAGCACTCCCACCCACAAGCAACATACTCCTACACGCTCACACACCTCCCCACTCACTCCTGACTGAGCCTGTTCGGATGGTGGGGCCGGCCCCCAGGAGTGGGGGGGACCGGAATCCCAGGGGGGCTCCCCACTGCCGGGCCCAGCTGCCAGGACCCAGAGAGAGCCAGGAGATGAGCATGGGGGAGGGGGGAAGGGGCAATCTGCTAAGCACCTCCTATGCGCCGAGCCCCGCCTGACGCTCTCTGCACTTCACGGCACGGCAGGCTTTACTCCCATCCGTGTGGCCCCCATCAGGTCTCATCTCTACGCTGGGCCTCAGTTTCAGCGCCTCTAAAACTTAAACCACTTCGTCAAGATAACACCAGTATGTGCCCAGCACTGGCCAATGCACCAGCCGCCCAGACGTTTCACTCATCTGGTTTTCAGCCACCTCTGAGGCAGGCCCTGGTTCTGTTCTTGGAGTGAACTGGGCTCAGCCCTGCCCCTGGGCCTTTGCACTCACAGTTCCCGTGGCCTGGGACTCTCCTAAGGTCTCCTTGTGGCACATCTTTCTCATGACTTCATTGTCAGCTCCAATGCTGCCTCCTGGAGACTTCCCTGACCTCCCCGCTGGGGTTGCTGGGACCCCATCCCCGCCCCCCCCACACGTCTACCTAAGAAAGTTGAAGATACAGAATCATTCACTCAGCAAGTATTTTCTCAAGACCTACCATGTGCCAGGCTCTTCCTGTACCACGACTCAGATCATTTACTTTTTTTTTTTTATTTGAGTAGAGTTGACACACACTGTTCCATTAGTTTCGGGTGTATGACATGGTCATTAGACAAGCCTATCCCTTACGTCGTGCTCACCGCAGTGTAGGGGCTCAGATCATTTTCTGCACGGTCATTTCATTTGCCCATGACCCCTATGATCCCAACCCCATCCGACTGGGAGCTCCGTGAAAGCTTGGGTTTCTCTTGCCCACCATATCCCCAGCTTGATAGTCAAAGCATAGTAAGTGCTCGATTAATACTTGCAAGTGAATCGTGGGGAAGCCGCTCAGTTAGTTGGCCAAGATCATCATATGGGCTGGAGACGACTGGGCTCAGATCTAGTCTCCAAGCCCCCGGCTGCCCCTGGGTTCCCAGACAAGCTTGGGGACCACGCTCATCCCACAGACTGCAGGGAAAGGTGAGGAACGGCTGGGCTGGGTTCTAGGGCTCATGCCAGGGACTCATGCTCCTGCCCTGTAGGGGGGTGCTGGACAAGCCGCCACTCTGCTGTCTGCCCAGGGGTCGTGGTTGGTGTAATTAGGGGGTCCTCTGGTGCTGGGCACCTCCTGCAAGGTCAAGATGAAAAAGACTTGAGGGGAGAGGGGACTGAGTCAAGGGCGAATGAAAGAGTCAATGGATGGGCGATAGAAGCCAGAGAGGAGCTGGGGCCTGTTTCTAGGGCTGGGATTCGTGCCTTGTAGCTGGGGAGGCAGTAGGGAGCTATGGAAGGAGCTGGGGAAAGGTAGGCTCCGAGCTGTGCTTCGGGAAGCTGGCAGCTGGGTGGAGGAGGGCTTGTTGGGTAGGCTTGGCTAAAAGGCAGGAGACGCCACAGCTGCAGAGGGGAGCTGGGAAGGATGGAAATAGAATGGGGTGAAGGGTGGGGACTTGGGCACTGCCTCCCCCAAGACAGGAGCCCTTGGGGAATCGGGTATCAACAGGCATATAGGTTGGCTTGAGAGTGTGAGGATAAGAAACAACTGGGAGGGGCAGCTGGGTGGCTCAGTGGTTAAGCGTCCGCCTTCAGCTCAGGTCATGATCCCAGCTTTCTGGGATCGAGCCCTGCATCGGGTTCCCTGCTCGGATGGGAACCTGCTTCTCCCTCTCCCACTCCCCCTGCTTGTGTTCCCTCTCTCGCTGCCTCTCTCTCTGTCAAATAAATAAATAAAATCTTCAAAAAAAAAAAAAGAAGAAAAAACATCTGGGAAAGGGCTCTTTCAGGGGTAGGGGCCCTCAATGGCAGCTCAGTGGAGTCAGGGGTCACATCCAGGTGTGGAAGTGGTCGTGGGGGAGGGGGTTCGGGAATCTCTTTCCATCCCAGCCTCCGCCCCTGAGATCCCCCCCGCGCCGTCATGCCCCCCTGCCACCCCACAGAAGCTGAAAGACGAGATCGCAGATGTGTTTGCCCAGATTGACTGCTTCGAGACCGCGGAGGAGAGGTGAGGGCTGGTTAAAATGCTGGGGCTGGGCCCATAGGAAGAACTTGATTTAGGAGCCCTGGGAGGGGCCCAACCCCTGCACTTCTCGTGCTCTCCCAGGTGATTCCAATGCAGGGTGTGAGAACGCCACTTGGAGGCTCTTGGGGAATACTGGCTCTGGCTGAGCAAGGCATCCTTGGGGCTCGGAGGGGGTGCCCTGGGGTCCTGGGGCAGTCCAGACTGACCTCTTTGTGTCTACAGCCGGTTGGCCCAGAAGGAGAAGGAGCTATGCATCGGGCGTAAGAAGTTCAACATGGACCCCATGAAGGTAGGCAGTTGTGGGGGGCTCAGGTGGTCATGGAGCCAAGGGAGCTGCAAGCTGGACACCTTCACAACGTCCTCTTGTTCCCCTCGACCGACAATGACCCACCTTACAGATGAGGAAACTGAGGCCCAGCAGAGCTCAGCACCTTGTCTGGTGTCCCAAAGCCCATCGGGGCTGAAGGGCTCTGTCACCCCACAGCATAGCATGAGGTGGGAGCCAGGAGGTTGTGGGGACATTTCGTGAAGGCCACGGACTTGGAGCCTGCTGGCTGAGCCTCTGCTTCCCCCTTAGATCCCGGGGCTCAGTCTCCAGAAGTGTGTTCCAGGCTTTCTGCTATGGGGAGCCAGTCTGGGGCGCTGGCACGGAGCACCCAGGGCTCAGGGACCGGCCACGCTCTCACCCCTCCCCCCCAAGCCCCCCC
>NC_048232.1:80596799-80637459 GCF_002007445.2 Ailuropoda melanoleuca
CCCCCCACACCCCCACCCCTCCCCTGGCCTCGGAGCAACCCCAACCCCACTTCTCACCCAGCTAGGTGGCAGCCGGTTCCCTTCCTGCTTGAACAAAGACGGGAGGAAACCACAAGCTGACACACAGAGGTGGGGTCAGGGCAGCCAAGGGGTCCCTGGAAATTTACTGCTCTGACTGAGAAATTGCCTCTTCCCCATCACAGTGTCACGCACCCGTTCGCCACCCACAGCCACAGAATCGGACCCCGGCCCCATCCACATGGAACACACACGCACACACACGCGTGCGTGCACACACATACACACACACACACCCGCACTAACTCATACTCCCACCAGAGAACCAGGGAGGGGCCGCTGAGGGGTCCCAGGACCCTCTGCCTGTCACTGAGAGCCTCCCCCTCAACTTGACCCCCACCTTCCAGCAAACTCTTCCCCGAGAGGAACAGGGACACAAGGGAACCCTCACAGAAAACCAGAGACTGACCCCTCAAACTCCCAAAATTAGAAGGGCAGATTCTGAGTGTCGGGGTTGGGGGGAGGCGTGTGCGATATCGTCAGATCAGGAAAGCAGTTTCACGTAGAAAGGGAAGGAAAGGCACCACAATGGACACTGTCTCCCTCTGAATGGTGGGAGTCAGCAATTTCCTCTCCTTTTGATTTAGCTGTTTTTTTCTAATTTTTATACAGTGGACATAGATTACTTGAGAGAAAGAAATGCAACACTATTTTTAAATATATAAGTTTTCAGGGGACAAAAGAAATGTCTGAATCATTGAATCTTAAAGTTATAAATTCATAGAACCATTAAAGCATATAATCCAAGAGTTCAGGGGTGCCTGGGTGGCTTAGTCGTTAAGCATCTGCCTTCAGCTCAGGTCCTAATCCCAGGGTCCTGGGATCAAGCCCCGCATCTTTAAAAAAATAATAATAATCTAAGAGTTCAGACTGAAGGGGGCCTGGGGAGCCCATGGCGTGAACCTCGTTCATTGCAGGAATGCTATCTCTCTTTGCGTGCCTCCAGTGATGGGGGACTCACCATCTTACAAAGGCAGCTTCCCTTAAGGAGGGACAGAACTTCCCAGAACAGTCTATGCCTACGTCAGAATGCTAGGCCCCCATGCCACACCACCTGTCCCCCAGTCTGGCCATGGGACCCCCCCTCCCTTCCTCCACTCTAGCCGGTGGCTGTGTGGGGGCTGATCATGGGCTCTGCATACCCCTCCAGGGCATCCAGTATCTCATTGAGCACAAACTGCTGGCCCACAACGTCCAGGACATCGCCCAGTTCCTGTACAAGGGCGAGGGCCTCAACAAGACAGCCATCGGCACCTACCTGGGGGAGAGGTAAGGTGGGGCGTGGCCTTAGGCAGATAGGGAATGAGGGTGTGCAGGGGTGCACAGGTGTGTGCATGTGTGCAGGTAAACGAGGGAGTGAATTACGTTAGAGAAGTCATACCTCTTGGGCTCGAGAGGACTAACTGATCACCCCCTCCACCTTCTGAACCAAAGCCGGGCTTCCTTCCTTCCTCCATTCACTCGTTCGTTCAACAAATAGGTATGTTTTAGTATCTACCGTGTGCCCGGCAGTGTCTAATCCCTGGATTTACCCTAGTGAACAAGACAAACAAAACTCCTGCCCTCAGGGAGATACATTCTAGTGCGAAAGACAGATCCCCAAATATGTAAAATAGGCTAGAAAATTGTAAGTTCTTTGGCATGCAAATAAAGCAGGGAAGGGAGATGAGAACCACTGCAAACTGCAGGTCAAGGGTTGTGACTTTAAATATTGTGGACAGGAAGGGTCTCGTGGAGGAAGGGTCTCATGGAGAAAGTGACGCTTGACACTTCAAAGGGGTGAGCAGTAAAGACATCTGGGGGAAGAGCATGCCAGACAAAGGGGAAAGCACATGCAAAGGTCCTGGGGCAGAAGCATGCTCAAGGAACAGCGAAGAGACCAAGGGAGGGAAGAAGTAGTAGGTGACAAGGTGGGACTCCATGGGAGGGTTTTGGCGGAGGAGTGGTGGGAAAGGACGCCTCTGGCTGTTGGGGGTGGCAGGTGGGCTGGAAGTGACAAGGGGGGAGCCAGACCAGCAACCCTTCTCCCAGGCTCCCCAGTGAACACATTCCTTCTCCTAAGAGAGCAGAGGATGCAGGTGGCACAAAAGGGCAGAGCTTCCAGATTTGAGCTGGGAAGTGGGAAGAAATGAGAGTAGGCATGGTTCTCTCCATTGTACAGATGAGGACACGGGGGCTTGGGGAGGTCCAGGGGCTTGGGTAGGGTCATGCAGGCAGGAAGTGACAGAGGAAGGACTTGACACAGGGCAGGCTGCTCCCAAGCCAGGGCTCCCCTCCCGGGTGAACACACCGTGGGGGTGTATGGGGGCTGATATCGGCTCAGACAGAGGCGAGCAGACCAGAAGGTGGCTGGAGCCGGAAGGAGGACGCGGCTCCCCTCCCCCCACCTCCCCCACCTCCACTCCTCCAGGAGGTGGGTGCCAGCAAGTTCCCAAGTGCGTGTGCCTTCCTTCCTGCCCTCTCCAGGGATCCCCTCAATCTGCAGGTCCTCCAGGCCTTCGTGGACTGCCACGAGTTTGCCAACCTCAACCTCGTGCAGGCCCTCAGGTGAGTGGTCCGGGGAGCGGGGCCCCGCCCCCGGGGGGGTGGCCCAGCCTGGGGCGGGGAGGGGGCATCAGGAGCCACACCAAGGGCACGAACACAGCATCAGGAGCGGAAAGGAGGAAGTGAGGGGCAGGAATTCGCTGCTGACAGCAGCCCCCTCAGAGCTGAGGTCACGTGGGCTCACCGGGCGCCCTGCCGGGAGCAGCAGGTGCCTTCCTACTGCCGCTGGGGCTCGCCTTCTTACATTATTATAGCCGGATTGAATTACCCGGATGACCGTTACTATTACTTCCGCCATTCCCACTGCTTCTGAGATTAGGGTTTTGTTTGTTTTATTAATACAGTGTAGGAGGTATTCCCTTTATTATTACATATTAAGCCCTGAGCCAGACTGCCGGGTTCATATCCCAGCTCTGGGCCAAGTCTCTATGCCTCAGTTTCTTCATCTGTAAAATGGGAATACTAATAGTACCCAATTAGGGGCGCCTGGGCGGCACAGTCGGTTGGGCATCCAACTCTTGGTGTCCACGCGGTCATGATCTCAGGGTCCTGGGATCGAGCCCCACGGCAGGTTCTGTGCTCAGCAGGGAGTCTGCTTAAGATTCTTTCCCTCTCTCCCTCCCCCACCCCCCACTCACTCCCTCTGTCAAATAAATAAATAAATCTTTAAAAAAATAATAATAACAGGGGTGCCTGGGTGGCTCAGTGGTTAAGTAAGGGTCTGCCTTCGACTCAGGTCATGACCTCAGGGTCGCGGAATCAGGACCCAGGTCTGGTTCCCTGCTCCGCGGGGAGTCTGCTTCTCCCTCTGCCTCTGCCTCTCCTCCTGCTTGTACTCTCTCTCACTCTTTCTCTCAAATAAATAAATAAATAAAATATTTAAAAATAAAATAATAATAATAGTAGTAGTGGTACCAAATTCATAGGGCTGCTGGGGCGCTTGGGTGGCTCAGTCGTTAAGTGTCTGCCTTTGGCGCAGGGCATGGTCCCAGGGTCCTAGGATCAAGCCCCCCATCAGGCTCCCTGCTCCACTGGGAGCCTGCTTCTTCCTCTCCCTCTCCCCCTGCTTGTGTTCCCTCTCTCACTGGATGTCTCTCTCTCTGTCAAATAAATAAATAAAATATTTTTAAAAAATTAATAGGGCTGTAAAACTAAACAGAAAGTACTTAGAATTGGCTTAGTAAGTCTTGCTGCTATGGGTAGTGCCTGGAAAATGAGCTCCCGAATGGGGGCATTTGAATCTGGGCTTTGAAGGATGATTAGGAGTTTGCAAGGCAGAGAAGGAAGAAGCCACCACGATCCAAGCAATGTGGCCTTCCCTCCAATTCCCACGCTCTTTAAGGGAGAGGGGTAGGTGGTCGGGAGTCTCCAATATTCATTCCGCCCTTCTTTCTCAGGTTACGGAGCAGTCCCTGGGTGCCCAGGCCGGGGTGAGGCCCAGGGGGAGGTGTGAGAGCAGCACAGACAGCCCTTGCCCTTGGGGATCTAAGCCTGAAGCTCTGGAAGGGCTTAGGTTGGAAGAACAGGAAGCCCAGCCAGGGGAGGGCACCTGCCCAGGGGTCCCCAGTCAGATCCCAGGGCCGACGGAGTCACCCCCTGGGCTGAGGGGGAGGAGCCACAAGGGGTTCTGGGTTCCAGATGAGCCGAAAGGGGCACACACCCTGCTCCTGTACTTCGAAAGAAAAGGCACATCCGCGTGAGCCCAGAGGACGGGGGCAGACTCTCCCATTTACAGGATAAAGACTAAGGCTGAGAGAGAGAGAGGCAGAGCAGCTTATCCGGGGTCCCCCCCACCGGTGCCCCCGCAATCCCCACCTGCCCCACCACCCACAGCCCCATTCCTCCCCCAGGCAGTTCCTTTGGAGCTTCCGGCTGCCAGGCGAGGCCCAGAAGATCGATCGGATGATGGAGACGTTTGCCACCCGATACTGTCTTTGCAACCCAGGCGTGTTCCAGTCCACAGGTGCCCATGTGGGAGGGCACATGGGGCTGCAGGACCCCTCCGGAACTGCGGGCACATGGCCACCCCACCCTCTCAGGTCCCCCCCAAAACACCCAGATCCTGGGAGCCCACACTTCTTGGCTGAGTGCCAGCTTTGGGCCAGGACCTCTGCTGGGCACTTGTCAGGCACATGTCAGAGCTGCCTCAGGGCCCGGTCCTTGGGAGAGGAGACAGGACGTAATGCACCGTCCCCCTGGCCAAGGCAGCGGTGGCAGAGTCAGCCTATCCAGGACAGATTCCCAGAGGCAGTGGGGTCTGAACAGGGCTTTCAAGGATGAATAGGAGTTCTCTAGGAGGTCAAAGTGGAGAAAGGACCTTTTGGGCTGGAGTTTTCATCCAAGCAACGGCCAGAAGCAGGAAATACACTGGGCAGAAGGTTGGGGGCACAAGGGTATAGAAAATATCAGCAAAGATCAGTACTGCAGACCACCACCCGCCCCCCAGCAGGGTGGACAAGAAGTCATCATGGCTGGCTTGTCCTGGCTTCTTCTCTGTTCCTGAAGTTACCGCAGCAACAATAACGAATTCCATTTATTGAGCGCTACCTGGGCAAAGTCAGGGAATCTTTGCACCCACTCTCTGAGGTCAGCACTGTTCTCCTCTCTGCATCTAACACAGACTCAGAGAAGAGCCATGGCTTGTCCCTGGCTGTGTGACCATAGTCAGGTCCCACGGAGCACCTGCCCTACCTTGTAGTTGTGTATAAATTGGGGCTGTGTTTGTTTATCATCTTTCACCTTCACTAGTCTAAACACCCCACAGGGGTAAGGGACCATTTCAAATTTATTCCCCAGTGAATCCTTGGTCCACAGCATTTCGTGGGTGCACAGTAAATATTTGTAGAAAGGATGGAATTTTAAAGCACCAGAAGGGAATCAGTCTAACTGCGTCATTTTGTGACCTTGGGCATGTAACTGACCCTCCCCGTGCCTCAGTTTCCTGCTCTGTACAAGGGGCTAGTAACAGTGCTTGCCTCGCAGGGTTGTAATGGGCACGGGCAGCTACTCGGCGGTTCTGTCGGGCGCCACTGTTTTCAGAGGTAGGATCGTCGATGTTCTAGGGCGTGAAGATACTTCAGGTTAAACCTCCTGGTGTCACAGACGGAGAAGCTGAGGTCAAGTACATTCCCAAAGCCCACCGGGGGGTTGGAGACATAGCTGGACTTCCCTGGCTCTGGACCCAGAGCCTAAAAACGCCCCAGAGGAGCAGTCACCTCCCTCCCAAATGCTTAGCCCACCTCGCCCCCAGGCCCATGAAAGTCTGAGGGACGGCACAAGAGCTTGGGCCCCCGGAGCCCCACAACACCGGCAAGATTGCCTAGTTGCACGTGACTAAGGCTTGAACAGTGTAGCCAACAATACGTGTTCCCCGAGTTCTGCGGAGGCAGAGAACAGAGTGGGCAGGGAGGCTGGAAGGGCTCGGGGAGAGGCTTAAGCTCGAGCTGAAAGAGGAGGGTTGAAGTGGGTAGCAAAGGGAAGGGGAGGGCGTGCCTGGCAGGGGGCCCCCCTGTGAGAGCCAAGTGCAGGTGTGGGAAGGCGTGGGAGGGGCTCAGGAGCGCAGCGGAACTTTCTTTGGAGCAGGGAGGCCTGTAAGAGTGGGGAGGAGGCCAGGTCTCGAACGTCAAGCTAGGACAGCCCGGACTTTGGGGTGTTGAGACGGGTGATGCTTGACCCCTCGAAGCAGTCAGGGCAGAGGAGGGGAGAGTGACCAGGGCCAGGACCATGACCACTGTCCCATCTCGCAGACACCTGCTACGTCCTGTCCTTCTCCATCATCATGCTCAACACCAGCCTTCACAACCCCAATGTCCGGGACAGGCCGCCCTTCGAGCGCTTTGTGTCCATGAACCGCGGCATCAATGACGGCGGTGACCTGCCTGAGGAACAGCTGCGGGTAAGAGAGCCCACGGCCCAAGCCACCTGGTCGCCAGGCGTCTGGTCCCCAGGCCCGTCCTTGGGTGGACAGCCCACGAGGGGCGCCTCTGAGATGGAGCACTCCAAGAGGGGGCTCGGAGAGGGGCCACCCACGTTGGTGACTGTCTTGAGACGGGTGGTCTCAATCTGGGCACCCATCATTCGCACTTTCCAGAAAGGGCGCCTCCCACAACTGGGGTGTTTTGCTTGGAAGTCCAGATTCTTAGACTCTCTGCATGTCAGAGCTGAAAATCCTCAGACTCTGTTAAAAGCCTTCCCTCCTTCGGAGAGGGGGAAACTGAGTCTTCCACAAGGCAGCTCGCAAGCCAAGTGGAACGCAGGCCTCCTATCTCTTCCTCAAACAGCCCCCACTCCTGCCACAGTGCGCCAGGTCCCATGCCTGGCACGGGGCACCTAGGGATGAATCAACCACAGGCCCTGCCCAGCCCAAGCTCAGGGTCTGGTGGGAAGATGATGTGTATGTGAATCCCGTACTAACTACGGGGACGTAACTACGGAGACACAACTGTCATTCTCCTGGGGGCAGAGGAAGGGGGCCATCCTGGAAGACTTCACAGAGGAGATGGCTTCTTACTTGGGCCTTGAAGGCTGAATGGGAGTTTTCCACAGAGGGAAGCAGAGAAAGGGCATTCCAGAAAGGGGAAACCGCCAGAATCCAGGCCTCGCCTGGCTGGGAAAGGGAGAAGGGTCCAGAGTGGCAGCTTGGGGTTGCGGGGTATGTATGGACAGGAACAGGTGGCAAGGTGGAGCCGGAGCTTCCGAAGGAGGCTTTGAATGACAGCTTCAGGGTTTTGCCTGGTAACTATGGACAACACGGAGTTAGGAACCGTTTTGTAAACACGGGGGTGAGCTTCAGAGCCTGTGCAGCAAAAATGAATTGACAGTTCATTTCCAGGACTAAAGATGCCCCAGAGCTCAATAAAGCTCCTGTCGCCTCCCAGTGACAGCCTGGCAGGAGGGGAGGAGAGGGTGTGAACCCCACCCTTCCCAGCTTAGCACCCCGCCAACTGGGGGTGGGGGAGCCTGGGTCTGGAAGGACTCGGTGCCCCTCCCTGTTTAAGAATTGCCACGCCCTTAGCCCACCACCCTCCTTGGTCCCCAGAGTAGAAAGTTTATCATGGGGCAAGGTGGGGGAACCACAACACAGAATGAGGCCTTGAGAGCTGGTTAGAGCTCCAGTCAAATCCCGTCTCCACGCCCCCCCCCCGCCCCATGCGTCTGTCGGTGACCTTGGGGAATGACTCACCCCCCTCTCCAAGCCACCATTCTCTCAACCAGGATAATGATGCCTGCGTCACCGAGCTGCTGGGAGTAGCAATTTGTAAAAATGTAAAGGGCATAGCCCCTGCCAGGTAGAGAGCACGGGCTCTACATGGAGGCTTAGGTCACTCTGAAGAATAATTACCAATAATTTTAAAACTCCGGCACTTAGTAAAATGCCCGAAATCTAAAGTGCATTTGGGAATCGGTAAGTCATCTCACTGTGGTGCTGGTGGGGGGAAGCTGGGCACACCTGGTCTGGCAGATCATGAGTTAATGACATGACAGCATTATTGCCTCAGCCCCCCAACACCTCCATGAGCCTTCTGGAGCACCTCCCTCCTTAGGCATTTTCCCCCATTCAAGCCTTTTGTTAGTAACAATGCACTACATTTGTGAAGAGCTTGTAACTCTCTCCTCCTGGGCCTTAGGGTCTAGCATCTCAGTTTAGCCTCACACTGTCTGGGAGGTCTGGGAAGGGTTTATGACCCTCCTCGCAGCCAAGAGAAGCAGGCACAGAGGTGGGGAGGGGGTGCGGAGAAGGAACAGAAGGTCGGAGTCATAACCACATCCTGATCCCGGCTCCCCCACTCTCTGGTTGTGCGACGTTTGGTGAGTGGCTTGACCTCTCTGAGCTCCCAGCTCATAGGATTAGTGTAGAAATGTAAGGTATTTAGCCAAGTGCCTGTGTCGTGAGTGTGGCTAATGAATCCAGAGGCTTCCCAAGGTGGGAAGAGAACCCCACAAGTCTGGTCCTTGCTCTTCGGGGCTTTTACTGCAGAAGTCTGGTGGGAGCCCGGGAGCTGTGCGGATTGGGGGGCGTCTGCCCGCCTTCTCTCTGGGCCTCATCTTCCCTATATGTAAAGCAAGAACTCACCTTTAAGCACCTTCAGAAATTCAAAGTTTGCCACCTGGCAGAAGGATTCCTCATCGTGGTCCTGGAGCTTGGGCCCTGCGGAGGATACATCATGCTTCTAAGCTGAACGAGGCTTTGGAGAGGTGCACTATGGGAGGCAGGGGACAGGGGACAGAAGCCCGTCTTGCCCTGGCTATCCTGATAGGGCTGAGGCAGAATGCCTAAGAAACTCGGGGCAAAGGTACAGGGTGTGGACTCGGAGGATAGGAAATCAAATCCCAGCTCCCTTTATGGCTATGACCTTGAGTGTGAGCCTCAGTTTCTTCATCCACAAAGTGGACAGATGATGGTGCCCTCAGGTGGTTCTCCTGAGAAGCCTAGTTAATGCACTTCAAGCTCCTGGCACTGGGCAGGGTACCCAAAAAATGCCAAGAAGGGAACCACTCACTTTGAGAGAGCTGCCCAGAGACGGAGCTCAGGTGGAAGAGGGGAAGAAGGAGAGAGGCCAAGAAGGAGGGCTCTCCAGCCTCTGGTGTTATAGGTGGAGAAACTGAGGCCCAGGCAGGGGAACAGTCTCCCAGTTCAGGGCATCTTCTGCTGTGGGCAGCCCTGGACCTCCTGGATCCTTGCCCAAACATCTCCATCAGCACTGGCCATGTACCAGGCCCAGTTCTGGGCCCTCTATATTCTCATTAACTCCTCCTGACACCCTTAGGCAGTGAGCACCCCTCCCAATTTACAGCCAAGGAAACAGACCTCCAAGAGCAGTAGCTGGCCAGGGTCTCATAGTTTGTGAGGACACCAGCTTCGAACCCACGTCTGTCTGACTCCAGCGCCCTTCCTTCGGCAGAGACCAGAAGGCAGGATTTGGGGATGGAGGACTTGGCTGTGTTTCCCAGCTACCAGTTGCTTCCTGGCTAATGGAAGCTCAATTCATGTCATGGAAAAGATCAGGGATCAATTTGGCTTCAGATCTGTCAGCTTCAGGCTCAGCTTGATCAGGGTGCTCAGTGAGGGCAGGACTCGATCTGCTCTCTCCATCTCTCAGCAGCCTTCTCCTCCACGTTGGCTTCCCTCCTAAGCAGGTGTCTTCAAGCTGCGGCAGAGATGGCCCAGGAGGCTTCGGGGCTCATTCTTGCTTAGCAGTTCAAACTAAAGTCCCAGAATTAAGGCTTATTGGCTGGCTTGGGTCACATGTCCTCCCTGAACCTGTCACCGGAGGCCAGTGGGAGGAGATGTTCGGATTGCCCAGATGGGGGTCATTCCCTCCTTCCTGGAGCCTGGGCCAGGGGGCGGTGGGTGTCAACCCCCCTCAGGCATCTGGACAGAGTGTCTGGGCAGGTGAGCCCCCAGAGGAAAACTAGGGGTGGAGAGAGACAGACACAAGACCAGCAGACCCGCAGAACCGCTGGAAGGTGGCAGTTGTCTTTCTAATCACGTCTGCCCGGCCTGGTTTGGTGGCCGCCCACACTGTTTACTTACGGGGGAGGACTGGTGTTTACAAGGTGCAGGGATGGTAGATGAACGGAGCCATTTCCTCTGTGGGGGCAGAATGTGCAAGCTGATAGGCGACCCACAGAAGCTGCCAGGGGGCCCCTTGTGGGTACTGCAGAGGATGAGGCCCCCCTGTCTGGCCCCCTGCTTGCCTCCCGGGCCTCCCCAATGTTGGTCTGTGCTGACAGCGGTGCTGACAAGGCCTTTCTGCCACTGGCCTTTGTTCGATCAGCCAGCACCACTTGGGAATTCCCAGGGCTGGGCCTGGGCTGGAGGGGCCGCAGGGCTTCCCAGCTGCACTAAGGGTACAGGGGTTCCACAAAAAGGGCTAGTGGTCCCTGTTCCTCCCTGCACCGCCTCCCCCCAGCACAGCCAGGCCAAGCCAGGGCCTCCAGAGTCAGTCCGAAGCTACCTCCATCAAGCCCAGGGAAAGCTGCTTCTGGTGGCATTGTAACTCCCCCCAACCCCAGAGCTATCAGGTCAGCACAGACCTTTAAAAACCAGCAAAACACCATTTCTAAAACTTTGGGGGACTCAAACAGTACTTGTGAAATTTTTCACTTCAAATCTCAAGGAAACCATCGAAACAGCAGTATACACAAAGGCAACAGAAGGAGATGATTTAATTATCTTCGAGACGAGATCCAGCATTGGGTCTAGTTTTAATAAGCAGAAACTGTTTAGAAACGTATTTCCAAACAATTGGAAATAAGGGCAGGTTGATCGTAGAACACAGGGCCCCGTGGCAGGGGGTTCAGAACACACCGGGATGATCCATTGCGTACATCCACATGGAGGTCTCAGCCCTAGCTTGCATACCTCCAGGGACGAGGAACTCATTACTATACCAGCTTGCTCCATCCATATTCCAGCAGCTCGAACTGCTAGAAGGTCCTGCATGGAGAACTGAAATCTGTTTTCTGGGAACTCCCACCCCCGTGATCGCAGCCCACCTGGAACAGGTCTCTGCCCTTGAGAGCCGAGTTCGGCATCCCACCTTGAATCTGTCCTCGGGAGGGGCCTCTCAACACGGGCAGTCAATCCCCAACTCCCTGGTCGATCTCTGTGTCCCCTGACCCAGGGTACACCAGGAAGTCTCTGCTATTGCACCTAAGCAAAAGGGGGGCCCCCTCCCCTCACGGATGTTACCTAAGGAGGCCCGGACCCTGGCTGCAGTGTCCCCAGTGCGTACGTGTGTCTGAGCATTTATATGCGTGTGCCCACACACAGGTGAACATGTGTGGGGGTGTTACAGGCCCAACTGGGTGTCCTTGTCTGCAACGCTCTCAGACCCAGGGGTGCCCGTCTCTGACTCCCTTATCTGACATGGAAGAGGGGTGCTGGGTGGCTGGGTGAAGGCAGGAGCTGTGTGCCTCCCTCCCTCCTCTTCAGCTTCCCCTGGACCTAAGGCAGGGAGGGGCTCTCATCCCTGTGGAGTCCATTTAGCAACCCCCCCCCCCGAACTCTGAAGCGTCAGCATCTTTCTCCATATTTCTGCTGATGAGGACCAGCAGATCCGATAGGGTGAGGAACAGGCCCAGGCTCACACAGCCATCAGGTGACTAAGCTGAGATTTTAACCCAGATAGCCTGGCGCCAAAGCCAGCGCTCTTGCGGAATTCCAGCAACAGGGGCCGGGGAGGCGGAGCTGGGGGGCGCGGTTACCATCAACCGCCTGGTCCGTAAGGAGTTGCCAACCTGTTTGAGGCCAGGCCCTGGGGGAGTCCTGGGGGTTGTGACACCAGGCCTGCCCTGGGGGAGCGCCCCACCCAGTGGGGGAGACCCAGCCCGGCAAGCAGACAGGCACGGAAGTGGTGACAGGGTGGCGAGGGCCATGGGTGAGGCGGCTGGGCACAGTCTCTCTGAGGAGCGGCCTCCCCGCACACTGCTCTGGCCCCAGAGCAGGGAGACCTGGCACGTGGTGGGGTCAGGGACCCCAGCGGCCTGGGGGAAGCACGGAGAGTTCCCAGGCCACACGGGCCCCGCAGGGCCGAGGCTCTGGACTGGGCTGGACATCACAGCCCGGTCTTCCCCTCTCTTCTCTGGGGACAGAACCTCTTCGACAGCATCAAGAGTGAGCCCTTCTCCATCCCGGAGGACGACGGCAACGACCTCACTCATACCTTCTTCAACCCTGACCGCGAGGGCTGGCTCCTCAAGCTGGGTGAGGCGCACACTCGGGCACGGCACGCGGCAGACACACTCAGACACACACCGGACACACGCACACGTTAACATGCAGTCTCGGGGGTTAAGTCAGGTAACACACGCACACACACACACCGTTTCCTGACCCCCAGTGCAGCTGTCCGCCTGCCGCATCCCTCCATCTGTCTGTCCTGGGACAGTGGGGGGGGGGGGGGGGGGACGGGGGGGAAGAGGAGATAGNCCAACAGTCCCATAGACCCTTCAACTACAGGCCTGTCTCTCTTCCCGGAGGGCTTCTGAGGAAGCCAGGCCCAGAGAGGTTAGGGTACCCATCTGAGGCCACACAGCCAACAAGTGGGTAGGCAGAGGGTTGGGTGTCCCTGAGGTTGGGGGAGGAAGTGGGACAGGATGTGGCTCAGGGGAGCTTCCCTTCAGCATGATGAGGGGGCTGGGAGGACCTCCCGCCTGCAGAGAGCAGCCACGGGTGGAGGCTGGGGTGACGGCCGGCTGCAGAATCTGGCAGGGGAGCTGCAGGGCCCAGCCGTCTGCCCCTGGCCCCAGGCACACTCCTGGATGCCTCCCCAGCAGAGGCAGCCCAGCCGGGGACAGTGGCATTTGGAGGCAGGTAAGGACAGACACCTCGTGTTGGAGCAGAGCCCTGGGCTGGGGCTGCCCGCCCAAGCCCTCCCTGTCCCCATGCCCGTATCCCAGCCCTTCTGCGGACCACAGGGTCTCCTTCCTTGCCTGACAGACTGTTCCCAGCCCCAGGGCGACTCTAAGTCACAGATCCCAGCTCCTCCACGCATGTGCCAGTGGTCAGGTTCCTCGGCCTCAGTTTTCACAGCTGTGAAACGGGGACCATGGTCACTGGGAGGGTTCAGTGTGTGGCAAAAGGGCCAAGCACTTGGGCTCTGGAGCTAGGACCCCGGGCTCGAATCTGAGCTCTGCTGCAGGACCTTGAGCAGAAGACAGCCTCCCTGTGCCTTGGTCTCTTCATCCGTAAAATGGGGTTAATAACAGTCCCCTCCTCATAGGCAGTCGTAGGGATTACTAAGCAAATATTTTCTAAAAACATCTAGAACATTGCCTGGCAAGCCACAGATGAAATGCTTAGCACGGTGCCAGGCAGGGAGCAGTCCAAGGAATGAGCTGAGGGGGAAGGGCGGCCACTGGGCCTGGGGCCTGATAACGGAGGAGCCTTGAATGCCAGGTCAAGTGGCCAGGGGATGCCCGGGGTGATGGGCGCCACTAGGGTGTTTGAGTGACCAAGTGATGGGTCAGGGGGAAAGTGCGGTGGGTTGGGGGTTGGGAGGCTTGAGGGCAGGGGGCAGAGGAAAGCTCTCCAGGCCCTGCCGTCAAGGAAGGAAGTGTCAGTGGCCCAGGGAGAGGAAGTCCAGCTAACTGCGCCGTTGGCCTCTTGCAGGGGGCCGCGTGAAGACGTGGAAACGCCGCTGGTTCATCCTGACCGACAACTGTCTCTATTACTTCGAGTTCACCACTGTGAGCAGGGGTCTCCTGAGCCTGCCCCTGTCCCTCCCCCCCCTCCCCGACTCCCTCTCAGTGGTCCACTAACAGAGCTTGGGGCCCCTTTGAGATCATTCTGCCCCTCTCCACACCCATTTCACAGGGGGACAAACTGAGCTGAGCGGCAGGGAGGAGGAGGGGCAGGGCCAAGGGCCAAGACAGGGCCACACTTATAGTCCAGCCTCCTAACGTCCAGCCCCTCCGTTACCTGCTCCCCTCCCCCTCCAGGGCCGGACAGAGTCTGGGGAGATGAGTGCACTCCGCTATGGGTTTGGGGAGCCCCACAAGTTCATTCCCTGTCCTGGGTGTCAGGGCTGCATTTGCTGATCCTGGCCTTCCCCCTCCTCCCCCACTCCTGCAGGACAAGGAGCCACGGGGTATCATACCTCTTGAGAACCTCTCTGTGCAGAAGGTGGATGACCCCAAGAAGCCAGTAGGTGGCGCAGTTGGGTCCTGAGAGCCCCAGCCAACGGGGGCGGGGGCGGGGACGTATTTCTGAATACGTCCTTCTGAGAGGGCGGCTTGCCTGGGCCCTCCAGGAGGCCCTCGGTGGGTGGAGCTCAAGGTTGCCTCGGTTTCTCTCCCAAGGGATCCTGGGAGGCAGGTCAATGGCATCAAAAGGGGATGGTCTCATTGTCTCTCAGAGCCTGCCTCTGACACTGGCCGATGGCCTTGAGTAAGTCTCTGCTCCTTTCTGAGCCTCAGTTTCCCCTGCAGTCAGCCGGGGGTTTTAGGGGAAATGGTGCATTTAGGTCGAGCTGGCACATGGAAAGTTCTCAGCGTGAGGGGGAGCAGCTCCTGCCCCTTTGCCCGGCACGAGAAGCCGGCCCTGGGATGGGGTGCGTCTCGCTGTTTGTCCTCACTGAAGCCCAGGAAAGCCAGGCCAGCTGCCCTCTCCGCCCACCCCTGCCCAGCCCTCACCCCGCCACCTCCCCGCAGTTCTGCCTGGAGCTCTACAACCCCAGCTGCCGGGGCCAGAAGATCAAGGCGTGTAAGACGGACGGTGAGGGCAAGGTGGTGGAGGGCAAGCACGAGTCATACCGAATCTCTGCCTCCAGCGCGGAGGAGCGCGACCAGTGGATCGAGGCCATCCGGTAAGGGCTGGCTGGGCCTCCCGTCCCTTCCAGAGGCCCCTGCTTCTCTCTGGGCCTTGTCTCCTTGTCCGCAAAAGGGCTAAATCCAGAATCTCCCTCCTGTCTCTGGCATGCAAGTCAGCTCCTTGGGTGCCCGCACCGTGCCGGGCCCCCCGGGACACAGGGGAGTGAGGCCCCAACTTCATGGGCTGGCAGGACGATCCCGGGAGATGTAGCATGTAAAGCTCTTTGCCCAGTGCCCGGCACGTGGTCAGCACTCTCGAATGGCGCTCTCGTTAGCACCGGGATCCAAAGCGGCCCTAGAAAGACCTGGTGGAGAGGGAGGGAAGGGCTTTGTAGGGGAAAGACCAGTACTGGCAAAGACAAGAGGGCAGGTCAGTGCGTGGCCTGCCTGGACAGCAGCCTGGGGTCCTGCTCTGCAGGGACCGGGCAGTGGGGGACCAGGCTGCACGGGATAGCAGGGCCTTGGTCACCATGTCAGCTAGTGTGGGTTTCTCCTGGGGCCACTGCGAAGACTGGGAAACAGAGAAGGGGTGTGGCCAGGTGTGGAAGGTGTAGGGGCTGATCTGGGGGTGCCGAGATGGGCAGTGGAGGGACAGGTGGAAGGGAGCCAGGTGAGGGGCAGGAGCCAGTGGGGAGACATGGATGACGGTGGGTCCTGCCAGCCAGAGCAAGACACCAGAGTGGTCGCTGGGCCAGGAGCTGTGTCCCAGGGACTTGCGGGGTCTTTCCCCTCAAGCCATGCAGCAGTCTTGTGGAGTGGCCAGGCCAAACACACTCTGACCTCCATTTCACAGATGAGGCCTTGAACCCCCCCCCCACCCCCACCCAGGGGAGGGACCTGCCTCGCCACATAGTCGGTGGAAGGGCAAGCAGGTCTGTTGGCTTCACCTGGGCTCTGAGAGAAAGGGAGTCTGAAGAGGGGCCCAGAGAACTTGCAGAATTCTCGAGGCTGTCTGCTCTCAGCCTCACCCTCTCCCGCCCGGCCCGTGGGACTCCAGGCAAGGCTGCCTCACCGTAACTTGGTCCTTGGTCGGGCCATCTGGCCTTCCTCCTGCAGCCGAGCAGGCCGTCCCCTCCCTGGGAGACCCACACCCCTGCTACAAGCCCTGGGAGCTGAGAGCCCCTTGGCAGCCAGCCCAGCCCTGCGATCTTTTCACCTGCTCTCATTTCAGAGGCAGCATCACCCGTGTCCCCTTCTACGACCTGGTCTCTGCTCGGAAAAAGAAAATTGCCAACAAGCACTGAGCTTCCTGGGAGGTGGTGCCTGGGGCCAGGTGTCGCAGGAACCCCATGACCTGTGGTACCCGGAGACTTACGTCCCACCTCAGGGCACCCTTTCCTGGCCCACAGACATCTCCCTGCCCCCATGATTTTGAGCTATGGGGGGCGGGGGGGAGGCGCCAAGGCTCAGGAGGGTGGGTGGGAAACCCCAAGGGCTCAGACGTGGCACTTAGGTCCCCTGGCCCTCGGCACCCAGCCACCACCAGGAAAGGCCCCTGCGTCCTGCCCCAAGTCACTGCAGCAAGGAGCAAGGAAAGCAGCCCCAGAACCAGCACCCTGTCCTCCCTTCGGGCCTCAGTTTCCTCTGTTGTGGAACATCTCCCGCGCTCTGAAATGCTGTCGGCCCTCAAGGGAGGAGGAGCCGTGGGAATCCTGAGTGCTTCCAGCCCTTGGCCCTGGCAATGTCTCCTCCTTCTGCTCAGGGGTTTCTCAGCCAGCCTCTTCCCTGTCTCCAGCTGGGACTTGGCCGTCCCTGTCTGAGGGACACACACAGCTCAGACGCACAGACAGGACCGCTTGGAGACGCCAGGAGCACTGGACTAGGAGTCCAGTGCCCGCAATCTCCGTCCCAGCTCTGTCTCCAACTTGGTGTGTGCCCTCTCCTAGTCATACTCCTGTGGTTCTTGGGAAACTGCGGGGTTTGGATAGAAACGTCTTGGCGCACTCTGTGTCTGTGACCCCACCCCCAGCAACGGTAACAGCCCCGGTGCAGAGCTGTGCCCCAGCTGCCACCTGCCTCCTCAAGGACCACTTCCTTTTGGTAGAAGGACAAGATTGTACTGGGCCAAGAAGGACAAGATGTCTGCACTTGTTGCCTGAGCCGGAGGGGCTCTGACACAAGGCCGCAGGGAAGCCAAGAGCAGAGTGGGGCTCCAATCACAAGGATGTCCATTTTGGAGAAGGGGCAAGTGAGACTCCTCCAGAAAATGGCAGAGAGCGTTCCAGACAGATGTATTCAAGCAGGGCTGGCGGTACAGCCAAGAAGCCAAGAAGAGAGAGCTTTGTGAACCATGGTTACCAGGAGGGCTGCCTGGAGGCAGCACCCATGCCACTGAGTGACATAGAAGCTTGTGGCAGAGTCTCAGCCCTAGCCTCCCTGCTGACCCCTGACCGGGGGTCCTGTGGTGGTGAGCGGCTGCCCAGCTGGGTCCTGGCATCCTGAGACCTGCGGCAGCGCGTCAAGAGTTGAGCAGATTTCCCCACACACAGGCGGGCAGCTCTGCCTCCAGGGAAGCCCCAGCCTGGAGGAGGATTCCTTGAACAGAAGCCCTTCTGACCCCCTCACACAGGCTCTGGGGGAGTCCCTGGAGGGAAGTTCCCTGGCAGGAAAGCAGGAGATGCTGTTGCCTCTGCCCCAAGCCTGAGTGGGCGAGCCGGAGCAAGGTGCATTCCCCAAGGGAGAGGAGGCAGTCTCTCCTCCCCTCCACCCCCACTGACACATGCACGCCGTTCGTGGAGTCAGGATAGAATAGCTGTCTTGTGTGTGGTGAGATCCCCATCTCTGGAAGTGTGTAAGTGCCTAGTAATGACATGGTACTGAAGACGGCCTGGGTTGGGCATCTGCAGGGGGCCTTGGAGGACATTTGAGGACTTCTACAGACCCCATGTCAGCCTGGGAACTGGGTGGCACCACTGCCACCTCCTTTGTCCCCTGAAGGGACAGCCAGGGGTCATGGAAGGAGCACTAGGCTGAGGATCATGGACTCCGGGGTCTTCTGCCACTGGCATGCACTAGCTGTGTGGCCTTCGCCCCCCTCTTTCCTTCTCTGGCCCTCAGCTTCCTCCCCCATCATTGAGAGGGTGGAAGTGTTGATTTTCCAGGCATGAGCGGCTGTCCTGAGAATCACTCAGAAGACAGAATAAAGCTCATGGTCCATCTCGGGAGTGGGGACTGTTCCCTCTGTGATCACACCTGCCATCCTTGACCTCCCCCCACCCAGGCCCTTCACCCTCGTACCTTTCCCAGCTGAAGGCAGGAGGGCCAGACAGGGAAAAGTGGGCCCCCATGGACCCCCATCCTCAGGGCACCACAGCTGCCACTCGAACAGATGTCCCCAGAGGCTGGATTTGTGACAGAGGGCCCCTCAGAGCAGGGGCAGGGGTGAAGTAGCTCTGCCAAGGTCAGGGAAAGGCAAAAGAACTTCCCAGCAGGCAGTGCTGGCTGAAGAGAGAGTAAGCGGCTGCCTCGGGAGGCAGGTATCCAGGCTGTTTCTGGAAGGACACAAGCACAGGCTGGTATCAATGGTCAATGGGGGGGGGGGTTCCCGAGCTGGAATTCAGTAGCCTTCACTTATTGGTACTTTCCACCATGTTTCAGTAGCTACAGTGTTCCAGGCACTAGGGGGACAAGCATGGGGTTTACAATCGGGCGATCCTGAATTCTGGGGTTCTAGGCAGCCCCCTCTGGATGTGTAGGGCGCTGGAGTGGCCCCCACACCCCACCCCGGCCCCCTGCCTGAGATTCTGCCATTGAGTTGCTCCCTGAAGACTGAAGGTGCTGAAGTGATCGATTTCTCCGCACATTCTTTCCTGCGGCCCCTGCGCTTACCATGAACCAGGCTCCGCGCACGGAACCAGGCATCCAAAGATGATGGAGATAAAGCTGTGGTCCGCAAAGGGAGCTGGGTGCTGCTGGGGGAAACAGGTGCGAGGGAGCAGTGACAGCCTAGACCAAGCCATGGGGGCCGAGGGGCTTAACAGAGGAGCTGTGCGTGTTTGTTGGCAGGTGCCGGGGGAGGGGGGGAGACACACACCTGACCTTGCAGCGAGCTCACCTGGTGTCTGCTGCCCCACACACACACACACATGCACCAACTGTGAACTCCTCCCTGGCTAGACGGTCCCTGCTCGGTGCCTAGCACACAGTAGGTGCACGATGATTCTTGCTTAGAATGAAACCCACTGAAAAGGCCCTCTGGGCCGCAGCCTCACGGGGAGTGCAGAGACACAGGGAACTGGGAGAAAGTTAGTGCTGCTGTGGGTGGGGGGATTGGCCAAAGAGGTGGACAGGCCACATCACAATCGGGAAGGACCAGTGGGCTCGGCCCAGGTCCCTGGCCGCTCCGCCCACCTTCCCACCGACTGCCCTCCTCACTACGGGCAGCAGGGGGCTCCCACCACACGTGAATGAGAGGCTCCACTGCGCGGCCAGCTGGGAGGCCTGAGAACGGCCTCTTGCCGGAGGGGAAGCTACCCAGAGTACAGCTTGGGCCTGGGCACCCTGGAAGAGGAAACAGCTGGATCTGCATGCTCGAGCAGCCGTCGCAGGCACCGATGAGCACGCGGACCTGCGCTCTCCCCTCCTGCCGGGCACGGGGCCCCTGCTCAGCCCAGGAGTCAGATACCCCGGCTCTCTCCCTCTCTGGCCCTGGGACCCTGCACTAGTCCCCTAGCGCCTCTAGTGCAATCCTCCTCCTTGAGGGGTTGAGCCAGGTGAGTTCCATGACACAGACCTTTAATGAGGACTTCCCTGTGCAAGAGGGTCTCAGACATGGGCCCAACGCAGCCCCTGCCCTGGGGTGAATTGAGACTGTTTGGGGGGAGGGCCGTATGCAGGGGGAGCGGATGAGAAGGTGCCAGGAAAGCCACTCACTGTGAAGAGCCACAGGGGGGCAGTAGTGAGAGCCACCAGAGGGCCTGGGTTCAAGGCTTAACTCTGCCCTGTGTCTTTTTTCTTTTTTTTAAGATTTTATTTATTTATTTGACAGAGAGACAGCAGCGACAGAGGGAACACAAGCAGGGGGAGTGGGAGAGGAAGAAGCAGGCTCCCAGCAGAGCAGGGAGCCTGATACGGGGCTTGATCCCAGGACCCTGGGATCACGCCCTGAGCCGAAGGCAGATGCTTAACGACTGAGGCACCCAGGCACCCCTGCCCTGTGTCTTAAGCAAGTTTCCTAAACGATCTGAGCCTCAGATTTCCTATCTATAAAATGGGAATAATTCAATATGTTCAAAATACTTAGAACAGCGCTGGGTACCTACTCAGAGATGTGTTGAGTGCTATCGTTATCATTACAAGGCAAACCATGCACGTGCTTCCATGGTACAAAACAGGCTGGGGCCACTGGAGGAGGAGATTCGTGGAGGCAGGAGTGTTAAAGATCTGGGAAGCCTTCCTGGAAGAGGTGCCCATGAAAGATAAGCTAAGTGGAGGCCTGGCTCTTCCAGCCAATGAGGCCAGGAGGAGCTAGGGTAAGGAGGCTTAACAAGGCCAGGTACTTCTGGGATTCCTTTGGGCCCCAAACACAAGCCCCAGCGGGCCAAGAGTTTGAGGGAGGCTGGGCCCTGGCAAGGGCTGAGCTGCAGGCACAATAACCCCTCGAGTCTCTGAGACCACAGTACCCCTTGTCATGATGCCTGACCGGGGATCCAGGAACGTGGCCGCTGAGCAGAGGCCATCCCAGAACAAGGGAGGACAGGCTTGGCACAGAATGCCCTGGGATGGAGTAGGAAAGAGCAAGGAGGCTCCAGGAAGCAAGGGGGGGAGCCTCTGCCCTGTGCCTGGGGAGTGGGGGAGCACTTCTGGCCTGGTAACCCGGCGCTGGCACTGGGACCCTGGGCCCAGATGTCAGCAGGCAGGAGATGGGGGGCGGGCAGCCAGGAGTCGAGCGGCAGGTGTGAGAGACCTGGAGAAATTGATTTATTAGGGACAATGAAAGAAGCTAAATATGTTTGCTGGCTCAGCGATGACTCAGGCATTCCCCAGGGGTCCACAAAGTGTGAGCATCAAAGACTCAAAGACAGACCTCCTCCCACCCTGGCTGCCAGCTTCAAGGAGCCCCTCCTTCCCCTTGATGAAAGACCCACTGCCCCCCATGCCCGGAGGGCCTGGCCTCTGAGGGGCCGCAGAAACCCAGCCATTCCACCCAGCCTGCATGCCCCCCCCACCCTGCCAGACCTCCCCAGAATGGCTGAAGAGGTAAGACACATCTAGGTCAAAGCCTTGGCCTTGCCCCAAATTTCTGTGTGATCTTGGACAAGTGGCTGACCCTGTCTGGACCCACAATCACCAGAGAGGACCAATCCCCACCAAGAGCCCTAGCCCCCCCACCCTGTCTGGCAGTGTCATTCCCACCCCATTCGGCTTCTTCTAGGCAGCTGTGAGCACAGCCTCCTCTTCCTAAAATCCAACTTCCCTCCAGGAGAAAAGCCAGATTCCACAAGGCCTCCTTGGGGGAGGACATGCTCTTCTGGCACCTGGTTCCAGGCCAGCACTGGGCTACGGGAGAGACACAGACGTGTCAGAGTCTGAGGCCAGAGGCAGGGGAGAGAGAAGAGGGACAAATGACCTCCTCAAGCGGCAAAGCACTGGGGCCTGCAGGGAAGAACAGGGGAGAAGAGCCGGTGGGGCTAGGGAGGGACACCTGCCAGACAGTGGGGAGGGGATGGTCCTGATGGGAAGGACGGCCCAGGGAAATGCACGGAGCCCTAGCACAGTGGTGTGGCCCATTAGGGAGCAGCGAAGTGCTCAGTGGACCTAGAGGGGAGTTGCACCTGGAAGGCAGGCCCAGACACCCAGACACGCAGACCCTGGAGCCCTGGAGCCCTGGAGCCAGGGAAGGGCTCGCTGTGAGAGTGGCTGGAGGCTATTTGTGGGAAGTCCCTCCAGCTGCTTGTGGGGATGGATTAAGGAGGCAGCAGGGCAGCATGCGGGCTGGAGGAAAGGGGAAGGGACAGGCAGAGCCTGGACAGGAGCAGCATGGGTATGGGGTGGCGGGGAGAGCCAAGAGGCTTGAAACGCTTCTCCCACACCCACTGCGCAAGGCAGAGGCTAAGGCCTCCTTCACCTTTGCCCTGGAGGGCGGTATTTGCAGAGGTCTCCTTTTATGTACTCCTGTGAGTTCTTAGCTGACTCTCAGAACTAGCGCACAAAGACCTGGTGCTCCTGATTTGGCCCAGACCCCCAGCCACCGCACGGTACCGAGCATCACGGCCGGGGCCGCCGATCACAGAGCACTAACTAGCACCGGGACCTCTGCCAACAAGGCGCCTCCCCACCTCCCAACGCTCTCCAGCGTGGCACTGTCGTCCCCGCTTTACAGATCCCCACTTCCAGGGCACGTGGCTCAGCCAGGAGGGCCTGAGCCAGCATGGAACCAGCACTACCCGACTTCAGACCCAAATAGATTTAGAGCGGCCACAAAATCATCATCCAAAGTGGGACCCGTGAAAAAGTACTAGAATGCGGGGTTAGAGGGGATGCCAGCACAGGAGGAGTAAACCAGGCTGCCCCAGGTACCCTGAGACATATGCTCACCCAAGAGACTGGTCACATCCGCAGGAGTCCACCTGGGGACATCCAGGTGGCCCTGTTGGCCAGAAGGGATGTGACCTATGGCTGCTAAATCCTAGAGAAGCAAAGGGCAGTGGTTCTATCCAGCACACACACTGGGCCCCAGGCCTCTACCACCACCCAATGCCAGGGAACTCTTCCCCTTCGTGAGTTTCCCCAAGTCCTGCCCCAGTGCTAGTGTGTGGGCTGATCACAAGGACCGTGAGCCAAGTTCACCATATGCCCTCTGCAGATGTTAGCCGCCGCTCTTAGATTCTTGATGGGGGCTGCCTTACAAGGGTGAGAGCAAGGGTACCCTGACAGGTGCCAGGAGCAGCCCACGCCATCCTTCCAAGACCAGCCGAAGCCCTCCTCCTACAGGAAGTCCTCCCTGATCACCCCAGCCCCTTTAAGACTCCAGAGCTGTCCGAAAACAGGTGTGCTAGCCCCAAACCTCCAAAGGAGACCCAGCACCTGCTTCGGTCCTGATCTTAAGTGTTCACAGTTCTGGCTTTTGGCCAGCCGGTCTTGTGGTTTGGGGCTGCAAGTCTTACGGGAGGGTATAAGCTTTAGTTCCGCTGCTAGACTCCAAAGTCCCCAAGCCCTCTCCTTCTCCCCATCTCTCAGCTGCTGCACGGGGACTTCCAGCCTCATCCAGCGACGCCCGGGCCTGTAAAATCATCCTTCTCCTTCCTCATGAGGAAACTGAGGCTCACAGAGCTTAAGGGGCATGTCCAAGGGCCGCCCCACCACGGAGGCTCCACGGGGAAGATGGAGGCAAAGGGTACCAACATGCACGGAGCGTGCATTCTCTCTTTGCTTCTCTTAGTAGCCCGCGAGATGGACAGGGTTATTCCCATCTAACGGATGAGTACGTAGAGGCTCGCCAGAAGATTAACTCCTTGACCTTAACAGTCCCTTTGATCCTCTGAAGCAAAAGCTTAATTCCCTTTTCTTCCTCCTCCAGATTTTCATTTAATGAATAAGAGCCCAGAGAGGACCCTGCTTTGACCCAAAGAAAGTATTTTTTGAATAAAATGTCCCCTATTAAAAACAACAAAACATGCTCATTATAGAAAAGTTGGCTGATGCAACGATCAGGAAGGAAAACGACTTAGCTCAAGAATTCCTCTAGCTGATTAGTAGAAAAACTTAAGATGATCTCCCGTACACCTGTAAGCTTCACGTGTTACATCTGTGCAATGTTGTGGCATATACAAGTCTGTAATGTGTGTCTCCCTAACACCATGGAATTCATGTTCCCCCACGTGTAGCAGTCAGGACAGGCTAGGTTATGCCGTGGAAACAAATAATCCTTAATGTCACTGGCTTCACACACGAGAGTTTATGCCTTGCTCACACTGTCTGTCCAGTGGCGGGGGGCGGGGGGTTGGACAGGGGCCTCTGTTTATCGGTCACTCAGGAACCCAGGCTTAAGGGCTGCTCTCCCCACACAGGCTGCCAGGAGCGTTGTCTGGATATGACTCATGACTTTGGCTCACATTTCATTGGCCGAAGCAAGTCATATGGCCACCTAACTTCAAGAGGGAAGAGAAGGACCATCTTGCCACCTGCCCTTTGAGAAGAGAGAACAGAAATACTTAGACTGCAGAACTAATCCCAGTTACAACTAGGATGCCCAACTGTCCTCATTTTCTCGGGGCCAATGGGGTTCCTAGAATACAGGACTGTCAGAGCTGAAACTGAGAATGTCCTGGGCAAACCAGAACACGTCGTTCCCCCTCACTGTGCCACACCGTCCATTCTTCACCAACCCACTTCTTAATGACAATAGGTCCTCTAGCAGATGAGTCCAAGTTTTTCTGCCCTAACCCCCTATTGTTGGAGACTTACATTGTTTCTAGTTTTGCACATGTATAAATACATTGTCTAAAATAGTGTCAGGAATAAAACCTTGTCCATAGGGCTTCTCGGGAGTGCAACTACGGACCATTTACGGGGCTTGGAACACCTGCTGTCCATTCGTATTTCGGAAGGGTTGGGCCGGTCTAACTGAGTCTTCTGTACCAGGAGCAAGAGCCCACTTCTGAACCCGCACCTGGAGCCCGGAGCCCGGGGAGCACCAATCCTTGAATCTTAGCACCAGAATCACCTGCAGGCCTTCCTAAAATGCAGAGAGCTGAGCCCCACCCCCAGAGTCTGATTCAATAGCTCTGAGGTGCGAAGTCTCCAGGTAATACTGATGCCTCTGACCTGGGACCGCACTTGGAGAACCACTGGCCTAGGGGTTAAATGCCCCTGCTTGGCAGTGTGACAGGGGATTCCGCTCAGCTATTCCGCAGCTGTGTAACCGGGGGCAAATTACATAATTAACCGCTCTCGGCCTCAGTTTCCTCCTCTGTGAATTGGGGCCATGGTGAGGATTTAGAGCAGCTAACATTTGCAGAGCTCTGAAAGGCACGATGCTGGAGTTCACTTAAAGTGAGTTTGATTCAGCAGTGGATTAAATAACTTCATGTTTTAAAATATTGGTTAATTTGAATGGAATTACATTTATTAAAGTTTGCGTGCCTTTCAGCTCTCTGGGTGGGAATAGATTTCTTTCCACGTGATGGTTAAGCACCTGTGTTTCCTTTCTGGTGTGAATTGTCTGCTCCTGCCCTGTGCCCGTCCCTGTACCTGTGGGTTTCCCAGGCTCATTACAGAGCAAGACAGCAGACACCATTAGCTCTCGTCTGCTACAACAATTTTTCCAAAGCTGCTGCCTGCCTTTCCACTGGGGTCATTTTTCTGGCTTACAGAGTTGCCAAATCCATCCGACTTTCCCAGTTTTATCTCCTCTATCACTTTAAAGCCGAGATGGTCTCCCTTCTCCAGAATGTGAAATGTATAAAGGAACTGAATTTTGAATGATGGGATTTCGTGCACCTACGGTTGGCGGGGCGGGAGGAGGGTGTCCTCCCGGCTCACCTCAAACCCTCTCTCTGGTCACGGCACAGGGCATAGGCAGGAACTGGGGGCCTCAGCACTACCGACCACCCCTCACCCTCAGCTCGGCCCCACACACAGGCAGAGTGTCTGTCTCCCCATCCGCAGAGGCCCCCTCCGGAGAGGCGCGGGGAGTTCGGGGTGGGAAAGGGCCCCTGGAAGCCCAAGTGGCCCATTCTCCAGCTGGAGACAGGAGGACCAAAGGGTGTGGGAGCTGGCCACAAGGCTTAGCAGCCTCAGGTTTGGATTTCTCAGGTGTTTGCCCTGTGGGCTTTGCCTGTGCGGGTCTCTGTCTTCTCATCTATAAAATGGGAGTGATGATGGCCACATCGAGGGGAAATTTTAAATGGGACCAACAACCACCCTGTGCTTAGCAGAGCGCTGGGTGCAAAGTGCACACTGAATAAAAAGGACTTGGGGTTATGCCCCATTCTACTCCCATGGGGAGGGCGTGGGCCCCACAGCCTTTTCTTCCCTTTGGACTGAAAATAACCAGCACCCAGCCCCCAGTCCCCAGTGCCTCAAAGCCCAGGCCCTCCAGCTGCAGCTCTGGCCATCAGCCCTATGAGGGGACAGCGCCGCCCAGGCTCCCTGGCACCCCCCCACCCACCCCATCCCCCGGCCCCGGTAGAGGATAGGGCACGCTTACCCTTGTGGCAGGAGCACGGAGGGGACTGGACACCCTCCCCCACCACGGGCCACAGCACCCAGCCACCAGCATGCCACCAGCAGGCATTCACCCCAGGCTCCCTGGCTCCCGCGCCACTGGGCACGGGGCTCGGGCCTGATTTCCATAATAATCAGCCACAGATCTTCCCTTCTAAAGGCCTGGAGCGGCTGCTGGGAAGCTCCCCCGGGAGGCACCTCCCATCCCGACCACCCCCGCCACCCCAGAGGGAGCCTCGTTTTTAAAAGCTTTTGAGAAACCAAGAAACCAGTGGCGCTGCTGGCAGCTGGGAGACACCCCGGGGTGTCGTTCTCGGTGTGGCGTGAAGGAGGGGGGCTCCAGATGCGGGAGGCACAGAGGCAGAGGCCTGGAGCACTGGAGACCAGGCTCGGAGACCAGAGGCAGAGGAGGGAAACTGAGGCCACAGAGGGAGGAGACACATTTCGAGGCCTGCTCTCATGGGGGCCTCACAGTGACCCTGACAGTGGATTCTCTGCTAAGCCCCACTTTACAGATGCGGAAACTGAGGCCCGGAGAGGTTTCAGGTCTTCCCAGCTGATAAGTGGCAGGGCAAAGACCCCCTTCCAGAATGGCAGATCCTAGAGCTCATGGCCTGCCCACCCTGCCTCCTCCCCAACACTAACTGGACTTGCCGATCCAGGTTGGAAACCCAGCTCTACGGCCTCCCAACCAGGGGTGGCCAAACTAAGCCCACAGGCCAACAGCCCTTTGGGTACAACCTGGAACCAAGCAGGGTTTTTAAATTTTTGAATATTAAAAAAAAATATCAAAAGAAGACTATTTCCTGACACGTGAAAATTATGTGAAATTCAAATCCCAACGCTCATACAGTTTTATCACAACACAGCTATACTCATTCCTTTTTGCTACTGAATACGGCTGCCTTTTCCACCACGATGGCAGACTTGAGTCTGGGTGACGGAGAGGTATGGCCCCAAAAGCTGGATACATTTCCTACCTAGCACTTTCCGGAAAATGTTTGCCCACCCCCACACCAAGGGGACAAGTGATGAAGTCTCTGAGGTTTGGTTTCCTCATCCGGACAAATGGAAACAATGTTAAATGAAAATTAAATGAGAAGACCAGCAAAGCACCACGCACACAATTAGTCCTTTCTACTCCCCCATTGGAAATACCTTTTATTTTCTCCTAGCCCTCTTCCTCACTGCCTCCCTGTCACCAATCACGGCACCTGGATGAATGCTCCTTGAGCTCGAAGTGTCCATCCCCCCCCCCAGCTCTACTTGTCTTCATTCCACGTGCCCCAGCTGAGCCCCCAGCCACCTATCCAGTCAGTGAGCAAGCCCACTGGTTCCACCTCCAGTGCCCAGCACCGTCCCTGGCACACAGCAGGTGCTCAGCAAACATTTGCTAGATGGATGGATGGATAGATACTTTGCAGTCTTTTCCTTTTATCCATCCCCTCTGTTCTGACCTTCATCACCGCCTGCCAGGTCTCTCTGTCCCCCTGGAGTTCTCTCCATGTTATCTACTACCCTGCAGACAGGGTGACGAGCCTGTGGCATGTGACCTGCCTCTGTCATGCCTTACCACACCCCTACTCCTGGCTCCTCACGGCCCTCTCCATTCAGGCCATGCTCCCCAGGGCCGTCTTACCAAATATCCAAACCACTAGCAATTGCCTAAATCCAAGAGGTTAGATCAAGCCTCCAGGCGGTCGCTCATGCCCTGCCTGGAATCTTCTTTTTTATCTGCAGTCCATTGGGCCTAGCATCTTCTACTGAACCCCCCAAGACTCAGTTCAGACCCTGACTCTGTGAAACTTTTCCAGATCTCTCACCCACCTCCACTGCCCCCCAGTGTACCAGAGCTCTCCTCGCACCAGTGGGGTTTGGGGGCCATTATGAATATGCATGAATATGAAGGCATGAATATGCATTCTCCTGGTGAGCCTGGGAGCCTCCTGAAGACTGAGGGCGTGGCTGGTATTTCTGTGTCACCAGTTCCAGCAAAGGCATGGCCACAGAAGTCACTTCGTCCATGTTTTATAAATGAACCAAAGAAGGAAAAAAGGAATCGATACAGATGGTATCGAGCAAGTTGTCTCTTGCTCAACAGCAAGCACTGGCTCTCCAGGTCCCTACAGGGGCCAGCCACCCCACCGGCTCTCGGATTCCCCACACGCTACATAAAGTACCTGTGACCCGCTGCCCCGCCTTGTCCCAAGACGCACCCCCCAGGCCTCACCTCCCTAAAGTGTCCCAGTCTCCAAGCATTTGCTTATGCAGTTCCCTCCCTCTTTCTCCCCCTCCTCACTCACCCCCTTTTGTGCCTATGGGACCCCTGACCATCCTTGGAGCTCTCACGGGGCTTCGGGGACCAGGGGCGCCTGAAGTAGGGGGCCAACTACACTCACATTCCCCAACCCCCCCAGGCAAAAGCCAGCGAGCGGGGCTCTGACGAGGAGGACTTGGGTCCAGGGTGAGTGAAGCCTGTCGATGTCTACCACGGGGACATCGGTTCACCTCTTGAAGTGAAACAGAGACTAACACCCGCCACAGCGGGCCGCCCGGGAGGTTAGAGAGGCTGCTGTCTGAAGTTTCCGGCACCCAGTAGGTGTTCCCTAAAAAGCAGCTATTTCTAGTCCTGCTTGGAGCCCCCCCTGCCCAGAGAGCAGGCCCAGGGAGCAGACCTAGACCTCCCCCCAACCTGCAGCCCCGACCTCTGTCTTTCTCGTTCTCTCCCTCACCCCGACAGCGCCGGCAGCCAGCCACGGATGTTGCTGCAGACAGAATGCCAATGAGGCCCTTCCCTAAGCGCGCCCATGTACGAAGCCGAGGCCGGGACAGGGCTCAGAATGAAGGCAGGACTGGACCGGGACAGGGGCAGGCAGAATGGAGGCCGAGACAGGAGAGGGGCAGTGGCCGGGGTCAGAGTCCTGGATGAAGATGAGGCAGCTAGAAAGGAGAGGGGCCAGGGCAGCACAGGGTGGAGGCTGGCACTGGGAGGAGCCAGGCTGGGGCAGGAATCTTTGGGCTGGAGCAGGGGCTGGGTTTAGGATGGAGATGGGGCTGTGGCAGGGATCAGGACAAAATCACCTCCAGGGGAGGAAGGAGTCCAAGAGGGAGCAGGGAGAGCAGAGGCAGGAGCCACCGACCTTGAGTGATGGGGGCAGCCCCACCCCTGCCAACCTCCTTCTTTTGGCAGGAGTGCAGCAGAAGGGGACCAAGGACTCACCCAGACCCTGGCAAAGAGGGGTTCAGAGTTCAACCAGCCTGTCTCCAGGCTCAGAGAGGAGGCAGGAGGGAGGGGAGTGGGAAGGGTTAAGAAGGGGGGCAGGGTTCGAGGGCTAACAAACCAGACAGCCCACTCCCGGACATATTCAAGCCCACGCCACAGAAGGACAATTGAACCCCTTTCACATGCCCTGCTGGTCCCACACCCTCTTTTTGGAAGGCCAGTGCCCCAGCCAGGGATGCTTTTATTTCCCCATTCCAAACCCCGGGTCCTCTCAACCCCAAGTCATCCCCCATGTCCACGTTCACAGACTCTCGCAGCCCTCATACACTCCAGTCCTGACCTCCCCCAGCAGTGACCAATCTCTCCCCTGCCCTCAGGCCTCGATGCTGCCGGTTCCATTCTGGGGGTCCCAGGGTGCCTGCTGGGGTGTATCCCCCATCAATGGGCTGAGTCCTCACAAACCTCACGGGGAAGCGTCCGTAGCCTGGTGGTTACGCTCATGAGCTTGGGACTCTACTGGGCCAGGTTTGAGTCCCAGGAGCTTCTTTTGCACGCAGTAGGTGCTTCCTCACTGCTAGCCCCCGCCTCCGCCCCTCGCCCTCCCATGGCACTTCAGGTCAGGATATACACAGAGCAGGTACCCAACCATGGCTCCCGGGCTGAGCTGAGGGACCCTCCTGTTCCTGCGAGCCCCTCGGGCCTGAGAGGAGTCATAGGTGTCCCCCCTGCCTGGGCTCCCCAGCCCAAACCCCGAGCTGTCCAGCTTGGGGGAAAGGCCCATTGCTCATTCCCCTTGAGTCTCCGCAAGTCAGGCAATCAATCGGTCACCATGGAAACCAGCCCTCCAATCAGAGGCAGGCACTTCCTGGTAGCGCCAGCGCCACCCACCCACCCATTCAGGCCAGGCTGTGTGGGTCTCTCACCTAGGACTGCTCTGGGGGAACAGGGGGGAGCCTGGCATAATCTGTAGGCAACTGCCTGCATCCCCAAGATTCTGGGGTCCCAAAGAAAGAATGCTTTCTTGGAGGTGGGGAGAGGGACCATTCTAGCTGACTTCCTGATTTTTACACGATTCACCCCCATACATTGCTGCCCTTGGTGCTCAGAACAGACCTGGGTGGCGGGGATCATTAGCCCACTGGGCAGAAGGGAAAGCTGAGGGAAGCCCTGAAGGGAAGCTGGGCACACACCTCCTCCCCGAGCCCCCCCCCCATCTCCACCCCTTCCTTCCTGGCCAGAGGAGAGGGCGCAGGGAAGGGGTGGGCAGAGCTCTTGGCCCCATTACAGCCAGCACCCGCTTTCCCACTAGATCTGCACCTGCCACTCACAGTGCCCATTAGTGCCGGGCCCACCTCGAACCATTAGCCAGGATCTCTGGGCCTGCCCACCCACGCCCAGCTGCAGCCTCCGGCCCCAGCCACCCAGCCCCCTCCTGCACTGCCTGCCAGCTTGGACAGAGCCCAGACTCTGAGTCAGAGAGCCCCAAGTTCAACAACTGGCTCCTCGCTAGTGAGCTGAGTAAGCCAGGTCACCTCTCCGAGCCTCAGTTTCTGTTTGGAAAATGGGAACGATTATCCCTGTCGTATCAGGGAGTGGTAGAGTCAAACAAAGGATCTAGAGACCTTAGCACAAGGCCTGGTATGTGACTCATACTCAGTAAATGGAGAGAAGCCCCTCTCTCCATCCCTGTTGCCCCTCTCAAAACCATCCCTTGATGCTGAGCTGAGGCTTCTCTGGGGCCCCCTTGCTAAGAGGAGGGAGGAGGCGGATGTTACTATCATTAATAACCCGCCCAGGAAAATAGAAGTTACAGACAAGACTTAGAGGAGGCAGCAACGCGATCCCCAGACACAGTGAGGAAGAGGCAGGATTTGAACCCAGGTCTGTCTGATTCAGACCCGAGCCCTCTCTGAGGCAACACACCCTCTCCTGGCCAGTCACCCTGGGCCACTGCTGTCCAGCTCCCCACTGTGCTCAACGCGGATTGAGGACCCACAGTATCCCTGGCGCCTGAGGCACCCACCACCACGTCCGGCCCCGAGGGCTGCTCGCAGAGCTACAAGGGGAGACAAGGGGATGTTGAGATGCGCTGGGGCACCTGAACTGGTGGGGTGATGGGGAGACCTCTGGAGGAAGGAAGAGGTTATTTTCACTCTTCAGGCTGGGGTCCTAGCACCACACAGTTGCTCCTGCTGCCCACTGTTTCGGGAGTTTCCGTCTTCTGCCTACAAGTGCCCCGTTACTGCACCCCGTCTGCTGGCACCCAAAGGATGCTGTGCCGAGAACCATCTGGCCCAGCACCCCAAGCCCTGCTCAACAGGGGCAACTGTTTCAGCTTCATTTCCTCCCTCCCAAACCCAGTGCTCTCTCTCCCGTCACCTTTACTGAGCAACTACTATGTGCCAGGCACTGCAGGAGACACATCTACCAATGGCCTAGCCACCCAGCAAGGAGGAAACAGACCAAGGAGGAAACAGAGGCACAGAGAGTGTAAGCGGATTTCTCAAGGTCACACACCTGACAAATGCCAGAATCAGGATTTGAACTCCGATCTTCGAGTCTTCAAAGGCCACTACGTCAGCATGCTACCTGAAGGAAGCCCCTGGGGCCTCTTTGATTGGATCTGTCTCTTTTCCCTGCACCTCTTCCTGATGACCCCTCTAGGACAGGATGGAGCAACTTGATGCCAGCTATTATCATATTTCTGCTTCCCCTTTCCCTCTTCCCTCCTCCAGAAAACAAATTGATTCATCAAATTATACCTTTAATCTGTCCTGGGGAAGGGGCGGGATGGGCCTCAGCCCCTCCAGGAGGAAGCAGTGCTGATAATCAGCCCACCCAGCCATGCACTGGGAACGTTTCCCTAGGCTCTACCCTCCCATGATTAAACACTAATTGCCGCCATGCTCTCAAATTGAGGACTTTAATTTCCCGAAACGAAAAATACATTTCAATCAGTTCCTCTCCCAAACCATCCCTCCTAAGAGGAGCCAGGACCAGCACACGAGCTCTTGGAGAAGGAAGACAGATGAGCCTACATCCTGCATGCCTGCCCGTACCTACCTACCGTCACCGCCACTTCTGTCCTTCGCAGGTGCCCCTGCAGGAGGGGGCCCTGTGGGGACCTGAAGTGTTCCAGGGGCACCCAAGACATTCTTACAATTGTGGGCTCAGAAAACTGAGTCAGGGCCCCTGGCCCCAGGGTCAGAACCAGATGACAGGGGCACAAGGATGGTCAGCCACAGGCAGGGTGGCAGCTGCCCTCCCTGCCCCCCAAGTACCCCCAGGTCAGTCTGGTCCTTGATGCTTCATCTCAGCCCAAAAGAGTGGGTGGAGGCCGGGCAGGAGCCCAGTGAGAGAAGAGACTGAGAGGGGGGCAGATGACCTCCCCTGCTGGGTCTCGGGGTCCTTATCTGTCCCAGAGGGGGCTGCAGAGGGGCTCAGGGTCAAGAGCTCAAAGGTCCTTTGGTCTGTGTCTCCCAGACCAGGACTCGGCTGGTGCAGATTCTCCAGTTCAGATCCCAGAGGAGGCTCACCAGGTCTGCAAAGGGGGTCTAGCTGCTGACAGTTTATTAAAAGCTTTCTAAACGACTAATGCATGGCTGGGTTTTGGGAACTGCTAGGTTAACCCAACCCCCTCTGTTATCAGGTGTGAAAGTGGGCCCAGAGAAGGTGAGTGTCTAGCTCAAGGTCACACAGTGAGCCAGAGGGTTAGGCCAGATGACCCACTGCCCTTCCAGTGTAGATATTTCAAGGAAGGGAGGAAAGGCAAACAGTGAAGGGGCGCTCAGGTGCGGCACCCACTGTCGGGGAGAGGAAGCGTTGCTGAGCACTGGGGGGCCAAGAACCCTCAAATTTCCACTTGGGAACCACATTCCCTCCCCAGTGTTGGTTTTAGACTTGAACAAGTTACTCCTTTACTCCTGAAAGTGGAGGGGCCTGGGGATTTGCATGCAGTCTCTCTAAGGTCCATTCTGGCTCCAGAATCCTCCAGCCAGGCCATCCGGAATCACTATCATCACCATCAGCATCACCATCGCCGTCTTCATCATCATCCTGGCAGACATTCATTGGGCATTCATTAAGTCAGGCGCTGAGCTAAGCAATCGCCACGGATTACTCTTTTCTACCCTCTCAAACATCCTAAGATCTCCTTCCCCACCACACCCCCAACCCTTACAGAGGAGCCAAGAGAGGCTCAGGGAGGTCTCTCTCAGAAATCAAGCAGAGAGATAAGGCTCTCGGGACTCGAACTCCACCATGCGTCAGTGCAGACAACGCTCCAGGACCGGGCGCTGCACAGGAGACCCGGTGGGGCGGCGCGAACCCCGGCTCAGCGCTCTGTATCCGGCGCCGCCGGGGGCCTTCAGCAAAGCTCAGCGACGCGGAGGCTGCCCGGCGCCACCCCGCCTGGGCGCTCCCCGCACGGACCTGCCGCGTCAGGCGTAGATCCGCCGGGAAGGGGAGGGGGTGGGCTGCCGGGCCCCCAACGCTCGGGGACCGCCTCTCCTCCGAGCCTGCGGAGTGGGGGAAGGGGCGCGAGTGCACTGGGACAGGGGCGGAAGGGGGGACACCAACTGAAGACGGGCGGGGCCCATAAGGAGAGTAGCCCCGCAGAACGTCCAAGGGCAAAAGGCTCGTGACGCCACCTCGTCCACTTCCCGTCTTCCCTTTCCTGCGCCCCCCGACACACGCAGCCACCCACACCCATGTCGCAGGTGGCTTGTCCTAAGTCGGACGGCCGGAGCAGGACCAGAACCAGGCTGCCCTCCGCCGGGTTGCCAGCCCTGATCAAGAGGCTGGGAAGGGGCGGGGAGCAGGGGAGGGCGGGGAGCTGACGGCCCCAGCGTAGGATTTGGAAGGTGGCAGAGGACGACATCCAGGACCGTGCCCCCACCCGCTCCACCCGCCGAGCCGCGCCCGACCCAGCGCCTCCGCCGCCTCCCGCGCCTGCTCCGGCTGGCGCCTTCGCGCTCCGCTGTCCCCCCTCCCCTGTCGCGCCTCCGCTGGCTGCCCCCTCCGAGGGAGCTCCTCCCCTCCTTCCCCACCCCAAACTGATCCTCTCCTCTCTCCCACCAGTTTGCCGCGGTCGCTGCCCCCCTCTCCAACCCTGCTGTGCGACCGTAGACGGCTGTCTTCACCTCCCCGAGCCCTAGTCCTGGCCTCCGGTATAAAATAGATTGAAGTGGGAAAAATCGGAAGAGCGTGGTGGTGGAATGTGGCCCTTTAATGGGTTAAAAAGGCGGGGGGGGGGGAGTGTCTGTGTACATATTTGCTTTCCTGTGCATGTGTTTGCATGTCCCTGCGCAGATACCCTGGCGGAGAAACGAAGTCGCTGGCGAAGCTGTCTGCCTCGGGGGGGGGGGTACCTGGTCCCTGGAGGAAGGGACCGGGAAATTGAGACCTGGTGTTGCACACTTGTCTTTAAATATGTAAATGCATTAGCAATTCCAATGAATAGATTAAATAAAACGCAAACATTTACAAAACTGAACTTTGAAAATAATAACCAGTGACTGGAGGTGTTGGGATTAAATGAGATAATGTGTGTGAAGCAGACACACACATGCAGGACTCAGGAAACCGCCCCTATTTTGTCACTGCTGGTTTGCTGGCTCTCCCTTGCCTGCTCTCAATTTCTGCCCCCCTTACCTCCCCCACCTTCTCCCAGCCTCTTCTCAGCTCCCTGCCTCTTCAGTCTCCCTCCCCTCCTCTTCTGCTCCCCGCAGCCCCTCCCTGCACTGAAGCACCTTGCCGCCCACCCCACCCTATCTCAGGCGGGGAGGTGAGGATGTAGGATGGCGGAGCTGGGCTGCTGTGTAGCCAGGGAAAGGAAGAGGAGCGGCTGTGCCGCCCTCCGGCCCACAGGATTCCCTTTGCCTAGGGATGCCCAGCCTGACTTCAGGGAGAGCCCCCTCTTGGAGCTTGAAGTTGTTGGGAAGGAGGGGTCCCTATTTAACCTTTCATGGGTCATGAAAGGGTCGGAGGGGAAAGTAAAAACAGCAGGCGTAGCCCCTGGTGGACTGCTAGAATTCCCTGCGCACTCCTTTCCAAGACATAAGTGCCCAGCTACACACACAACTTGTCACAGCATCGGGAAGACCCCATCACACTGCACACTGCAGAGCCCCCCCCACTGCCCTCCCTCTTTTCATGGATAGACTCCTCCTCCCTTCTCCCCATCCTCCTCCAGCTCTCTGCTTCCTGATCTAGGCAAGAATGAACCAAGCTGGCCACAATTGATCCTTGCCTGAGTCCAGTCTCTCGGATGTGGCAGTATGGCCTCAGGGCAGGGCACAGGGTGGGGCTGGCCCAGGACCGGGCAGGGCACAGGGTGGGGCTGGCCCAGGACCGGGGAGCTTTCCAGAAGCCAGGCAACAGCATCTCCAGGACTCCGGGGCAGGGGAGAGGGATCACACTGGCAGCCCCCAGAAAGCCAGTGCAATGGGGTGGGGCTGGCAGGGAACCCAAGGAACTTGATCTTGGGACCCCTAGAAAGACCCTCCTCACTAGTCTCCCTGTCTTGAGCCTCAGTCTCTCCAGGCCACCCCCACAATGCAGGTCTTAAGGGACTTGACGCTGGGCTGGATCTTAACAGGTCTTTCCCAGCGCATAGCTGCCCCGTCTGTCTCTCTGTCATCACTGGTGACTCCCACAGCCTTGAGGATCAAGTCCCACGACTCCACTTGGGGTTCAAGTCCCATCAGACCTGACATCACTGGGCTCCCCTTGCATCATCTGCGGTACTGCCTATAAGGTCCCCCACGAACCAGCTTATTCCTGCTTCCTGGAATGTGCTGTATGCCTTCTCTGCCTGAGATGTACTCCCTGGCCTTCAAGGCCCAGCCTCCTACCTCAGGGAGGTCTTTTGGAAGGGGCAACCCCACCATCACACCCCCATTTTGGAAGCTGACGGTGCTCATTTTCACCTGTGGAAGCAGCCCCGTGCAGTCTGCAACCATCGGCCAGCACTGAGCTGGGGGCATAGGTGCTGGGGTCTGACCCAGCTCTGAGTCTCCAGGACCACTGGGACACGGTGACCACTGACAGATCAGAGGAATGAGAGGCCGCTGGGTCTGCAGGTCAAACTTCAGGCAGAAGAGGGCCAAGCAGGGTCCCGGCCATACTCGGTGCCCTCAGTGCCCAGCAGAGAAACAGCCCCCTTGCCTTTATCTCCAGTCTTTACCAAAGACCGGCAAGGTCCGTGGTATTGGTCCCTTTAACACATGAAGGAACTGAGGCTCAGAGAGATAAAGAGACTTGCTCAAGGCCACACAGGCCACCGGTCAGGAGCTTCCAAGTCACCTGCCTTTCGGCTGGAGTCAGCCAACCGGAGGCCCTACTGGGAGCCTGGAGGGAGAGGTGAAGGGAGGTGCCAGGTGTTCTCCCCTCTCTGACTGCCTTGCCCATGGCTCCGGCTCCTCCAAGGCCCCAGCTCCCAACCTGGTTCTGCGGTCCTTGGACTCCAGTAACAACACCCCCCACCCCCGCGACTCTGTCCCCCTGGCCTAGGGAACCTCTCCTCCTTGTCCCCTACTAACTCTTCTGATCACCCTGTGTATGCAGTCCCCTTTGATGAGTCCTCAGGGTCCAGGCCCCAGCCCCACGGCCCCCACCCTCCTCTCACTCAACAAGGCTGCTGCTCTCTCGCCTCCTCGATATTCCCTAAGCTCACCCCTGGGCCGTTTCATGTGCTGTTCCCTCTGCCTGGGACACCCTTCCTGAAACTCTTTGTCCGGCTGGTCCATCTGTCCCTCTGCCCCACAGCCTCTTAGGGGAGCCTTCCTCGAGTGCCCATTCTGAGTCCAACTTGCTCCCAGTTGCCTCACGAGGCCCTAACGCTCCCTGTGCACTGCCTGCGGCAGTACGTCATCTGATTGTTTAAAGTTCGGTGTTGCTATTGAATCATAAGCTTGGGAACTCCAGGCAAGCAGGACATGTTTGTCTTCTGCACAGCTGTGGCAGGGACCCCAGCACCTGACACTGCCGGGGCATAGCCAACCTCAGTCAATACTTGCCGAATGAACGAATCTATGGAATTTGCAGTTGGGCACGTGGTCTGGGCCAGATCACTTAAGGCCTTAAGTGTTGAACTAAGAAGGTGAGTAGAGCATGGGGGAACTCTTTCTACCTTCCCTTCCCTCATCAGACACCTGACTTGCTGATGTCCCCACATACACTGAGAGCACAATAAACAGTAACTGTAAGCTTCCCAGCCACTCTGGCCCTCTCCAAACACACACATACACACTGAGCTTGGAAGGCGCAGGAGGAGGACCTGGGGACTGCGTCAGGAAGTGGGGTCATCCCAAGGCCAGAGGACTGGATTAGGCTCTTCTTTGCCCCAGGCGGCCCTTCAGGCCATGTTGCTAGCTGCTAGCCTGTCCCCTCCCTTACCCAGAGAGCCCTGGGGAGGGGCGATGTCAGCACAGCCAGAGGCGACCTGCAAGGTCTGTCTGGTCACCGGGTCAGCATCAGAAGAGAGACACTGGGAACTCTCAGGGGCCTAGCGGTCTCTGGCATGTTCCCCATCAAGCCTGGGACTGCCGGACGTCCCCCAGGCAGAGCCAGTGGCCCCTTGAAGGTGTGAGCACTGCATTTAGAGTCTCTCAACCAGGGGCTCTTAGCTCCTCTCTCTTCCTCCAGGAAATGGGGGTCTGGAGGTGTGACAGGCGAACTGGGACACTCACAGTTATGTGGAAACAGAAGAGACAAGATGGAAGGGATGGGGGCTAGAGCCTGTAGCTTGGGCAAGCCCCGTGGTCTCTCTGGGCCTCAGTTTGCTCATATGTTGAAAGAGATGATCCAAATACAAAGAGATGAATATTTAATTCCACTTTTGTGAGATGCCCAGCGTAGGCAAATTCACAGAGACGGAAAGTAGGAGGAGCTCCTGGGGGCGTGGGGAGAGCAGGGAGTTATTGTCTAATGGGCAGAGTTTGTCTTTGGAAGATGAGAAAGTTCTGGAGATGAACGGTAGTGATGGTTGCACACTGTGAATCCGCTTAGAGCCACATAATCGTTTGCTTAAAACCGGTTAAGATGGTACATTTCACAGTAAGTTGTGTTGCTACAGTTTTTAAAAACTACACACACACACACACACACACACACACACACACACAGAGACACGAAGTGGCCGGCCCCTCCCTGGCAAGGCTGCCTGGGGCTCATACCAGGGAAGGTTGGGGGAGAAGCAGAGGAGCCCCAGGCCCCAGCGATGAGCCAGGGGGCCCCCGGGGGCTCTCCAGCCAGCCCCATCGGCCAGCATATCGCCTGGCCCTCACCCCCATCTGCAGTTTGCCGAAGCTCTCTCCCTTCCTCGGGAGGCAGGGCATGGACTACCAGGTCCATCTCAGGGCCTAACAGGCCCCGACACCCCCACATCAAACAACCTGGGCTAGGGAAGCTGACACGTGCAAGCCCACTCCAGAGTCTCTACTGCCACACTTAAGCCCAGCCCAGCCCCTGGGGAATGTTCTGGAAACAGGCACTGCCCGATCCAAGTCCTGCCCGGACCAGGCCCCCCTCCCACCCCTAAGGGCCCCCTCAGTGGGCAAATGCCTCCCCTCCTTCCTTTCTCCACTGAGACCAGCCTGAGAATCTCCTCCCAGAGGAGAAAAGCCAGCTATCCCGGTGAGAAGCTGCTATTAACCTCCCGGGAGGCTTGAGAGGAGAAATAGCAGGGAGTGGGGAGCTTTCCCGGCCTCCCCCGCCGTGATGGAGCGCCGGAAGGCGGCTGTCAGGTGGCAAGTGGGTGGTGAGGCGCCTGGAGTCCAATGCTTTCTACCACAAATCCCCATCACCGTCTGGCGGCTACCACACAGGGAGCACCTGCTGCATGCTCCAGGACCTCTGTGGACTCGGACACCCTTGCGAGGCCGGCGCCACGGGTACGAAGCCCATTGTACAGATGAGAACTGGGAGGCCCGGGGCAAGGCCACGGGCACAGGGATGCGGCTCCGCAAAGGTCCCACAGCTGAGAGATGCCTGCCCCCGAAACCACATCTGTCTGGAGCAGAGGTCTGAGAGACAATAGGACAGACAGAGGGAGAGAGCGAGCGAGAAGGAGCATGAGGAAGGGGACCCACTGTCCCCACGGCCATGGGGCAATGACAGAAATGGGAATTCGGGGCTGAGTGGGTCCCAGGGGCTGCAGGGAGGCAGAGATGGAGGGCAGGAGTGGGCTCTTGGGGCTCTGGCCGCCGCAGAAGGGCCCCCCAGCAGCTGGAGGAGGCTCAGCCCTCCTCACTAGACTGCTTTGCAGCCTGCTGGTTGCCGTGGCCCCCGCCCTCTCTCCCTGCCCATCCTGGGCCCAGCTTCGGAGCCAGGATGCACTCGCCACAGCGCCCACACTTCCCACCCAGCTTGGGGCTGAGTCCACAGTGCCCACAGGCCTGGGCCCAGAGTTGGGGGGCAAGTCGGAGGACCTGGGTCTTGGTCCTTGCTCTACCACGGTGCGGCCTCGGGCAAGTCACTTTCCCTCTCTGGGCTATGTTTCCAAGGTGGTTGAACATTTCCCAGATGGTTCTATTCCTGGGGTTGTCATGCTCTCTGACAATAGCACCAGCTCAGAGAAAGCTCCTTGGTGCCATCTGGAGAGCACTGATTCTGGAGTCCAAAGAGCGGGAGGGGTCAACTCCTGGCTCCCGCCCATTCATTCAGCATCTTGGTGCCAAACACTGGTCTGGAAGCCAGAAATAGACTACTTTGATGGCTGCTAACCCTTGACCGTTCTGAAACCCTCGGTTTTCTCATCTGTAAAATGGGCCCGTGAGGACAGAGCCCCTCACAAGGCAAGTGGAAGAGGCACAAATCAGACCGTTTAGGAGAACTCCCCCCACAGACAGGTCACTGCCAGGGGCCCCTTCCTGCTGGGGCTCTGTGGCCAGACAAAGCCACCTAGAGCTCGTGTCACCTTGCAGGGAGCCCTGAAATGATCTGGCATGACGATGGTGTTCAGTGTTTGTGAGGTGGGTCCCCCCCCAGCCTCCCACAGTCTGCCCTACCAGTCTATGCACTCCCCACCCTCCCCCACCAGAGGATTTGGGCTCGGGTCCTTGGAGGTGGACTTGAGTTCCCCTGCAGGCCCCCATCCCAAAAGGGGGCAGAGAAGACAGGTGGCACAGAGCAGATCAGGTGACACAGTTCCGTCTCCTGCCCCCAAACCTTCCATGGCTCCTGATGTCCTCCAAGTGAGCCCAACTTCTCCTGGACTTTCAGGCCCTTTGGAGCAGGACCCCTCCCTCCGTCCGTCTTCCTTTCCCATCTTTCTCTGTCCCCCCCTCCAACCGGGCCTGCCTCCCCACTCCCCTCCCACCCAACCCCCACCCA
>NC_048232.1:80637654-80668510 GCF_002007445.2 Ailuropoda melanoleuca
CCCCCGACCTGGCTTACTCAGGCTGTTCCTGCTGCCCGCAAGGCTGGCCTAACTCCTTGTGGGGCTGGGGAGAGGAAGGGTCGGCCTGAGCAGAGACCCTGATGTGATGAGAAGGACAGCCCCTCCCTTCGCGGTGCCAGTGCAGTCCAGTCCCGGCCGTGCAGTGTTGAGTGTGGCTGTCCCTCCCTGTCCCCCTGCCCCCAGATCCCACAGCTGCCCCTGGGTTTTTTCCACCCTGCTTCTCCGGAAATCCACTCAAATTTCTCCGGGGCCCTGGGAGCCGCTGGGCTTCACTGTTGATTTTTCACAAGTGATTATTGGCGGCAGAATTTGTCACCTGCACAATGAAAGGAAAATGAACCTTTCATCAGAGCCAGCCTGCGGAGGCTTCGAGAGCTGGAGAAGCTAGGTGTGGGGAGGGAAGGGGAGACAGGAGGCATTCATCCAGCTAGTCTGTGCCAGGCCTGGGCAGGCAGATCCATTTCAAGCCCCTCCACCCCGTGAGAGCAGGGGGAAACTGAGGCACAGAGAGCAGGAGAGAGTGCTCCCACAGCAGCTGAGGGGCAGCCCTAGATAGGGAGCTTAGCTGTGCCCATCGGCTCCTCGTGAATGCCAGCAAGGTGGGTCTCGTGGGGTTCGAGTCACAGAAGCTGAAATACGGCCGACGATCTGGTTCAAAGCCTCCTCCACTGCCCAGAGAGACTGAGGTCCACCGTGGGGCAGTGACTGGCCAAGGACACACAGTGAGCTGTCACAAGGTGGAGACTCGATCTCAGAGCTCCCGCCCTCAGGCCAGGCCCTTCCCTCTGTCCAGGAATGCCCAGGCATGAGGGAGCCCCAGCCCCAAGGTCTAGAGGACATGTTCCCCGTCCCCACCTCTCCCTTTCCCTACCCTCCCCACCATCTCCTCACAAAGCCCTGGGCTCTTTGATCCCACCTCTGGACACTTGCGGGACCACCTGAGCCTCAGTTTCCCCCAGGGACCCGGGCATCCCACCAGCCCATTGTCTGGTCTGCTGTGAAGACTAGCTGCCCAGGGCCTGGCACAGGGGAGATGGCACCTCCAAGCCCCACCAGGCTGCCACCGGCCTGAGGTTTCTGTCTGGCTCTCAGCCCCCACAGCTCCGCGGCCTGGCCTGTGTCCTGCCTCCTCCTCCATGTGGCCGGCTTTCCCCGCTGCTAAGCCACACTGCCCCCTCCCCAGTGCTCCAGCTGACCCCCGCTGCCAGCCCGGAAGGGAGGGAGCCCGGCAGACAGCAGCCTTGCTGGCGCTTCTCTTCCAGGGCCCCCCATCNCCCACCCCCTCTTCCCCCAGCTCTTTCTGGCCTCAGCCTCCCTCCCTCAGGCCACTCAACCAGAGGGTGGGCAGAGCAGCCTGGGGAAGGGGCGAGGACCAGGACCGGAGGACCTGAGCACCTGCCACCGGATGGGCCAGGATCTCTGAGAGCCACACTGAGCTCCCACATTGCAGCCCAGCCACCAGGCCCCATCCCCATCCCCCTCCCCCAGACCAGGTGACAGACACCTTCCTGCCCTGGGCTGGCTGCACTGTGACCACAGCCACCACCACGAGACACACACATGCGCACACACACACGAACCCACAGAAATCGCCCCCCCCGTGTACCCCCCCAAACCCAGCAGACACCTCACACACACAACTCTACACACCCTCACGCACACGTACCCCACTCACCCCGGAGCTCTACTGTCACCACAGAAGCCCCTGGCTTCTCAGGGGCCAGGAGGAACAGCGTTGGGAGCAGACAGACAGACAGGCTCAGGGTGCCTCCTGTCACACCCCAGGAGACTCTGCCTCTCTCCTGCGGCTGCCTTTCTCTCCTGCTCCTCATCCCCGTGCCTCTGCCGGGGGCAGGGGAGGGTGGCGGGGTGGCTCTGGTCACATCATCACCCCTACCCCCCTCCTGGAAGACTCCACAGGCCCTCAGCGTTCAGGGGAAGCCCCAACTCCTTAGAATGGCCTTCAAGGGTCCTCCCATGCGGGCCTCTGCTGCCCTCCTCCTCGGGGCCACCACCCAGCCCGGCCACTGGGGCCCTCCCACCTCCCCGCTGCTCCCCTGCTCTCTCCGGCAGAGCAGTGGGGGGTTAGGGGCAAGCCTGCGTGGGAGTCCCAGCATTACCACTTTTGAGTTCTGACTCAACCTCTCAGATCTCCGTGTCCACCTCTGTAAGGTGGCATCATCCCGGTACCTGCCTCCCTGGACTGTCGGAGTTAATATGAGACCCTTAGACCAGCACCTAGCACCTAGTAAGAACTCGGTGTGGGCCACCGTCCCCTCCCCCACCCGCCCACACCCTCTGCCAGGCAGCCCTCCCCACCTACCCTCTCTGCCTGTTGAGACCAGGAGCCCCTCCCCCTGCCCCTCACAGAGGTTGAACTGGCCTGTTAGCTCTCCACACCACCTCCCTGCTCCACCAGACGGTGAGCCGCTGCCTAGCCATCCCCACTCTTTGCACCCTCTTTGCCTGTCACTGTGCAGTTTCCCCTGCCAGGAAACTCTCTCTGCTCTTCCCTCTCCATCATTTTCACTAGCCACCTCCGCTGGGAAGCCCTCTGGAGATGTGCTTTGGGATGACTCTGAGTGGTGCACAGGCTGGGGACCCAGGATGATCTGGGTTTTCTCCCTGACTGTGTGACCTCAGGCAAGTGGCTCCACCTCTCCCAGCCTCAGTTCCTCATGTGTAAAATGGATTAATAAATGCCAAAGTCCCTGGCACACAGTAGGTGTGCAAACAAACCCTGAGGCACACACCTCTTCCCCCATGAAGGGCCACCCATCCTTCCTCTAATCCTGGACTTGGCTGTGACTCTCCTGTGGCACGGAGCTGCCCCCCTCCCTTGACAGACCCTGCTGCAGTGCTGAGCGGTTCACATGTACCCGCACTAGAACCCTCTACAGGCAAACACGACAGCCCATCCTTCCTGGCTTTACTGCGGAGCCCTGTTTCTGTCCCCAAAGAGCTCAGGCTTGCACATGAGGTGGGCACTGACCGGGTCTCCCACGCCAGACCGCCAGGCCCCCGGTGCAGGGTCAGGACTGAGGGCCAGCAGGGATGGGGGTGGGGAGACTGTCCAGGCTGTGGCTGGGGTGGGGGGGAGGTGGGGAGCACCAGCCTGGCCAGGGCACTCCTGGGGAACCTCGGAAGCCCTGGCAGCTGCTCTGTCCCCACCCCTCTCCCCCTCCCACCTTCTTCCTCTGATTTCTCGTTGGAATCGCTCCTCCAAAAGTTCATTTTGAAAGAAATCGATTTCCAAGCTGCTTGGAGATGCAATTTGATTTTTCATTTTGAAGAAATGATGGTTCAGGAAAAGTTTGGAGACTTAATCACCGTGGAAGGCCATGGAAATAAAGAATTCCTCTGCCCTTGGCCAGAGACTGAGGGGCCTATGTCCAGCCTCCTCTACGACGGCGGGAAACAGGTGTGTCCAAGAAGGCACAGGTCGCGGCACACGGGTGCACGCCACAGGCACACACGCTAGGCACACGCACACGTGTGTGCAACTGCACACGCACACGTGTGTGCAACTGCACACATACACACAGCCCCCACTCGGTGAACAGCCTGCACCCACCCCTCAGGGGGCCTCGGCCACCTCTCTGCAGGCCCCCGCAGCTGTGCCGGGTGGGGGCGCAGCCAAAGACCTCTATCCCCGGCTCTCTCTGCCTCTACTCCCCCATACCCCCAGGCATCCTGCTCCGGGACCAACCTCACCTTCAGTATTTCTGGAAGGGGCTGATTTCCAGGCTTAGTGCAAAGGAGCGGGTGCTCACTGTCAGCTCTGCTTCCTTCCTCAGCCTCCACGGGCTTTCAATCGCATTGCTGAACAAAGATCACAGCCCAAACCATGGCCATAACAGCCCTTACCTCCGGCCGCTGAAGCCCAGCTGTATTCAGAGTCCATCTGGCCCCGTGGCCCCCGACAGACCGGGCAGCTCCTGGGCCTGGGCCTGGGATGGTGGCCTCCGTGTCATCAGGGAACACACTGAGCTCAGAGAGGCTGCGACTTAGCCAATGTTGCACAGCTGGTAGGTGCAAGTACACAAACACACACAAACACAAGCTAGTCACCAGGCCTCTGATCTACCATTATCAATCCATTCTTTTGCATCTGGAAGATTCCTCTCTGAAGATGCAGAGTCCCCCAGAAAAGGCATGATGTCTGAAACTCTCAGGGAACCCCCAAATTCCTGGAGTCGGGAGCCAGAAGAAACCCTAAATCCAACGTCACTTACTATGCGGACCCCCTTTACAACACCCTTGCCCAGGGCTCCAGGGCTTCTACTCCAGGACTAGAGAGCTGACCTGCCCTCTCCCTTCTCCTCCAAAGGTCACAGTAGTGTGACGGCCAAGAAAAGGCTAAGCCCTACCCTCTCAGAGGCCAGGGTGCAGATTCCAGCCCTGCCACGTAGCTGTCCTGGGGTTGGAGATGGGCTTGTTTGCTTCTTGGGGCCTTGGTTCCTTGGATGGAGCCAGGGTCAGCAAAGGCCTATGCACTCGTGAGGGCCAGGGATAAACCAATGGGTGGACAGACGGCCCTGCCCTGGACTGCCCCAGCAGGCAGGGGCCGCAGAGAGGTGCCAGAGCACAAGGCCAGCCCTGGGGACCCACCAGGCCCTCGGCCCAGATTCCCTGCTTCTGCCCCAGTTTGGCAGACCGGCCTACTTCTGCTCAAGGATGCCTGGAGGTTCTGAAAAAGCTCCCTAGGGGCCCTGCCCGCCTCCACCTCCAGCCTCAACCCCGCCCTAGACCCACACGCCTGACTCCCAGCTTGGCCCAGGGTAACCTGGGGCAGGGGAGACCCCTTCACGGACCCTCCTCCCTCCCAGGTACATCGGATACCCTCGGTCCCCTCCCCCTCTCCCTCGTCCACCAGAGAATCACCAGGCATTGGGGAGGGGGGCGGTCATCAATGCACGTGAGGCTCTGCATGAGAACACATGTCAACCCATCCTGGGCTTACATCCCCCTCGCACCACTACCGACTTCTGCTACCGGCTTTCTCCAGCCCGGAACATTCCAGACTCACCACCTTCAGGGTGTGATTATGCCCACAGAAGTTAAGGCTCAGCTTTTGAGTTTCTAAATAAAAGTCTGAAGCGTGTGTCTGCGCGCAGCACAGAGAGGAAGGAGATGCTCGCCCAGTCGGTGGGCACAGAGGAAGCCAGCGCTTCCTGAGACACCGGATCGGGTGGGGGAGGACAGACGGCTGAGAGCGAAGTCGCCATGAAGCTCCTGCCCCCCAGAGATACCCCTGTGGGTTCTGGGATCCCAGGGGGCTGAGGAAGACCCCCTACCCCCGAGGGTAGCAGCCAGCAGTCAAGAGCACCCCGGCTGGAAGGACACAGCATCAAGAGGGCGTGGCAGCACTCACCCGCCACATCCCTGCCAGGGGGCTGCTGTCCCAGCATCCCGGGAGCCAGGGGGCCCAGACACACCCCGGGAGAGCCCGTCAAAGGAGAACTTAATGCACCCGCGAAATCCCTGTTTGGGCTGAGCTTGTCGAGAAGGCGCCAAGTAGCAGAAACGTATATAAAGCAGGAACCCGGTGGAGGCATGAAACAGATGAGGTTTAGCTCCTGTAAACGCCACGTGAAGTCGCGGCCTGAAGAAGTTTGCTGCCGGGTCAGCTGGGGGTGAGCGGAGCGTGGACACTCTGGACCCCGCAGCTGAGTGGATGAATGCCCACCACCGACCCAACGTGGCTGGGGCACATCCTGAGGCAGACCCAGGTCACCCAAGGGGCTGCAGGGGCTGGGCGGTCCCTCCCCACTCTCCTCTCCCTTCCCACCACATGCCAGCCCCTCCCATGATGCCCCCCCAGGGCTGAAGGGGTGTGACACCCAAGCCCTTAATCCTGTCGTTAGTGCTAATTACTCCAGTCCGCACCAGAGGAGCTGGGGGGGGGGCTTGGCACCCACCCTGGCCATCTACCCATCTACCCACAGTGTCAGAATGCTAACGACCCCTGCTAGGCCCTCCTGCCATCACCAGGAAGAAGGGCCGTGGGAGGTGGGCGGCAGGAGGCAGGCAGCCGCTGCCCAAGCACTTCCCCAGGACCCCGGGAGGAGGCCAGGGCCACCACCAGCCTCCTGGGAATTCACCCTGAAGTTCACCCCTTCTGGGAACTGCCCCAGAAGCCTCTCCCCCTCCTCTCAGGATTCTCACTCCCTCCTGTGGCCTGAGTCAGGAAACCTGCCCTCCGCCTCTCCGTATAGGGCTTCTGCCTCCCGTTGGCTGTGTGACCCCAGGTAAGTTGCTTCTTCTCTCTGGCCGTTTCCTCCTCCCTTAAACCAGGGGGTGGCATTCCAATGGCATCACCCTGCAAACCCTCTTCCCACAGGGTCTGTGTTCACCTGCGACCCCAGGGGTCCCATTGCTTCTTACCCTTCTCCCCTTTACCCCTTTCTCTCCTCCACTCCCTCCTCCCTGTGTCCCCCTCCCCCCTCCCCCTTTCCTTTCCCACCCCTGCTCCCACCCGCCAGCAGCCTCCTCTCTCCCTGTCAATTAGACCAGCTCTGGCAGGGTGCTCAGAGAACAGGCTAGGGCACCCAGCTGGAAAATTGGGTGTCGGCAGCTGCCTGGAATCCTAATGCCCCCAGCCCTGCCCTCCTCCTCCCTCACCTCTCCCTGAGCTGGCAGGGCTGCTGGCGGGGGATGATCCCACTGTCCTGTCTCTCCCCCTCCTCCAAGGCCTGGAGGCATCTTTCACTTCCCCAAAGGGGAGCCAGTGCCCCCACCCCATTCCCCTGCACCCCACCAAGCTCCTCCGTCCCCTCCCTTGAGTTCCAGCCACAGGCAGAATCCAAAGCTTGGAGGGAAGAACACTGGGCTGGCAGTCCAGAGAGTGGCATCCCTGTCCAACCCCTTCTGGGCCTCAGTCTGCCCATCTGAAAATGATATTCCTCCTCGAAGCCCAGCTGCATGGCCTCCACACCTTTCAGTTTTGGGGCCGAAGCAAGAGGCTGCCTGCAGTTCACTCCACACCCGCTCTGGTGGCTGGCCTCGTTATTTAGTTTTGTTTTTACTATGTTTTTGTTTTTATTATGAATGGGTTCCTCACAGAATTTCTCTCAGTCCTTGGGACCACCTCATGCATCTTTGCTCCTGCCTGGGCCCTGAGCAGTGTTTCTGTGCCTCCTGGGGTCCCCTAGGCTCCCCGACTCTGAGCTGGCAGTCATCTAGGGTGGGGTGGGGGGCACTCAGGTAACCCCAGCACCCCCTCCTCCCTCCCAGGCAGCCCAAGAGGGTACCTCTAGCTGGGACTGGAAGATGCACTCTCCCCTCCCCCCACCCGCTCCCATCTGAAGCCAACCCCTGTCTCAAGGGCCCAGGCCTGTGTGGGCGCCTCAGACCTTGGATACGTCAGACGTTGACAAGGGTAGAGGACATTGACGGTTCATCCAGCTCGGTGGTTTTCTTTAGTAATTAATATTACTTTTTGTAATGATTGTTTGATTACCCAGGTAATAAGTAACCCCAGCAAGTAGCCTCTTAGTGTCCTCCCCGGAATGCACACTCCCTCAGCCGGTAGGGCCTACGCAGGATCCCGGGGGACCTCCCATCAGTCCAGACTCCGGGAGCCTTCAGGGAAGACTCCGTATCAAGTACCGACTGTGTGCCGGGTACATATTGGGACTCTGGGGCCATAGCGAGGAACCCAACAGACAAGTCCTCTAATTAGAAAAGCAGATCATTTCAGAGTGAGTATAATGGAAGGAAATCTAAGAGTGAGGGGATAGTGACTTGGGGCAGGGTCAGATTTGAGAGCTCTGGGAAGACACCCAGGGGGAGGTGACACCGAGAAGCCAATATGCAATGGTTTGGGACATGTCATTCTAGATGGTGGGAATAGCATGTGCAAAGGCCCTGAGGCTGAACACTTGGTTGTCTGAGCAACGGGCGGCCAGGGCGGCTGGGGCCGAGGGTAGTAAAAAAAAATCCAAGCCAGACCACGTCTTGCCTGGTTGACCCTAGAAATTATGGGCAATGCATTCTAAGCACAAACAGCAGCCACTGGAGGTTTTAAGCACAAGAGAAATGTGTTCTTTTGTTCATTTTAAATGATACTCTGGCTGCTGGCACAAAGTGGGTAGTTAGGGATGGGTGGCAAGAATGGGAACTGGGAGGCCAGTACGAGGGACGTGTGGTGATGCAGGCAAGTGACACTGGTGGCCGAAGTGGTTCTGGAGCATAGAGTGTCATGGGGTGAGGCTCCATCCAGGACAGCAGGAAGCACTTTCCAGGACCCTCTGCCCCCTTCACACTTCCGTTGCCCTGCCCCCCTCCGGATCTGTACCTTGGTTCTTTGTAATTCGGGCCTCCTCTTGCATCCAGCCTTCAGCAGGGGCTGTCAGGTCCTTCTCAACTTTGTCCAGCTCTGCAACTGTCCTGGTGGGGAATGAAGGGGAGGCAGAGGGCACTCAGGTCCTGGGGGAAGGAGGAGCAGAGCCCCCCGCCCCGGCCCCGGGAGGAGGTCTAGTCCAATAGTGGCACTTATAAAAGGCAACCAGACCTTTCACACTGCAAAGCTGTTCTTTCTCCTGGACCCTGTTATGCTAAGAGTGTCTGTGACCTCCTCGGCCTTGAGTCATTTCACAAAAGTCCCTGTTCTATTACCTAAGTCTGGGTGATGTCGGGGTCCAGAAAAGGATGCAGCCCTGGAAACAAGGAAAAAGGCAAGCCACACCATGGGAAGAGATATTTGCAAACAGGACTCAGTTACAAATCAAGGAGAGAAAAAGGGATGACCTGAGAGCAAAGTGGACAAAGCAGACAAACGACTTGAACGAGCATTTCAGCCAAGGGGCTATCCACGGGGTCCCCAGAGATGGGAGCACGTGCTTCCATATCAGGGTCACACGGATTACCAGTGTATGCACCCACCAGAGGAACTCAGATGAAATAGCCAGACCGTAGGGAGGGCTGGCAAGGAGGCGGCCCAACGCGAAATCTCACATACAGTTGGCGGACGTGAAAATCGGTGCAAGGACTTGGGAAGCTCTCTGGTCATAAAGCTGAATGTACACACCCCCTCTGGCTGAATGATTTCTGCCACCGTGAAGAGCCGTCAGGAGTGAGCACGTATGCCCACCCCAAGACCTACGAAAGGACGTTTTTACCAGCTTGATTCCTCGTGGGACCATTCTGGAAACAACCCACATGTCGCTCAGCAGAAGAAGGGCTGAATAAGTGGTGGTATACATCACAGCCGTGAGAACGGGCTACGGCACGCTCAACGTGGCGACACTCACAGACACACTGCCGAGGGAAGGAAGCCAGGCCCAGATGACTCCGTACTGCGTGATTCCGCTCGGAGGACGTTCACGCAAGCTAGGAGTCGGGAGAGCTGTGATCCCGGCTGGGCAGCCAGAGACCAGAAGGGGACACGGGGGGCCTCCTGGAAGGCTGGCCACAGACCGTGTCTTCCTCCGGAGGGCTGTGTCACGAGCATGTTTATTTTGTGAAAAATCTCGCGTTTTGATCTGTGTACTTTCTGTGTGTGTGTACGTATATAGTAACTTCAAATGTATTCACTTTAAAAAGAATAAAACACTGCAGAAGTATTTAGATGGAGAAGGAATATGTAGTCTCTGCCCCCACATGACTTTGGTGTGTGACCTTCCATACTTTTTTCTATGCAATTGTATAGCTTGATTGGATTTTAACACACACACACACACACACACACACACACACGGGATTCTACCATATTCTAGTGGGTTGTTGTTTTTCATATAATACAGAGGCTCTCAACCTTGGCACTACCGACATTTGGGGGGGGTAACTCCTTGTTATGGGCTGTCTCCTGCACTGGACGGGGTTCAGTATGGTCGGGTCCCTGGCCTCTAGCTGCCAGGGCTGTTCTTCCCAATACGGACCATCAGAAGTGGCTCCAGGCCTGGCCCAAAGTCCCCTGGGAGTAGAGTTGCCAAATAAAATACAGGCCATCCCGTTAATAGGCACCATCTGAGATTTTTCTGACTTAAAAAAAAAAATTATCCGTTGTTTATCTGAAATTCAAATTTAACTGCTGGCCCTGCATTCTTACTTGCTCAACCTGGCAACTTACCTCGGGGACAGAATCATTCAGGTTGAGAACCAACAGCGTCTCTGGTGGCTGGGTCCCTTTCAGGACACGAGGTTACCCCTCACTCTTGGCAATGGCTCTGTTGTATTCCGTAGCACGGAATGGGCCCTGATTTGTTGGACCCTCCGTGGCGATGGACATTTTGCTTGCTGTCTGGAAGTTTCTCCCGCGGGGAGCTGAAACCCGGCTCAGTCCCATAAGGACCTCCAACACCTCCCCAGTTCGGCTCGGCAGGAGGCATGGAGTGCCTCGGGTTCCCCGGCGCAGGAGCAGCCTCTTCCCTCTTTCTGCTGTCTCCCCATCTTCTCGCACGGTGTCACCCCCAAGCCGGCTGTGTCCCAAGGCCTCCCCAGAACCACTCCCCCCCGCTGACTTTTCCTGATGTTTCATTGGCTGGGATTGGTCACGTGCACACTCCCGACCTATCCCCGGCCGGGGCTGCCTTCCCCGTTAGACCAATCAGGAGCACCCATGGCGATGGCGGTTCTCACGCCTGTTGCCGAGAGGGCGTGGATACTGTTGGAGAGGACTTGGGGGTGTGTGTGGGCAGCGAGCACCCCTGAGCTCATTCCGAACTCGCCCTGTTGCTAACACGCCCATCTACTCCGGGAGTATCAAGCAGAGGGTTCTTCCAAATCAGGTCGTGGGGCCCCCCTTCCCGCCTCCCCCCCACCACCCCGAGCCCTTCAGTACACCCCTCTGCTCTTAGACACTAGAGACGCTCTAACCCAGGCCTGCTCCCATCTCCCTACCAGCTCTTGTGCCTCCCCCTGTGGCTTCCTTGCTCCTCCTCAAACAAGCCAAACCCCACTCTGCCTCAGGGCCTTTGCATCTGCTGTTCCCTGTCCCTGGATCAGTGTCCAGGGCTCCTTCTCACAGATCAGGTCCCTGCTCAGGCATCATCCTGGCAACAGGCCTCTCCTGAACACCCCGTCAAATGCAGCCTTGTCTCCCCACCTTGGGGTCTCCTTTCCCATTGTTGCCAGAGGCCAAATCACCTTCTGTACCTAGGTTTATCGACTGTCTCTTCCCACTTGGATGTCAGCTCCTTGAGGGCAGGACCTCAAAGTCTTGGTAACTGCTGTGTCCTTGGGGCCTTCTGGGAGCAGTCTGTGGCAACGGGAAGTTCTCCACTCCCCTGACTGAATGAACCAAGCAGGACAGGATGTCCCTCTGTGTGCCACGTGACTAGAAGCTAGTCCCTTACCCACAGCTAAAAAATCCAAGCACTCAGAACACCAAGCCCCTTTTCTTTACCTATTTGGCAGCAAACCTGACCCACATTGACAGACTGTTTAAAGTCTTTGTTTATCTTACTGTGAATATGGATGCAGCTTGCTGAGGAAATAGTGTGTTTCATTAGGGGGCTGTCTTGGGCGGGGCTCCCCAAAAGCAGAGCCAGAGATAGGACTTGGGAGCAGGGGATTTATTTGGAAGGTGATGCCAGGAAGCAGGAGGCAGGGACTGGGGAGAGTGAGAGGAACAGGGAAAAGCCCAAAAGAGGGTCATTGTTGAGGTCACAGCAGAGGGCCATGGGCCAATGAGCAGGGAGGTCGACCCCTCTGGGACCTCGCGAGAAAGGACCAAAAGCAGCGGAGCACTCATGCACCTGCCCCTGGGCCCTATCAGGTGAGGGTGCCCCCAGCAGCACCCGAGAACTTCCCAGTTACTCTTGAGGGGGGCCACTGTCTGCAGGAGGCTGAAATCAGAGGGGGCTGAAGCCGGCAAGAAGTCCGCAGCATGAAGAACCCCTAGACCCTGTGAGGGAGCACCACAGGCTGGGGCATACGCACCAGATTGCTAATATCTGGAACACATCTGGCCCCAAAGTCTTCAGGTTCCTAGGGCAGACTGCCAGGCTCCAGGGTCCACGTTGAAAAGAGTCCCATATGGACTTTTGAAGTTTTGATATGGTCAAAAGCCCTCTGAACCGGCTGTCTACACTGCACACTCCCTCTGACCGAGTGTGAACACGGCACATCTACCCCTACACACGACAGTAGGGTGGTAGCTCGGTGGTAACAGGAAAGGCAGACAAGTGCATGTGTGCCCTGTACCGGGCACTGTTCTCAGAATTTATTTCTCACCAAGACTGTATAGATGAATGCTGTTTTTTCCCCATCTTTTTTTTTCCCCAGGTGAGGAAACACCCAAAAAAGGCACAAGGCACTGAAGCGACAGATGTAATCCACGCAGGTAAGTCCACGGCAGGAGTCCAGCCCAGGTGGGCTATTAACCACAGTGCCCCACGGTCTCTAATGGTTCAACAATCTTTTCATTCTTGCCAATCTCCTGAATGAAAAAGGACAGTTCACGGTCTGACTTTGCATTTCTCTATAGTTGTTTTATCAGTTAGAATTAGGTATGGGTACAAAGAACAGAGACCTAAGCCAGAAATGAATCGCTCAAGAAAAATCTCGAGGTCGGCAGTCCAGGGCTGGCATGGCAGCTCAACTCCACGGTGGCATCACCCAGCCTCTTTCTCTTGTTATTTTGCTGTGTGTGATCTCTTGTTCCCAGGATCTCACAGTCCAACGTGGCTGCTGGAGCCCTGACCATCACGTCCTGTCTTCCAGCCATCAGAAGAAAGGAAGGATAAAGGAAAAGGAGACAAAGAGCACCTACAAGCTGTCTTTTCAGGAAGGTTCCAGGAATCTGCTACTTCTCACCAGCCAGAACTTGGGCACATGGCCTCACCTTGATGGAAGGGTAGGCAGTGTCTTTATTCTAGATGACCGTGTGGCCAGCCAAAAATCAAGGATTCTGCTCCTATGGAAGAAGGGAGGGTGGATAGTGGAGGACAGCTAGTGATCTCTGCCACACTGTAAGGTTTCTTGGCCATTTTCATTTTACCATCTAATAATTACCTTCTCAGTCCTCTCCTTTCCCTAGTGCATTGGTTAGTTACCCTCATCTTAGTTTTACTTATGCTTCACATGGGGGACTCACTACTAACCAAAACAATCTGTAACAACAATGCTTGGCCCTGAGGACTTGTGTCAAAATCAGATGGGCGAGCTTGGCACCAGACCAAACGTTGACTTCCTTTCCTCGAAGTCAGGGGTTCCCCAATGCTGGGGGTGCCTCACAATCTCCTGGAGTGCTAAGAACTCAGAGGCGGGGCTCATTGAAAGGCAGGGAGGGCCTGGGCCTTTGGGCTTTTACCAAGTTCCCTGAGCGGGAAGGACACCCACTGAAGTTTGAGTCTGCCCTAAGTTGTTAGCAGAATTCTCTCTACCGTCACTCACTTCCTCGTCATCGGGAACAGCATACTCATGACTGGTTTCCCCCCATTCAGCAGCCCCACGTGCATCTTTGCATCTTCCAGAGACTAATGAGGCCTCCCTTGAGACTTCGCTTTGCCAGGCTACCAAGCCCCATTCTCTCACCTGACCTTTGCGGGAGGAAGATTCCCAAACCCTTCCGAATGGTATCGTTCTCTGCAGATGGACCGCAGTAGGTCCGGCTCTTTCTTGGAATAATTACTGCAAATGAACCACCGTCTCCCCAGGTGAGGTCCGGGTAGGACGGAAGAGCATAGAAGCTTCACCTCTCCCAGCCTGGACCCTGTGCTGCCGTGAACGTGGCCCATGGTTGCCCTCGGGCCTAGAAGCAGCTGTCACTCTGTGAGCAGCCACGGAGACCAAACTGACCACCATGTCTAGGAAGAGGAGTAACACATTGACAGCGTCCATCTGCATGTGGCTACAAGGAACACAAACCCCGACTCCAGCGAGTTCCAGCGAAAGAGACATCTCGCAAGAAGGCGGGGGCAGGCAGGTCCAGGACTGGTGGGACCCTCAGCTCTGCCATTTCTTCAAATACAAGCTTCGTGCTCTTTCCATTTGGCCTTCCCAGGATGTCCACTTGGCTCCCAGGGAGGCTCCTCATGGCCACGAGCTTGCCGTGGTTCCAGGTATCTGTGTCCCGGTTAAATCCAACAGGGTTTCCAGAGGCCACCCCTGAAAGCCCATCAGCAGGTTTCCCCTCCCTGGTGGGAACCAGGTCACATGGCCATTCCTAAACCAATCACTGGCAAGGGGGCTAGGACCACCACGGTGGCCTCAGCCCAATCCAGCCTGCCCCCCGGGCTGGGGACGGGGCCCTGTCCAGTGCTGTGTGTTGGTGGGGAGGGCTCTCTTGAACAAAAGGAATGTCCTTTACAGGAAGGTAGAGGGGGGAATGGAGGTCCAGCGGGGAGACCCCAGCAGAGAGAACAGCGTGACCGGGTAAAGAGCCCACTGGGCCTGGCGGCAGAGGGAGGCAGTGGGCTTCTTTCACCAGAGGAGGGCACAGACGGATGCACGCCCACCGTGGTCCCTCCGGCGGCTGCAAGGGGAGGGACCGGGCTCACAACAGAAGCAGGGAGGCCCGTTTGGAGGCCGCTGCCATCATCCAGGGGGACGGCCCACAGGGGGAATGGTGTACGTGGAGGGCATAGTCAGCTTGGAGATGGGCTTTCCAGGTCAAGTCTGTGGCCCCGCATGTGGGAGGAGGGGACAGCTCAGTAAAGGCCACCTGCAGTGTTGACTGGGGCAGCTGAGTGGTGCCACTTACACCAAAGCAGGAGGTCTGGCGGGGCTGCTGGGGTGTCTGGGCCGGATCTGTACCTGAGAGTCAGCAACATATGGATGGTGTCCGAAGCCCTGGGGCCCCGCAGAGCGCATGCGGTAGAGAATCAATGAGAGGACACTTTCTGCGCACGCGAGCTTTCCTCCGGCTATTGAGGGGATCCCAGAGTGAGCCAGAGGCCCTTAGTAAGACCCCACTAGAGAGGACCGACTGCAGCAACATCGAAGATACAATCTGTAGGACTTCACTATCCAGCCAGGGCAGGTGGAGAAGGAGAGGAAGGAGCTGGGTGGTGGGAGGACCCCTGCCAGGCAGCTGCCAGCGCCCACCTCTCCACGCCCCCTTTTATCTCACCCCCAGGTTCTCTGCTTCCCCAGCTCCCAGCACCTTCTCTGAGGCCTGTTTCTTTTGGACAAAGCATATGTTTCCCTTGCTGCGTCACACCCCCTTGCATTCGGCTGATATTCCTGGACAGCCTCGCTGGGCCGGGCCCTGGGGGAGTGCTTCTCAGCACTCCCTTAACTCACTGAGGTAGGTGTGGCTAGCTCCATTTCACCGAGGTGGAAACTGAGGCCCTGGAATTCTGATGAGAACCACCCCCCAGGGTCTCCCTGGTGGTCATTTCCACCCTTGGCTCAGAGCTGGGCCTGGGACAAGTCATCATCTGTTGATGGGTGTTGCAGGGAGCCAGGCCTGAGGCAGGGGCACGAGCTGTGGGAGTCTGGCCTTGCCTATAGTAATCAGCGTTTGCTGAGCCTGGGTTCCCTGGTCTATACACCAGGGTGGAGAATAACTCCGCGTGTCTCACTAGCATACTGCAAAGATCTAATGACCTGAGGGTGCCCATGTCATGGCACTCTTGTGAGGTTTAAATGGCTAGCATTGTGTGCAAACATGCAGTAGGTGCTTGTCCCTAAGGTGAGGTCCTCCGAGGCAGGTGCCATGGACCGCTCCCCCCTTCCTCCACCGGAGCAGCCAACAACAGGCCTGGCACAGTGACAGCTCAGGCACTAACTGTGGGCATTGGTTGGCACCTGTTAACGAGACATTGGTAGGGCGACTTCAGGTCCAAAGCCAGTATGGTCCTTAGGCCAGAAAGGGCTGGGAAGGGGGGTACCTATGGACCAAAACTGGGGGGTGCCAGGAGCAGAGTGACAGCAGCAACACCAGAGAAGTGGGGGAGGGGTGTGGGAGCAGTTTCTGGGCATGACACAAAGGAGCAGATTAAAGAGGGGCCTATGGAAAGGATTGCTAGAATCCTAAATGCAATCCGGATGTTCTTCAAGAGAGCGAGGGAAGAGTGGCGTCCCCTTTGCTTGCTATTGGATGGTTGGACTGGACTTTGGGGAATGACATTCAGAGCAGAAACTGGGCCACATGAGGCCCCACTAGGTACTAGGGTTACATTTTACCTTAATCCTCACCTAAAGAATGTGAAGGAAACTTTAGAGGGACTTAAGGGATGGCCACGTCCAGGCAGCCCCCACCCCTGGCCCTCGCCAGTGTGCTGCCCCCAAGGTCACTGTCCTGCCCTGACATCTCTTGGCTCCCACGGGACGAGGCCGCGTCTCTTCTATGCTTCTCCACTGCAGATACCGGCCAGGCCCAGCGCCCCTGAGGCACGTGGAGCAAGGCTTGTGGGTTGACCCTCGGAGTAAAAAACTAGGTGAACCTTGGGCTGGGGGATTCTGCTGAGCAGTGGAAGAGGGAAGATAAAATACTCATTTTTTACTTAGCTGAAAAAGGCACAATGAGGACAATACCGTGAATGTGACCTGCCTTTCTGACCTCCCCTTCTCCCTCCCCCACCCCCAGGAGCCAGCTCCATCATCCCTCTTCCCCTGGGAGACTAAATGCAGCCCCCCAATCCTGGGCCCAAGCTGGGCCATCTTTGCTTCCAACCCTGCCCCTCCTTGCACGCTCATTCCCTCCTTTGTGACCGGCTTGCCAGTCCACCTGCTCCTGCCCAGACACAAAAAAGCAAAACCATTTCCTCATCCGACACCATTTATAGAGCATTTTCCTCTGAACCGTGGGCCCATCCTGCACCATCTGCCGCCCTCGGTGGGCTCCATGAGCCCTGAGCCCCGGCCCGCCCCTGGTGCTGGCAAGGCCTGGGCCAGAGCGCGGAGGGAAGCTCAGATCCCGTAGTCTAAATATATGACGGTTAATAATCAAGCCAACAAACTATGAGGACATCCTCCTGCCTTGACACAAATATACCTTCCTCATGACCTATGACAGATGTGAACTTCAAATTCTTGGACTTTTGAATGGGGTGGCCCCGGGAGGGGGAGCCCCTTTCTCCTGGCCCTGAGTGCACCACACCCCCTTCCTTTCTCTCCCTTAGCACTAGCCCACAATTTAAGGGATCTCATTTGGATGTCTATAATCCCCCGACCCACACCTCCAAGCTCTGTCCACACACCCCCCCCCACACACACACAGCTACCCTTGGCCATCTGTCCTGCTGGGAGTGGCACAGTTTTCCCTTAGGAGGACAGAGCCTGGAAGCAGGTCTAGGGCCAACTAGGGAGACAATGTCGGGATCCCAGGTATTTCGAGCAGGGTCTAGAGGCGGGGAGGCCCTGCAGACTTGTTGTGCTGGGGGCTAGAGGGCCAGAGCAGACCCTCTGATGTGCATAGCCAAAGCTATGGCCCCTCTTGATCCTGGACCCGTCAGCCCCCTCCCCTTCCCATCGCTGGGACCAAGTCTAAATATTGTAAGACCTGACCTCCACCCTCCCAGGTCATGCCATGCTCCCTGTGACCTGAGAAGGCTCTCCCCATCCCCTGTTTTCTGGACTTCATTCTTCTCATCTTTAAATGAGGGATCCGGAACAGAGAGCTCGGCAGGCACCAGGATTTTAACAGCAAGCATCCGAATGCAGGGTCTGGCGGGCCTTGGGACATCTTCACATAAGTTCGAGACTTGGGACGGTCACAGGCCCTGGCCTCTTTCAAAGCTGGCCTTCCCTCCACTCTCAGCTGGCCTATGGGTTAGGAGGTCCTGCAGTGAACCTTACCGTGGCCTTGGGCCTGTGAACCTTGACCTGAGGGGACATCTGGAAGAAGATTCCTAGAGGAACAAGCAAAGCCCAGGAGCGCCGTGGGGTGGGGCTCCATCCCAGCCGGCCCCCAATGAGCTGCACCAGCTCGAGGAAATTCCTATTTCAGATCCTGTCCCCCCAAACGCACAACAGAGCTGGAGCACCTACTTCAACACTGTTGCCATGGGAATTAAAGGCAACTTGGTCCGTGGGAGAGATGGGAGGGACCGGCCGGCCCTCCCACAGGGCACCCTCGGAGCCGAAGCCAAACGCCACCTGCCGAGACCACCTTGAAGCTGAGGGTCAGAGGGGGTTCGGCCCTGCAGCTCACATACGCTTCAGAGAGGTGTGGAAGGAGGTCACGAGGCGGAGGGCAGGCTTCTCCTTCTGTGCCACCCCCCCTCCCCCGCCCCGCTTCAGCCGGGGAGGCCTCAGCCCATCACCGGCTTCCACAGACGTCCATCCGGCTGCTGGGGTCCCAGTGCCCACAGCCCCGGGCTTCCTAAGGGCCCGAGGGGCAGCAGCAACCTCACGAGGGCCTGCGGGGGAGAGTCCCCTTTGTGCTTTGTGGGAAAGCACAAAGCTCCAGTCTGGGTCCTCGGTACACCTGCTGGTCACCTCTCAGAACTCCTTCCCTGCTCCAATTAGCTCTAGAGAATTCTGCTCCCTGCGGCAGAGCCCACACCAGAGTGTACACATTCACCGCTCTTGTGCCTAGGAAATGGAAATATTGTTTGCCAAAGCAAGAAGAGGAAGGGGTGGAGAGCGAGGTGTACGACCTGGGCCGTTCCAGATTCTGCCGTTCCAGATTCTGGTAGCTCTCTCGACGAGGACGCAGGCCAGAGCAGGAGGTCAGGAAAAGGGTAGGCAAGAATGTGGAGGTCAGGGACTTTGAGAGGCTACAACTGTCCCCACCCCTGTTACTGTGTAAACTCCCCCCCACCCCCCGACACACGATCTTGCTTAGCTTGGCAAGAACCAGGACTGGAGACGGGCTGTCAGGTACAGGGAAGGGCTCTTCTAGCCCAAGAAAGATCTGGAGCAGGCCTTCCAGCCTCGAGGGGAGCTAGGCAGGATTGGGTATGGTAAACTTGTGCTGAGGAGAGAGGCCCACAGACAGCAGGCTGGGGCCCGCCAGGCCTAGGGAGAGAGAAAGGTGACCCAGGCCAGAGAGGCAGCCGCAAACCCCACCTGGAGATTGGACCCTACAGATCACTCGTCACAGAACTCTCTGGAGAGGAGTGGAGAGGAGGCCGACAGCCCTGAGTCAGCCACCACCAGGGGCTCCAGCACCAGAGACCCTGCTGTCTGGGACTCACATCGGAATGTCCTGGGACCCAAGACAAGCATGAAGGAAAGGACACTTCTAGAGCTCGGGCCCCGAGGAAGGACACGACGACTGAGTTCCTGGAGGCAAGGCTGGCTCAGAGCCACGAACAGGCCCCAGGGGTGACCCATAGGAGAAGAAAGAAGACACAGGGAATGTGGGAGCCCAGAACCTTCTCCTCTGCCTTGCATGTGGCACCAGGTCTCCTTTCTTGCAGGTAAAAGGCCCTGGGGAGGTGGCTCCTGGGTGCTGAGCATTCCCCTATGTGGAAGACAGCAAATGCAGTGGCCAACAAGCTACAGACTGGCACCTGTAATCCAGGAAATGGGGTGCACTGGGGTCAAGAGAAAGTCCAGACCCAGAACTGGATTCTCCAACCCCATTGTCTAAAAATTCGAGAAAAACACCGCAGCTGCTGTGAAATCGCCTGAAGTCCCCAACTGCCCAGGAGCAGACGTCAAGGCCTTTCTCGGAGGAAGGGGCAAGCTGTGCTCCATCCTTATACATGATGCGGGAGGTGGCCTCAGGCAGGGCAAGGGGAAGGCGCCTGGCTGGGTGGCCCTGAGCCTTGGCCAGGCTGGGGGACCCCAGGGCAGCCCCAGAGGCAGGCCCTGCCCCACAACCCCTCCCCACAGACATGCCCCTCTCTCTTCCCATCCCACAGTGCAAGTTCATCCCGAACCTTCCCTCAGAAAACAGGGCATGAGCGATGGGCCGCCTGGCAAGAGCCAGTAAGCAGAGGGCTCGGGAGACCAGGGGCCAGGCTGCCACCGCCTTGAGACAGCAGCACGTGGGGGGTGGGGGTTGAGGCCAGCTGAGAGGAGACACGGCTCAGACAGGGGCTTTCGCAGAAGGACCCCCCCCCCAGTCCACGCCAGCTCTCAGGGAGGTGAAAGGGATCACAACAGACAGACCCATGGGCCAAGAGCCACCAGAGCCCCGGGGACGGCTGTCCCAGGGTCAGAGCTGCCAAATGGGACCACGTGGCCTCACTCCCGGGAGAACAGCTCGGTGCCAGGGAGGCCACTCGGAGGACCCCACAGCCGTCCAGGCTGAATCCAGGGACTTCCCCGAGGAGGGGTGTGCCGCCGTCGGAGAGCAGGGGTCCAAGCAAAGGGCGGCCTGGGGAGACAGGGAGGCTGTGGGGCTTGTAGGTGGCCCCCAGGCCCCACCTTAGCGAGGGTTTCCCTGGATGAAGACCCAAACTCCATGCCTGACCAGGAAGACAAGTCGCATCTCTTGATCCCTGAGAAGGAGCAGGGGTGGTTCATAGCTGTGGAGAAAAGAGCAGCTGAGGGATGAGGCCAGCAGGAGCCCAGGTCAGGGGTCTGCCCGGCCTGGCGCTGCCCTGGCTGTGGCCTACAGGAGGCAGCCTCTGGGCCCCACAGACACCTTGACCACCCAAAGCAGAAACAAGAGGCAGGCAGGTCTGGGGGTCATGGGCCAGGCGCTGGGGTGCCCAGGACCGTGTCTTCACAGACTTGCCTCTGAGAACCAGCCAAGACCCAGTGACGTCCCCAGTGCCCTTCAGGCACAAGGGCTGGTCTCGCAGACATCTCCAGAGGAAGAGACTTTATTGCTGCTAAGACAGGGAAGGGGGGGAGCCCCGGGGGAGGGGAATTGAGCTAAGCAAATGAATAGAAGAGCAAGTTCGTTGGCCCTCAGCTCTGAGAGGGTCACAGAATGACCTTGAAACTGTGAACACCTTCAAACCAAGCCCGGGCGGAGCCCAGGGAGCCATCCTGGGAGCACCTTGCAAAGTGGGAGCCCGCGTACATGGGAGGAACGTTTTTTTTTTTTTTAAGATTTTCTTTATTTATTTATTTGACAGAGAGACAGCCAGCGAGACAGGGAACACAGCAGGGGGAGTGGGAGAGGAAGAAGCAGGCTCCCAGCAGAGGAGCCCAATGTGGGACTCGATCCCAGAACGCCAGGATCACGCCCTGAGCCAAAGGCAGACGCTTAACAACTGCGCCACCCAGGCGCCCCAGGGAGGAACGTTCTTGAATCTTGAGGAGGTGGGAGGCCTGAGCTGACAGCTCAAGGCTAGGGGGACATGATGGGGTTGCAGACCTCCTAGAGAAGACGGAAGAACTGGGTCACCTGCGGACACCGGTTTGAGCGAGCCCCCCGTGAGAGGGCACCACCTGGAAACTGTAAAAGTGGGGTCTCCTCTGTCTGGAGCTCCCAGATGCCAGCCCCAGCGGAAATCTCCAGTACATGGGAGCTAGCGAGAAGGTTTTACCCCAAAGTGCCCACCGGGCAGACCTACTGGGTGACATGTGTCTTGTCACTGGAAGAATGCCTCCTCACCCCAGAAAGGATTTGAAGTAGGTATAAAACCCATGTGTCACATTTGGATAATTAACGCTTGTGTTAAGATATCTGGGCATATTTAGTGTTCCGGGTTATTTGTGCCATTTGCTGTTTGCTCTTTCAGGCACGAATGTCTGTGAAATTCAAATTGATTGTTTGTATAGAAGGAATTAATTCAGAATTGTGATTTTCCTTGAAAATACCACTCATGTGATAAGAAGTTTGGTACACGACAAGAACCCAAAGTCACCCTAGGAGCAAGTAGAAATTTGTCAGGATGTAAGGTTTTGTTTGCTCTTCAAACAAGTGAAGTATTTAAAAAGGAAATCAGATAGACTGAACTGGATAAAGTTTGGGGCAGGTAAGGACATTTGATTAATTGCATTTTGTAAACAGGACCTAAATTAACCCAAATCCCCTTAAATGTGAATGTGCAAATTTACTAGATTTATAAATAGAATAACTTCTGTGCGAAATGAAAAGCTAAAGGTCTTTGCATTTGTACTTGAGTAATAACAGAACGAGTCTTTCTGTACACAAAAGCAAAGCTGTCCTTGAAGACACTTCCAAATTCCCAGTAACTGCTGCTGACCCTTGAACCCCTGTGGGAAGGAACTTGAGGGTCTGGGGAGCTCAGGGCAGCGGGGATGGAAGGACCTGGACTGGCTGCCCCCCCCCCAAGGCTCAAGCCCACCTTTGGTCATGGCTTCGTATCCTCGGGAATAATGGGAACCCTCCAAGAGGAAAGGCCCATGTTGATGGAGACACTGGAGCAAAGTGTCACAGGAAGGCAGCTGGGCAGGGGTGGCCCTGAGCCTTGGCCAGGCTGGGGGACCCCAGGGCAGCCCCAGAGGCAGGCCCTGCCCCACAACCCCTCCCCACAGACATGCCCCTCTCTCTTCCCATCCCACAGTGCAAGTTCATCCCGAACCTTCCCTCAGAAAACAGGGCATGAGCGATGGGCCGCCTGGCAAGAGCCAGTAAGCAGAGGGCTCGGGAGACCAGGGGCCAGGCTGCCACCGCCTTGAGACAGCAGCACGTGGGGGGTGGGGGTTGAGGCCAGCTGAGAGGAGACACGGCTCAGACAGGGGCTTTCGCAGAAGGACCCCCCCCCCCGCAGTCCACGCCAGCTCTCAGAGAGGTGAAAGGGATCACAACAGACAGACCCATGGGCCAAGAGCCACCAGAGCCCCGGGGACGGCTGTCCCAGGGTCAGAGCTGCCAAATGGGACCACGGGGCCTCACCCGGGAGAACAGCTCGGTGCCAGGGAGGCCACTCGGAGGACCCCACAGCCGTCCAGGCTGAATCCAGGGACTTCCCCGAGGAGGGGTGTGCCGCCATCAGAGAGCAGGGGTCCGAGCAAAGGGCGGCCTGGGGAGACAGGGAGGCTGGGGCTTGTAGGTGGCCCCCAGGCCCCACCTGAACGAGGGTTTCCCTGGATGAAGACCTGAACTCCAGAGAGACAAGTCGCATCTCTTGATCCCTGAGAAGGAGCAGGGGTGGTTCATAGCTGTGGAGAAAAGAGCAGCAGACCTGTCTGGAGACCCAGTGGGACTGGGCAGACTGCCTGGAGGTGGGCCTGATAGCAGCCAGGAGGAGACCCGCTGGACCCCACGTCACCCCTCTCCCAGGGCACAGAGCAATGAGAAGCAGTCCTATGGGAAAGCGGGGTCCTTGGCCACTGGCGAGGGGACATAATCCCTGAGCATCAGCCGAGACTTGAAATGCCCACACTCTGTCCGTCTCCTCGGGTCTGACCGAGTACAGGGACGATAGAGGCCAGGGCGCCAGCGAGCGGAACAGGGGCAGCCGGCAGAGGGCCTCCTAGGTTTCCAGGAAGAGATGCCATCAGGCCCCCACCCTGCCAGGCTTGCCCGGTGTGGAGGGACCGTGAGCCTCTCGTCTCCTGCTGGCCCCTGCCCTCCGGCAGACACACAGCTTTTTTCCTTGACCGCGGGTGGTGACTGCCCGTCCAGGGGGCCCCATTCCTCAACCCTGTGTGGGGAGCTCTGGTGAGAAAGGGAAACTGGAGGTGCCGGGACTCCCACTTGGCAGGGGTGGGGCGGGGAGGGGGTCGACATTCAACACAGACCTTGGCCCCATTGTTTTAAATAAGAAATTTATTGCAAATATAGAAATTGATTCTCTCCATACAGGAATCTCCGAGTTGAGGAAAACAATTTCGTGCCATTCAGTTTAAAACAGGAAACTGGGAGGAGGGAGAGGCAGATATAGGGAAGAGAAAATAAATGAAGTTACCCCCCTAAAAGAAGAAAAGGAGAGGTTTTGGGCCCCCCGAGGAAGGAAAGGTCCACACACAGCTGGGGTTCACAGGTTCATAGCCCAGGGCCAGGAGTCCAGCTCTACACTAACCCAAACCAGGTGCCTAGCCGCAGGGCCCACGGGGCTGGTGGCTCCTTGTGGAGGGAAGGGGGAGGAGGGGAGGGAGGGAAGGAGGCGGTGAGGATGGACCCCTGCCCCTGTCCAGCCTGAGGCAGGAAAGAGAGGCAGAAAGTGTAAATACTGGTTCTGTCTTAAAGCTGGGAGGTCATTGGGTCAGGATGGACAAGGAGCATGGTGGCTCCCGGGGCCAGAGGGCGGAGGGCACTGGGGAGCAAAAGTCTCGGTGGGGAGGAGAACAGCCCTGGGATCAGGCAAGTCCCCCCCCCTTCACAATGGCCTCCTGGGCACCGGTCAGCCCTGCCCCTCCAAGCCCCTCAGGGCTCAGACCCCCCCCACCGAGTGCTTCCACCCAGAAAGAGCCCCGCTCAGCCACCGATGGGGTGGGTTACTGCAGAAGGGGGGGCTCCCCCCGAGGGCGTGGGGGCCGCAGAGTGGGGGCACCTGAGGAAGTTCTTCGGGACATCCAGCTACCTGTCACCCTCGCCCTCTGGTCTGGTCCTCCAAGCTTGACACCCAGCCCCTGCATCACCCTGTTTTAATTCTCTGCACAGCGTCCCTCGCTGGGGAACACTTGGTGGCTGTCCCTTCTCTGCATGTAAGCCCCTTACAAGCTGGAGCCTGTTACTCTTGTCCCCCATGCCTGGCCCCCTTCTCGGACTCACAGTCTGTCCCTAACTGGTTTTGAGACCCTAGAAGATTTCCTTCCTTCCCTTTCCTGAGCTTCTGTTTCCACTCTGTTAAATTTCCAGGAGTGGGGACGGTGAGCGACTTTCAGTGGAAAAACCTTAAACAGACCCTCGGCCAGGCCCAGACTCTGCCCTGCCTCCCCGGTCTCTGGGGCTACTCAGGCCTACTCTTCTTCCCAAGTGGGTCTCTCCGCTCCTGCTTCCCTGCAGCCAGCCCTACCCGCCCGCCCCTCTGGCCTAGACCCCGGCAGCCTCCACAGGCCTCCGGCACTGTCCCCTAGGAGGGGTGCGGAGGTGAGGGGCCTCCAGCAGGCAGAGGCAGGGCCCAGGACCCCTGAGAAGGTGTCCACACCAGACTAAGGTTTTGTTTAGGTTTTTTTTTCCCCCTCCAGACCTCCGTGTTTCACTTCTGGAAGGCCATTAGCTCCGACAGAAGGGTTAGCAGCGCCAGCCTTCCAGGTGACACAGTAGTCCCCTCCTCCAGCAACAGGCACCCAGGAATTTCCTCTGGAGATTCTCTGACAGGGATAGCAAAGCCCAGGCATGATCCAAGGCAAAGAGGCCTCCCCAGGAGGTCCAGGGTACGGCACCCACATTCCCTCCCGCTGGCCTGCCTCCTTCCCCCATTGCCCCCCTTTCCTTCTCTCCTGGCTGCCTGCCCTCCCGGTCTGCCCAGGCTGCGGCCCAGGCCCGCCGTGCTCGTCGCCATTACAAACACAGGGCCTCAGGCAGCCGGACTCCGTGACATAAATGTTCATTTGTCTTTCGTGAATATTTTGCTCCCTGCTGGGGAAGAATGATCCTGAACAGGACACAGGACACAGATGCAGGGAAGCCTCCAAGGTGGGCTACAGTGCCCTGGCCCCCTTCCCAGATCAAGGGGCCTGGCCGGGCAGCTGAAGATCCCGCCTGGCCGGGAGGCCAGAGGCCTGAGTTAGATCCTAGTCTGCCTCAAAGATTGGGGTGATCTAGGTTGGGAAGGTTGGTTTACCTCCGGGAGGGGCAAGACCCTTGCTGTTAAGATGGAGACGTATCCTGAAAGCCCCTGAAGTAAGATGGTCTGAGGTTTTTATAGGTCATCTTCAACCAGGAATGATGGGGGAATGGCAAGGGTGGGGGGCTCCCTCTCCCGCTGCTGGGAACCCTCCCCGTGGGAAGCGCCATCTCCAGGGAGACCAGGCCCACCCTGGGGTCTGGCTCCTGCCACGGGTTCCTCCCAAGCCTCCCCATAAGGCCACCCATGAAGCCCCGAGTTCTTAGCCCCATGGATTCAGCAGTAGCTCCCCCCCGCCAACCTGGTGGCCAAGACACCCAGCCCTTCTCTCTCCGGGCCCCCCCGCAGACATCTTCTTCTGAAAAATGACAGCCAGTGGGACAAAGAGGTCCCCCCATGCTCCCTTCCCTGAAGCCACCCTTCCCTGGCAGGGAGGAGGGGAAAGGGCGAGGGCATGAAACTGGGGATCCACAGGGCGAGGTGGCACTTAAGGGCCCAACGTTCAGAGAGACAGGAGAAGGGTATGCGGGCAGGGCTTGCGTTTCGGTGGCACCTGTTTTGGGACTTTTGTAGAGCTGGCCCCTCCCCAGGTTTCAAGAGCTGCTTGTCAGATCACAACAGAGGGAATGTGGGCAAGAGGGGGAGGCAGGGAGGGGGGCCTGGGAGTCTGGACAAACTGGCACATACACGACAGATGTTTGCTCAGAAAAATACAGTAAAATCGTCATGCAAATATAACAGGAATCTGCTTTCTCACACCGCTGGCTCTGCCTGCTTTCTCCTCTCAGCTTTGCCAATCTGGTGTGAGGAGGAATTGGGGGGGCAGGTTTCAGGGATTGAGGGAGGTCTGCTCTGCATATCCATGCTGGCCCCCTCCTCTCTACTCCCCAGAAGAACAGTCCTTCCTTTGCAAATGTCACCCCCAAGTGACCCCTGGGCTTGGTCTGTCCCCCAAGTGGGTGTAAGAGAGGAGCTCAGTTGAGCCCCAGCAACCCCCCAACAGTCCTCCCCCAGACTCTACCCCTGGCAGGAAGGTCGCTAGGCTCCCCCCGCCCCAACCCGGGAGATGGCACTAACTTTCTTGGTCAAGAACCCCCACACACACAGTACAGGTCTTGGTCCCACCCCAGTGCTCACCGTTCCCCCACAGCCACACTCCCCAAATCTCAGGAAACCCAACAGGGTGACAGGCCAGGGGCTGGGGGTCTCGGGCAGGGGTGTGGGGGGAGCTGAGTGGGTGGGGAGCCAAGGAGCACAGCGGCAGGTGGGCAAGGCTATAGTTGCCCCTGCCCCCCACTGGCCCATGTCCTAATCAAAGGTGACGGGCCCCTCAGCACCCCGACATTGTTCAAGCCCCCACAGTCTCAGGTCCCCGGATCTGTCCCCCCCTCCCGCCCCAGACTCGACCCTGAAAGCCCCTAGCTGTTGAGAAAGGCCGCAGGTGCCTGGCCCTGCCCTCCCTTACCACCCTCTGCCGCCCACACTGAGAGAGAACCCCCAGGAGCCCAACAGTCCCAACTGCCAGGCCCTGGGTTGCCATGGCGACAGAAGCTGGCCAGGGAGAGGGAGGGGCCCCAAGAACCTGCCTGCTTCCGCCCCCCCCCAAGCAGAGGGGGTGGTGCTCACTGTTTGTGCTTTGTTCGATGTTGGGTGGGGGTCAGCAAGGGGAGGAGCGGCCATTTCCATGGAAACATGGGAGCCCCTCTGGCCAGGGGGTGGGGCAGGGATGGGCAGCCAAGAGGTGGTGGGTGAGTAAGCCTGGGAAAGCCCTCCTTCCCCTGTGCAGGCTGAGGTGCTGCCCCGAGATCCCATAATGGGGGTCAGGCAGGTGGGAGGCCAGGATGTGGGGGCACAAGCAGGAAGACCCCCCTCATACCCTGCCTCCCCACTGCTCCCAGGCATCACAGTTCACTGCTGCCCTTCTGGGATGAGTAGGGGTCCTAGAGGCCCAGAGAGGCTGGGGGGCTGGGGCAACGGGGCCTGCACCTGAGAGGCAGTGGGAGCGGACCCACCTGCTCTCTCCTCAGACCCCAGAAGCAGCTCCCAGGCTACTTGGAAGACACTTGAAGGGGGCTGGTGGAATGGCCCCGTGCCTCTGCTCCTTTCTTGCAAGCAAGACCTCCCGTCTCTCCTGGGTGCTGGCGTGGGGGGCGGGGGGCGAAGGAGCCCCAGTGTGATGAATCACAGCCCCACGCTTAGGGGCGTGGCCATGGGGATTTCTAGAAAGGAAAAGCACCTGCCTGATTCTCAAGTCCCTCAGCCCCAGGAGACCACAGCTCCGGAAGGGGGTGGTGGGCGGACGAAGGGTGGGAGACAACACTGGGCTGGGAAGTTGGGAAACTGCATAACCGGCCATGTGGCCCTGGGGTTATCACCTCCTTTCTCCAGGTCTCAGTTTCCCCAGCCATAACAGAAAGGAAATGAGGCCCGATGTCTGCCTGGTGCTAAACTCCAAGTGACCTGTTCCCAGAGTGAGGGGGACCCTCTCTCTGCTCCAGACTCCTCTGCCCCCAAACCTGTCCCTTAGTCCCCGAGCCCCAGACCCCACACTCCCTTCTGGCTTCCTGGCCTGCGCCCCGCCCCGCCCCAGGCCCGCACACCCCAGCAGAGTCCCTGGGCAGCACAGTAAAGACGACTGGTTTCGGTATCAGTGTGTAAACTTTAAGGAGAACGTGTCTTTGTTTTCCTGTCCGTTATTGTCGGGTGGTGGTGGTTCACAGTCAGGTGGTGGTCAGGTGTGTGCATGGGTGCGTGCGTGCGGGTGTGCGTGTGCGTCCACTCCTCGGCCTCGGCCTCGACCCCCGGCGCCGCCCCTTCCCCCCGGCCCGGCTGCCGGGCCCTTCCCCGTGTGCCCCTCCACCCTCCCCCTCCGGCCTCACCGGGAAGGAGAGGGTCACAGCTTCTGCTGGGCCGAGACCCCTTTCCAGTAATCGAGGATGTCGTGCAGGTCCTCGTCCTTGGCGAACTGGACCTTCTTGCGCAGGGCGTGGCCGGCTGCCACGTACACCTCCTCATGGTGGTGCTTCTTGTAGGGCCGGAAGCGCTCCCAGATCTTGTGCGTGCTCTCGGAGGAGTACTCAGGGCTGGAGGAGTAACCTGAGTAGTAGTGTCTGGGGGAGAGCTGCGAGTAGGTGGAGTCCCGCTTGGAGCGGGTCAGCGGCTTGAGGAAGGACACGCGCTGGCTCAGGCTGTCGGCGCCCTCCTCGTAGTACAAGGCCGGGAAGCTGTGCCGGTGCTCGCTGCAGTGGAAGGCGGGCTTCACCTCCAGGTGGTGGACGCCGCCGCCCCCGCCGCCGCCCCCACCGCTGCCCGCCGGCACCAGTGGGAGCCGGTCCAGCGGGCTGTTGAGGGGGCTGCCCTTCTCGATGTACTTGGAGTCGCCCTTGGCCAGCCCCGCGGCCGCTGGGTGGTCGGGCACGTCCAGGCTGAAGACCTTGGCGCTCTTGATGGAGCCGCTGGAGGACACGCTGCAGGTCTTGCGGGCCACGGCGGCGTCAGCGCTCAGCTGGCGCTGGAGCGGGTGGTGGGAGCTCTCCTTGTAGGGGGGTGAGAGGAAGCTGGGCCGCTCCAGCACCCCCGGGGTCGCTGCCGAGGAGGCGGCAGCGGCGGCGGCCACGGGGAGGGACTGGCACTCAAAGGCCAGCTCGGGGTCCCCGCTGCCGCCACCGCCCCCCAGGAAGGAGGCCGAGTCCAGCTTGAGGGCGTCGATGCAGTTGTTAATGATCTGGTTGACCTTGTCCACCTCCTTGGCGATGGTGGAGATCTCAGCGGCCGAGCCCTGGCCATTCTCCAGGTCCGGGAGGTCATCCTCCGGCCGGGCCAGGCCGTCCCCGCCCGTGCCCGTGCGCACCTCAATGTAGTTGCCCTTGGTGGCCACCTTGGGTGTGTCCAGCCCGGCCTCCAGCCCCTTGGAGGTGGGCAGCTTCTCCCCGATCATGGAGGGGATGGAGGCCATGCAGGACACGGGCAGCACGGGGGGTTCGCCCAGCTTCTGGGCAGCGTGCACCACAGAGCCGGCATCCACGTCCGCCCCGTAGCGCATCTCCAGGATGGTTTTCTTGACCTTGACCGACTTCTGCTTCTCCTCCTGCATGCGGCGCTTGCGCAGGCAGTAGTAGACGGCGCCCAGCACGATGACCATGCCGAAGAGGCAGCCCAGGATGGTCATGATGTAGTGGGTGGTGGTGGAGGTGCTGGGCGCCAGGTCGCCGGGGACGGGGTCCCGCGTGGTGAAGGTCAGGCAGGTGTGGTTGAAGCGGCGGCTGTTGCGCAGCGACGTCACGCAGAAGGTGTACTCGGTGTGCGCCCGCAGCTTGTCAAGCGTGACGATCTCCTTCTTGTTCTTGAGCGTCATGACGTCGGAGAAGTAGCTGTTGTTGTACTGGACCAGCACGTACATCTTGCTGTAGGGGTGCGGGATGATGACCACCAGCGTGGCCGAGGTGAAGGTGACGTGGTGCAGCTTGATGGCGGGCCCCGCAGACGCGTCCGTGGTGGACGAGGCCGGCGGCTCCACCGAGAGGATCTCGTCGGGGTTGAAGCCCGAGTTCTCGTCGGGCTCCCTCTGGGCGTCGGTGGAGTAGGGCGTGGGGTGGCTGGCGGGCCGGGCGGGCAGCGAGCCGTTGCGGCACTTGGCCTGGAGCACGGTGATGGCGTTGAGGCTGTGGTAGGGCCGCGGCACCAGCAGCGGGTAGCCGGCGAACTCGCGCGGGGACTCGCACTGCAGGCGGTCGTAGTTCTTGGTGACGTTGTTGAACACCACCAGCCAGGCCAGGAAGCCAAAGAGGTCACACTCGCAGTTGAAGGGGTTGCCGGCCAGCTCGCACACCATGAGGCTGGCCAGGCTGGCGAAGGTGGCGCCGTCCAGGCGGCTGAGGCGGTTGGAGGACAGGTCGATGCTGATGAGGCTGGGGCACTCGGAGAAGGCGGCGGGCGTCACCACCTCGATGAGGTTGTGCTGCACGAAGAGGAACTGCAGGCGGCCCATGCCGCGCAGCATGCCCTCGGTCAGGTTGCTGAGCTTGTTGTAGCCCAGCTGCAGCACCTGCAGGCTCGACTGGCCCAGGAAGGCGCCGTCCTCGATGTAGGAGATCTCGTTCTTGGTGAGGTTGAGGTCGGTGAGGTTCCCGAAGCGGTTGAGCGAGGAGTAGAGCACGGCCCTTGAGCTTGTTCTCGTTGAGCCGCAGGTCGTGCACGGTGCTGTTGATGTGCTGCGGGATGGTCTCGTAGGGCGGCTGGTTCTGGCTGCAGATGGCCAGCCACACGTACCCCTTGTCGCCCTCGATGAGCCAGCAGTCGGCGCGCACGGCGCCCGGCCGGCACACGCACAGCAGCGCGGCGGCGCACAGCCCCAGGCGCAGCATGGCGCTGGCCGCCACCCCCGGGAAGGCCGGGCT
>NC_048232.1:80675826-80716286 GCF_002007445.2 Ailuropoda melanoleuca
CCCAACTGCTCCCAGGGCTGTCGCATCCGCCATGTCCAGACCTCAGTGGGAGGAGGTAAGCAGGAAGATGGAAGGGTTTTCAACCAAAAGGCTTCGGTCTTGAAAAACTACCCAGCAGCTGACCAGAGAGGCCCAACACTGGTTCTGTGGAGAGCTCTTCTCAGATGGCCCAGCTTACACGGCCCACTCCCTGGCACCCACTCCCCAGCCCCGAGCAGCCCAGCACCCACCCCACCCGCGCGCGGCCAGGTATTAAAAGTTCGCCTCCTAGTCCCACCCCAGGGGTTATCTCTGGCTTTCCCAGAATCCGCCAGGCTATTCAGAAGAATGCCTTTCCCAGCTGACCCCCGCCTCCTCCAGTGGATCCCTGCCCTCCCCTGACATACCCACCTGCCCCCTGCCCCCCACCTGACCCATCCCCCAACTTGACCCCTGACCCTCACTTGGTCCCCACCTCCCTGTCTGACCTCTGCACCTGGTCCCCACCTCTCCCACCTGATCCTCCCCACCCACCTAGTCCCTGACCACCCCCCCCACCGGGACCCTGCTGGCCCCTTGGCCTTGGCTCCAGCAAACCCCAGGCCCCGCTCAGCTGCAACCCCGGGCACTACTCACCAGTCTCCACTGGACCCGCTCTTTCACCAGTGCCTGCATACGCGCGGCTGCCTCTGCCCGCACGGCCTCCATTCATTCATTCAATAAACATTTATGGAGCACCTACTATGTACCAGGCACCGGCCAGGCCTGCCCTCCCGGCTCTGCCTCCTCCGCCTGCTCCTCCTCCAGGGCCCCAAGGGGTGAACATGCCCTGCCTGCCAACATCCTCAGGGCGGTCCCAAGGCAGGGTGGCACGTCCGAAGCCCACCGGGAGAAGGGGAGGCTCCGGTGGCTCGGAGTGCTGCCCCCTGGGAGGCAGACTGGCGGGGGAGGGATGGGCAGCCTGGGGCAAGGTGAAGACAGAGTCCTGGCTCCTTCCCGGGCTGGGCCTAAGCACCTCTCACGTTAGCTCATTTATCCACGGCACAGCCTTAGAAGCCAGTACCATTATCATTCCCACTTTACAGAGGAGGACACTGAGGTCTCACGACTCCTACACAGTGGCTTTGGCCCTCTGTGGCACCAGGCTCTGGGTCAAGAGATGCTGTGGGATCCTGTTTCATCTGGACAGTTCTTTAAAAAGCTTTTTTTTTTTTTAATTGCCAATATTGAAAACTTGGGCGACTTCATTTCAAACATCCCCATTTCTGGACTCCACGGAACCACCGAGAAGTTCTGGCTGCCCAGGATCTGTGTCTCCGCAAGGACACAGCAAACGCCCAACCTCCTCCCTGCCTCTCTGGCTGAGTTGCCCGCTGACCCTGGAGGTTATGAGACCAGCCACGGAGGGAAGCTCAGCGTGGAAACAGTTAGAATCCCAGCCTTGGGGTGGGAGGGATCCCACGAGAGCCCTGGTCTGGGACCCAAGAGTGCCTTCGTCCCTGCCTCCCTCCGACCCCTGTCCTCCCTGTTCTGTGGCTCTGGGTTTTCAAGCTCTGGGACACTCTAATGGCATGGGTCTGTCATCTTGGGGTGCCTCTGATAAGGAGTCTGGGGTTCAGGAGTTCTCTACCTATAATTCCTTGGTCCTAAAAGCCTACTGCGTCTCGGTCTCCATGGGTCACCAATTCTAGAGGACTTGAAGCTGCCCTGACCCAAGAGCAAAGCCCCACTTAGCTCCAAGCAGACCGACCCACTGGGGTGGGGACCCCAAACCAGGGGAGCACCCATACAATCTCCCAGATCTGCTTGTCACCCCAGGGGACCCCTGGCTCTGCAATGATGCTGCCTGGGCTCCTGGGTCAGGTTTGGGTTTCCTGTTGAGGTTTGAGGTTTACTCGCTCCAAACACAAGTCCTATCCCATAAAACACTGTCACCCAAGGCTGCTGTGGACGCCAGAAGGCCCGAGGCCTCGGCTGCGGAAGCCACACCCCAGGGACAGCTTTAAGATCATCCCCCAGAGTAGGGCCTGCAGCAAAGGGCTCTGGAGTTTCTAGAATGGCCCCTTGCTCCCACCCCTCCGCCCACAGACTTCGAGTTCCCTTCTCACTCTGCTCACCTGGGCCCACTGCCTGTCGCAGGCCTCAGCACCCAGAGCCTGTAGCCCGCCAGGGGCGCAGCCCATCCCCACCGTGAAGCAGGCAGAGGCAAGGGGTCCCTCTCCTGGCCCTGGGACTAGCTTCTCTGGAGCGGGTGGGGGAGCCCCCAGGGGCCTGCAGCTGCGGCATCAGAGAACAAGGAAGCTCTGTCCATGCTGGAAAAGCCCCGGAAATGTGGGGGGCGGGGGCACCCCATGACTGCCGGCTGCACAGAAACCATGGCCCAGGGCGCGTGGCCACCAAGCCACCCTCCAACAGCATGGGTCTGTCATCCTGGGGGGTCTCTGATGATGAGGCTGAGGCTGGAGTCCTATACCTCACTACAATTCCTTAGTCCTGAAACTCAAGGGCAAGCCACGGAGACCGGCACCCCCTCATGTTCTCCTGGAAGGGTGGGCCAGATTCTGGCTGCATCCTGGCTCCGCCCCTGAACCCACAGCGTGCCCTCAGAGGCTCAGTCTCCTCTTCTGTAAAATGAGACTAGAAGGGCGCTACCTTAGAGCGCGTGAGCGAGCAGCTACAGAGTCTGGCCCATAGTAAGCGTTCAATAAAGTCAGGGGCCGCTAGTGTGGTTATAGTGGACTGGCTGGGGGGGGGCGGGTAGGCACAGTGCCCGGCACACAGCAGGTCCTCGCCACCCACTGCCCTACTGACGGCAGCCAGGAAGGGAGGAGGCCTGGCCCCCCAACGGTGTCTTCCTTTCAGTCTCAAGGGCAACACACCCCTTTTCGCCTGCCCCTGTCCCCTCTCACAGGTCCGGCCCCCCCAAAGGCCTGCACCCACCCCCGCCTTCTGCCTGCTCCCCAGCCTCGGTTTCTCTCCCATTGCCAAAGCACAATGGCTGTTATAATTAACGGATTATCTCAGTGCGACAGCTGTGGTCCTTTGAAAATTGGGTTGAATAACAAGACCCTGGCGTATGGTAATTTCTTTTCATCTCCTGCTCCCCCTTTCTCTCTCCCTCACTTCAGCCTTGTTATGCATGCAAATGATCTCCCCTTTTCCTCCTTCCCAAACACCTTCCTCCTCGGGATGGGATGGTGAGGGGACAGACTAGGTTCTGCTCGTGGGGAACTGACCCTCCTGGGCCCCTCCCGTGGGCCTGGCACTGGGCAAAGCGCCTGACGCGTGTGACTTCTGCCCCCCACCCCCCGGCAGGGCAGCCCAAAGTCCCTACACCTGACTTCTCCTCCTACCTCTCCCGAGCTCCCCCTTGGACTCCTCTGCAGGGCCTCCCCTGAGGTCCAGGTCCCGGCCTCGGCACCCCCCTCAAGCCTGCTCCCCACCCCCACCCAGCATCTCAGCCCCTCCCAGGGCTTCTGTTATCCCTTAGGTGCGGCCCAGGCCCAAGCCCTCCACCCCAGCTGCCTCCTGTCCCCCTCCACTTGGCCTGCCCACTCCCCACTCCTGCTTCTGCCCTGAGCCAGCCAGAAGCCCGCAGCTGACCAGCCCCTCCACACCCGGAAGGCCTCCTTCCTCGCTCAGGATGAATTTCTCCATCAGCATCCTCACTGGTCTCTGTGTCTCCAATCTTATGGCCTCCTTCAACCCATCCTCCACCCGGCAGAGGACGAGCCTCCTCAAGGATAAAGCTGAGCGTGGCACTCCCCTCCTCAACAGTCTTCCTTGGCTCCCTATTGATCTAGTAAGATTCAGACAGCTGACCTGGGAAGCCAGCCCCTGGGGTCCTGCGGAGCGAGCTTCTGCCCTCCTCTCTGGCCCTCCTGCCTCCTCAGCCAAGTAAACCCGTCTGGTTAAGGGCCCGTCCTGGGGGGTTCCTGCAGCCCCCAGGGTTTTCTCCATCACCACCAGAATCAGGACTGCTCTTTTTACTCCTGGGCTGCGTTCTCCGAGGGAGGGCCAGGTTCTCCATTAAAGCCCAGCACCGGGCACCCAGCAGGCGTTCAATAAATATCTATTAACGACTGAATGAAGGAGGTCTGCTCTCTCCCGTTACAGGTGAGGACACTGAGGCTCAGAGTAATTAACCACTTGCTCAAGATCACACCGTTTGTGCAAGTCGAAAACTGGGATTTGAACCCAGGTCTGGACTCCAATGCCAGTCTTTTCCACTTCCTGGTGAGGGCTGTAGGGGGTCAGCCAGATCTCAGGGAAACTGAATCTCCCTCCAGCCTCAGCCGGACAATAGGAGATGGGGCTCCCTGCCCAGGCTGTCACGCCCTTGAGTTTGACTTTCAGCTAGCCCCATGACTCCCAGGGCCTCAGCCTGCCCATCTGTAAAGTGGGAAGGGACCCCGCCTCCCTCCCATCTCAGAGGGTGGCTGTGGGGGCAGAAAGTCCACTCTTGGAGAATGCCCATCCTGCTAATCGCATCTGGGGGTCCTCCCACCCTCGCCTCCAAACCCAACTGCGTTGCCCTTGGCAGGCACTCCTCAGAGCTTGGGGGGGGGGTCCTAGGATGGGAGATGTCACACAGGACAGAGAAATTCCTCCGTGAGAGCCAGTGAGAGGAGCGCAGGGGGTTTGGGGATCACAACATGACACTGGGCGAGAAGCTTCCCTCTCTCGGCCTTCAGATTCTCATCTGTGAATTGGGCCCATTAATGCCCACTTTATAGGGTTGCAAAGGGGACTAACTGGCAAAGTGCCCAGCACGGCGCGGACACTGCAGTGGCCACAGGTTCTATGGAAACATGATCCTGAGGTGTACCCCCGGGGGGGAAAGGAGAGAAGAAGGGGCAGGACAAAGCAGGATCATTTGTTCCTGACTCTCCACCCTCAACAGCCCACGGAATAGAGCTCACACCCCAACACGTTGCCCTTAGGCCCCTCTCCTGCCCCACTCATACCCCATGACATCCCTTCATAACCTGGGCAGCTGTGGGGATGCCCCTCTACATGTCCTCTGGGCCTTTGCTCACACTGTTCCTGAGCCTGGGGTGCCATTCCCACCCTTCCCCACCCCCTGTAGCCCAGACCTCATGCCTTATCCTCCGAGAAGCCTTCAGATTTCCTCTGTGCAGGGAGAACAGTGGTCTCCCTGCCCTGCCCCCATCCCTTGATTCCATCCCCATGGAATCTTGGAAGGATCCTAGAGATCGTCTCACTCCACCTCACCCCTGCCCCCGGTTTTACAGATGGGTAAACTGAGGCACAGACGAGCAGCTCTCCAGGGATGCACTTGAACCCAGGTATCCCTGCTGCTTCCAGCTCTGCATGCAGCTTCTCTCCTGGTGTCAAGCCATTCAGCCCTTACCAGTCTTCTCCGAGGCCCTCCCCCAGCCCGGAGCTACCTGAGGATGGGACCACATCTTCCTCTCTGCTCCCCACCCCAGTGCCTAGCCTAAGGCCTGGCGCATAGTAGGCACTCAGTAAATGTCTGTTGAATTGAATTGCGCTCAGGGCGGCCAGTCGTCTCTGCTCTGTAAGAGAAGCATAGAGTTAGTGGAGCTGCCCCGTGGCAACGGGGGTGGGAACCAAGCTGGTGGGGTGAGGAGTCCGGCCTGCCCCGAGGACCCCACGGGCCCTGAGAAGGAGTGGCGGTTTGGGAAACTAGAACATTCGGACTTAGAGGAGTCCGAATTGTGCCCCAACAGCATGGCCCTGGCAAAGTCAGGCCACCCCAGGGCCTCAATGGCCTCAGCTGTCCAACGGAGATGATACTCCAGTCCCTACAGCCTCTGAGGGCCTTTGGGGACAAGAACCAGAAGAGACGGGAGGAACGTAAACACTGACTCTGGGCTCACAAGCATCGAGTGCTCTGTGCCTGACGCGCAAAGCTGGGTGAGACTTAAGCCCAATTCTACAGATGGGGAGACTGAGGCTCAGAGGGGAGGCGGCTTGCCCGAAGTCACATGGCCCATGCCCTGGGGCCCATGCTGTGTAAACGGTCTCCCTGCAGAGCTGGAGGACAGCGGGGTAGAACCAGCCACAAAGACCTCGAACCCACCAAAGGGGGGCCTGAGCCCAGGCCCAGGCTGGCAAAGATTCTCCAGGCCAAAGGCCCAGCGTGAGCCCCAGGGCCTCGAAGGGAAAGATGAGAAGCCACGTTCTCCCCCTCCCATGGGGGCGAGCCCTGATTCCACAGCCCCCAGGGGGGTTCAAAGCCATCCTTAGATGCAAAAGGCTGCAAAGGCCTCCTTTGCAGGCCCCGGCATTAATATAGATCAGCAGAGACTATAAATACCCAGCCAGGCTGGGCACAGCAGAGGGCTGCCCCAGGAGTGGCCCAGCGGGGGCTCTAACCCAGCCCTGGCCCACAGCCCTCCCCCGACCCTTGGACCTCAGTTTCCTCGTCTTGTCAACACAGGCTACACCGTGACCAGGACAGCTCGGGTTCTTTACCCAACAGCCTACAGTTCTGTGGCCCAGCCAGGCCGGTGGTGTGGGGGGCAGGGGTGTGCCTTTCAGGGCCCAGATCGGAGATGTGTGAAGGAAAAGAGGAGGCCACAAGACAGCCTCCCCCTGGGCGCACCTGGGACGGCCTGGCCTAGAGCCTGGGAGCGGCGGGGCAGGGGCCTAGGCAGCAGCCACCCATTCACTCGCTCCCTCGTTCACTCTGCCAGCCACCCTGCGAGTACCTCCCGCTGGGAGCTGAGGACCCACAGCCAAGACATAGCCTCGGGTGGGAGGCCTAGCAGGGAAGCCCGCAAGATAAATGAGCACGTCTCCCTCCGCCCTGCCCACGCCTGCATTGGGGCCAGCCTCTGGTTCCCACGCCCCATCCCAGCTTGCATCACGGGACACCGGATTCACACCTGCCTTCTGCCTGGACCATGACCTTGTCAAGGACAGGGACAGGGAGGGCGGTCTCACTCATCCTGCAAACCCAGGGTCCAGCAGGGCACCCAGGAGGTGCTCCATAAATGTTCATAGGCTCAAAGGATGAATCAGGTGCCATGGTGGCATAAAAAGTGTACCCACGCCCAGGGCTGTGATGTGGACCCCGGGAGAGGTGGAAAGGGGGGGAAGGGAGCTCACTGCACCCAGCACAACTGTGAGCCGGGCCCACACGCTTAACACCCAACAGCCACACGGTTATGCCCACTGGAAGGATGAAGAGATGGAGGCAGAGAGAGGCTCAGGGATGTGCCCGAGGACCCAAAACTACAAAGTGGCCCAGCACCCATAGCCCCCCAATACGATACAGGGCTGGGGCAGGCAAACTCCCAGGGCAGTTGTTCCAAACAATAAGAGACGTAGTTTGCAGAGCCCAGGACTCCCCAGAGGCCAGACACAGGCAAGGGGTCATGTCCCATTTTCTCACCAACGCCTCGCAACAGCCCCAAGAGGCAGGCAGACCCTCACAAGTCAGACAGAGACACTAAGGCTCCGAGAGGTGGTGCGGGCCCCAGGCCCAACAAATACCTGAAGGCCCTTCCTGGTCAGTGCAACTGTGGGACCCTGAGATTCATGGTCGAGGGGTGGAGACCTGGGCCCAGGCCCGACTCTGCACCTGCTGGCTGGTGACCTGGGCAGTGACCAGCCGTCTCTGAACCTCAGCATCCCCGAGACCCTTCTCCTCTGCCTTAGGCCGCTGCTGCATGGAGCCAAGGGAGAGACTGATGAGAGACCCTCCCCACCTTACAAACCGTAAAGTGCTGTCCATAATTCAAGGGAATTTAAATGTCACTGTTATTCTTTCCTTAGCCTTTCTCAGCCATCTCTGCCCTCCTTTCTAAAAAGGCTCCGAGAGTTTTTATCAGATATTTGCACAGTGCCTGCCCCTAGGCTCAGGACCTAGGGACCAGGTACTATGTTTATGCCCTCCTGCAGATGAGGAAACTGACACCCCGAGAGGTTAAGTGACTTGCTCAAGATCACACAGTCAAACATGCATGCACTTAGCCAGGACACGGTACGTCTGCCCCCGAGCGTCTGTAAATTCAGTCTTCGTGGCTGCTCGAGTCCTCCCTGGTGCGTGAATGCCCACCTGCTCCCCAGTTTATCCGACTTCCCAGATGTATGCAATATTCATATTTCCATCAGCAACTCACGCACCCCTCTCCAGGCCTTGGGAGCCCCATTAATCATTCAGACACACCTGCATATTCATTAACTTCCGAATTAATACAGGGCCCCTTATTACTTCGGGCCTGCTGCCTGCATTAAAGACACTTCGACTTCATTCATTATTAAACTCCCCTGACAAATGTTCACATCCCTCCTTCACAGAGGGGAGCGGGGCCCAGGGCCCGAGCCAGCAGGTCTGCTCCCAGTGCCAGCTGCTGTGTGACCTTGAGCCTGGCCCTCACCCTCTCTGGGCCGCCTGCATGGCTCCCTGGTAAAACCAGGCAAAGGACAGTCTCTCAGCACCGCCCAGGCTCATCAAAGTTGGCCCCATCCCATCCTTCCGCAGACTTGTCTGTCACTTCCCCGCACTTCTGTGCCTCTCTCAGGCTCCCATGACTCGCGTAATTCTCTAGTCTCCACGAAACAGGAGCCCGTCCTCGCTAGAGTTGTCCTGGGCCTCCCCCACCAGCGGCCTCCCCTCCTACCTGGGCCCGGGCCTGCACTTACAGCTGGTGGGACTTGGGTCCCGGCACTGCCCATCATCTCAAGGATACGGTCTGGCCCTGCACTAAGCTGGCTTGGCAGGCCATGACTTGTCCCAGCTCAGAGAGGCCATGCCCCGGGCCTTGTGCTGAGTCCTGCATTGTCCCACCCATCTCAGAACCACCTCCACCTTACAGATGGGAATGCTGAGGCCAGTGGGGCCAAGGCCAGCTCTCTGGGAAATGCTGGTGCCAGCTGCAAACCTGGATCTCTCTTACTTGAAGTCCTGAGCTCCTCCCCATCGCACTCACCACCTGAAGACGGGATGCTCGGCTGCCACTCACGCCGGCTCCATCCTTCCCTGACTGGTTCCTCTACGTGCCGATCCCTGCCTCATGGAGCTGCGGGCAACACGGACTGGACCCCCCATTCCCTGGCAGGAGCCCTGATCTATCTCCATCACTCCTGGCCCTGAGCAGAGCCCGAGAACGAAGCTGTGAGGACACCGCCGCTAGCTCTGAAGTTGTGGCCTGCTGGCTCTGACCTGCCTTCTGCCTCCACGCCATGGACACCTCTGTGTAGGGCTGCCTCCTACAAGCCCCGGGCCTGAGGCTTCGCTCCCTGACCCGCCGGCTGTGTGACTGTGGGCCCGTTACCAAACTTCTCTGTGCTCAGCCCCATCCTCTGAATCACACTTGACTCTGCCCTCTGCCTTGTCCATCCCCCTCCTCCGATCCATCCCGACACCTGTCAGGCCCACACACCTGGTCATCCAAACCACTGATGGCTCTTATTTAGAGAGCAACAACTCTGTCCCAGGGTCTCACGCATCCCCTGCGTTCTTCCCCTCCCCTCCGCTCAGCTGCCAGACAGTCTCTCAAAATGCCATCCATCACGGACCCATGGAGAGACCCTCTCTTAAAACACTTCCAGAAGCTTCCATGGTTCCCAGGCAGAAGCCATAAATACTCCTGAAGGTCAAAGCAGGCACGAGGCCTGGCCGGACAGCTCACGGTAGACCCTCCCTCTGGCTTTCTTCCAAGGCAGCTCTCTCCTCTCCCACAGTGACTTTCTCTCTATTCTTGTCCATAGCAGGTGTCCCCCTCGCCCCCGCCCCATGCACCACTGGGGCCACCCAGCAAACACAGCGTGTTCTCCGCTGGAGCTCCAGCCCTGCCCCAGGTAGCACAGTAATCCTGTGGCCTAAATGAACACCTGGGTCAAGTCAAGACAGCAAACCCACAGGGCTGCGGTCAATGCCACCAGGGAGCCTGGGAGACCACAAAGAAGACCTCACCGCTCTTGGTCTGTGTGCATACACAACCCCCCGCCCAACAGGATGAGAGGAGAAAGCTTGTCACACCCCTTTCTCGAATGAGGAAACCGAGGCTCGGAAAGACAAAGTGGCCTCCCGGGTCACTGCTGGTAAGCGGCGCTCAAGGCCGGCTGCCTGGGCTGAGCCCTGACTACGTGCCAGACCCGAATAAGCCTTTTACGGGAATTACCTTAGTCAAACCTCTCCCCAGCCCTGTGAGATGGACCCTGTTAATTATACCCATTTGAGAGATGAGAAAACTGAGGCCCCAAGCAGTGAAACCGTTTGCCCAAGGGCACAGAGCTAAGAAGGGGAAGAGCCTGAGACAAAGTTGTGGCCATGGAGCCATTCTGCCGCTCCAGCTTGACTCAACTCCTCCCAGGCCCTCGGCGGCCAGAGGCGCTTGGGGTGGAAGGCGACCCCTTTGCCGGCTCCATCTCCATCCCAGCTCCCTGGCGGCAAGGACTCGAGCCAGGCCCTCCTGTCGGGGCCCCGACTTCATCTGTGAGGGGGTGGGCGAGACACGTGGGGCAGAGTCACATTATCCACGCATGTGTGCGCCTAGAGCACCCCAGGCCCTGGGTTAGCAAACTGGTCCCCCTTCTGCAGGGGTGGGAGACCCAGGGTGGGATGGGCCAGGGAGTTCATTCGGGGTTCGGGGACAAGCGGGGTGCAAGGCCCTGCCTGTCATCACCAAGCACACCGCAGATCCCACAGGCAGCCAGAAGAGAGGCCAAGGCTGCGGTTGGCGGCTCCCCAGACACCAAGGCTGATTATTAACTGGGAGGGCTTGGCACCTCGGAGGACCTGCTGCCGCCCAAGGAGGCTGGGGATCCCTGCAGGGGGCTGCACTCGGCCAACTAGACGTTCCACATCTACTGAGCACCTACTGTTTGCCTGGCCTGGGATTCCTGGCCCGTATGGGGGAGGAAACAAAGATGAGCAAGGAGCTCACGGACCAGCAGGGGACTCAACACACGGCGCTGGAGATGAGCGCTGTCTCAGGAAACCCTCCTCCCAAGTATTCTGTAAATACACACCCAGCCTCTAATTTCGCATATAAAATGTTGGAATTTTCACAGACTGGGGCTGAAAAGGGAGGCAACAGCCCTGGACTTCTGGAGGACTCCTCGCCACACCCCCAGCGTAGGCCCAGAAGGTGGCACCAGGGCCGTGTCGCGCTCTGTCCCAGCGCCCAACCCGGGAGTCAGCACACAGAAGGTGCTCAGTAAATTCCGGCCAAGTGAACTCCATGAGCTTACTTGGATCCAGGACCAAAGCCGCTGTGTGTGGGGATCCCCTAGTGAACCTCGCACCTTCCACTTTCTGACCCTCTGGAGGACTTCACAGAAGGTCAGAGTTCACAGCTCCCTTAGCAANACAGCCTTCCGCCGGCGCGAGTCTGGAGCCCCTGGGCTCTTGCACCAGCCCCTTGAAACCCGGGGCCCAGCGTTCCTCCCTCCCGGGGGGGGGGGGGGGGGGGTCCCCTCCTGCCCCAGCCCCCGAAACATGACTGCTCCTCCAGGCTCTGTCCCCCACCTACCCACAGCTCCCTTCTCCTCCCACGTGCCCTCGGATAACCCAGACTTGCCGGGCTAGGTCAGCTTCTGGAACAAGCCCACACGTCTCCTCCTGATCGAGGCCACCACCGCCCACCTGCTTGCTCAGGCCACAGACCCCAGCATTATCCTCAACTCCCCCCCCCCCTATAAATGATCTGCCACTTCTGTCCTCAAAATGTCCCACGTTTGTCCTTTGCTCCCCACCTCACCAGGACGGGCCGCCATCATCCCCTGCCCCGCAGCCTGCCGTGGCCTTCTCCAGCCCCTCCGTACGGCAGCCAGAGTCTTCCAGAGGCCAGTCCTGATGCTGCCTCCCCTGCTCACGATCGTTCTGGGGCTCCCTGAAGGCCCAGGGTTAGAGGCCAAGCTCCTGCTGGCGTGAGAAGCTTCTTGGAGGCGGCCTGTAGCTTCCCCACCTCCTGCTCCAGCCTCGGCCCTCCTCGAGCTCCCCGCCCACTCCACCCCACGCTGGCACAGGCACCTCCTTCCCCCTGCACTCGCCCCCACACTGTGAACCCCTAGCGTCTTCAGCTCAGGCATCACCTCCTCCAGGAAGCCTGCCCTGAACCCTAGGTCTGGCTTCACCATTCCACAGCAACCCCATGCTCACCAGCCCCAAGTGGTGTCCCCCTAAACAGTCACAGGCTCCCTTCTGGAGGGCCAAGACAGCACCATGTCCCCTCTGTGTCCCCACCGCCAGCACAGAGGAGGTGCCTGAAGTGTGGGGACTGAAAAAGCAAAAGACCCGCACAGCGCCCCCAGAAGTGCGTCATTCCGAGCTGGTCTCTGTCCCCACCTCTCAGCTCCCCACATGCTAAGGTGTGCTCATTATTACTACAGGGGACAAGATGGCCTCCCAGCTCCTTACCACTATTGTTATGACCATTAGGGCCTCTACCAACCCTGTGGCTCCCGTGTCCACCCCAGCCTCAGCCCACTCAAGGCAGCGTGGTCAGGCAGGTGCAGAGAAGCAGAGAAAGAAGCCCTCCAGGGGCCTGACAGAACTGACCTAATGGGGCACATGGGGCCCCCATTAACAGGTGAGAAAGCTGATGCTGACCTGAGCTGTCCCACCAAGGAATCAGAGGCTGACTCCTGCCCACTTGTCCTGGTGCTGGAGCCCTGGAACCTTCACGGAAGGAGGGGCGGGAATGTTCACGGAGCATGCTGGGCTGGGCATTTTACAGTCCAGCCCGCTTCTGGGAGGCCGCAGGCACGGAGGAAAGTTTGCCAAGCCTGGGGTACCCTTGCTCTGTACCCCTTCCAGCTGTGTGGCCTCGGGCAGCCCGAACCCTCCTCGGAGCCCATTCCTCAGCTGTCCCTGTGTTTCGAGGCTGCCTTGCAGGTGCGCTGTGTTCAATGACATTGTAATGACCGCAGCCAATTAACTACTTAACTCCGGAGCGCCTCCGAGGCCCGTGTAATCCTCACAAAGAGGCAGGTTCTAACAGCCTCCCCATTTTACAGACAACAAAATGGAGGTGCTGGGTTCAAAGGGTCCTCCCTAAGCCAAGCAGCTGTAAGTGCGGAGCCGGGTGCGCGGCGCTGGGGACAGAAAGCCTCGCACCAGGTGCGTGCTCACTAATGATATTCCTTCCCCGGCTCAGACCTTCCCTTTCATCCTTCAAAGGCATCCTGAACAGCCGAGCCTCCTCTCCCACCTCCGTGCCAGCCACCTGCTGCGCCCTCTTCCCCCTCCTCAGAGGAGAACTCCCTCGCCCTCTACAGCCCCGATCAAATGCCACCTCTCCCCCAAGTCTTCCCTGTGCTTTGCCGCCCTCCCTCCTCGCCTTTGCCTCTGCCAGGGCTCATGCAAGTCCCCCAGACAGGTGCAGTTTCCTAACGGATCCGTCCAGACTACCCTGTCTCCACCCATCCTCTGCCCAGCTGCTGGAGGAAACTTCCAGAAGCATAGCAGGCTCATGGGTCACTGCCCTGCCTTGTTCAGAAGCCTCTGATTGCCTCCCTCATCCTGATTCCGGCATTCAAGACCTCTCGTGATCTGGCTTGGCCCTGTCTCTGCAAATCTGCCCTCCAACACCATCCTGTAACCAAGACGCGGTCAGAACAAACCACTCCTAGCCACATGCACGCACACGTGTACACACACACACACACACACACACACACTGGGACTCCTTGGCTCTTCCCTTGATCCCTCCTCCAGCCTTGATCCCACCTCCAGCCTCTCACCTGACCCCAGAGCAGCACTTCCCAGAAGGCCCCTCCCCAAGGCCTGAGCTCTTTCCACTCCGTGTCCCGTTCTGGGACGCATCAGCCACACCCCTGGTTTCCGAGTGCCCAGCATGCTCTTCACTGAGGGAAGACACACAGCCCAGACTCCTCCTGGCCCGGAAGGAGCTCCTGAGCCCTGCTTCTTCCCCAGACTCCCAAATCCTCCTTCCCAAACCCCAGACCCTAGCACACGAGCTTCTCACTCTCCTCTGAACTCATGGAGTCTTTTCACTCCTCTTGGCCTTTCCCCTTGAAATTCCCACGACCCCTTCTGCCCCACCCCCACCTCATGAATGCTACTTCCCATTGTGCAGGATGCACAGCCACCTCCTACAGGAAGCCCTCCAACCTGCTGGGGCATCACTCACCCTAGTCTGCCTTCTCCCTTGGCTGTGAGGTCCCTGATGGCAGGGATCATTCTCAATGACCCCCAGACACTCAGCGCCTTGCACAATGTTTGGCTCATACCAGATGCTTGAGAACTGTAGGCCGAATAAAAGCACTTCCCTCCCATACTTTCCCTGAGCTCCAGGAGGCAGAGGGGACAAGTTCATGAGCCAACAAGGACCTTCCCATGCACACCTGAACTACCACAGCGGGGCGGCACCTTCCTCCCTGCCGCCCCCCTCACCTGGCCGCAGACTCCCATCATGACACAAGCCACAGCCTCCCTGACCTCATCTCTTTGCCCCTCTACTCACTCCCCAGGCCTGGCCTGACCCCCCAAAGTGCTGATCTCCCCCTACTCTGCAGCCTCAACCTCCCCCCAGGGAGCCCCCCAAAATGGGACAACCCCATTCAGAGAAGCTGACCACCCCTCCCACATCTACCTCCATCCCACCAGTGCTTAGGCCCCTTAGCTCCCCTTCCCCGCACCCCTGCCCTTAGTTCCAGGCTGACTGCAAATTCTATCCAGAAGCAGACCCCCCCACCCAGTGTGCAGACAACCACCTCCGTGGTCACAGGCCCAGGGACAACAAGCGGGGACAGCCACTTCCTCCAGCCCTCGAGGCTGAGACACCTGTGTCTACAGGGCCCCCTCAGCCTCCTGGATAGGCCAAGGCTGTGTGGACAGGGCTGGAAGACGGGCAGTCCTGAGGTCTTAAGGCCTCCTAGCCGGTGTCTGCTGACCCCCCCTAAACTGCCGAGAATCTCAGCCCATGAGAACCGGAAGAGGCTGTAAGCCTCTGAGCTGTCACCCCTTAGACGAGATGACAGACTGGGGCCTACAGAGATGCACATATGTCCCACAGCTTCCTTGGCTTCCCCCCACCCCTACTGCCTTACATGACAGCCTCTAAGTCCCTGGGGAGCAGAATCCCACCAGATGCCCCCCAAGACCCCTACTACCTAGCCCAGAGCAGGAGTTCTGAAGTTCCCTTGAACAAACAAATGAAGGAGGGCTGGATTCAAATCCCCCCACTTCCACCTGGGCCTTTTTTCCCCATCTGTAACTTGTCCTGCCTTCCTTGCAGTGGGACCAAAAGGTAGAGAGCAAACGAGGGCATTAGCCGGAAAGTGCTTTTAAAACCATAAATCAGGGGCGCCTAGGTGGCTCAGTCAGTTGAGTATCGGACTCTTGACTTGGGCTCAAGTCATGATCTCAGGTGGTGAGATCGAGCCCCATGTCAGGCTCCATGCTCAGCAGGGAGTCGGCTGGAGATTCTCTCCCTTTGCCTCTCCCCGCCTCTCAAATAAGTAAATAAGTAAATAAATCTAAAAGAAAGAAAAAAAAAAAACGTAAATCACGACACACCTGGAAGGGACTTCTAATGCCAAACGCGAGAAAACCAAGGCAGAGATGCTAGATTTCATTCGCTCATTCATTTAATATCATCTCTCCTTCCCTGGGGCAGGCACGAGGCATCCGCAGGGATCAGGACAGACACGACGCTGGCTTGAGGAAGCTCACAGCTGGAAGGGAGTACTAATTACAGGAGACCAGTCATTGCAGGGGGACGTGGGGGAGCCGTGGGGCTGCCAAGCCAGGTAGGGATGTCGAGTCAGGCCTCCCAGAGGAAGGACCAGCTAGCTCCCAGGGCCTCTGGAAACAAAGGGTCCCCAAGGAGCCAGGTCAACTAGCAAATAGGGCCTGCCACCCCGCAAGCCAATGTCATCTCAGATGAGCCTGTCACAAGCAGGACACAATCCCATGAGGTATGCATCGCCACCATCCCCATTTTACAGACAAGGACATCGAGACCAGAAGAGCTGAAGCCACCTGCCTCAGGCCTCACAGCTCTTGGGCAGCAAACAGGTGGTCTTTGGGCCTCCAGCACCTTCTGGGGCCCCCCACGGAAGCAGGGAGCAAGGTCTGGAACATTCAGCCTCTGAAATAAGGGCCAAGCTGCTCTGCTGGCAGCCAGGTGGGCTGTCCTCAGACACAGCTCGTACACACACACAATGGGGCATCAAGAAGTGGCCACAGCTGGATCTGAAGAAATCCCCGCACACAGCCAAAACAAACCTTCCAGACGTGGACACCGCTTCCTGCAAGCTGGGGTGGGGGGGCGCCCTGGGAAGCGTGAGGTTTCCTGGTAACTACACAGGGCCCAGGCAGCCCTCCCTTTAATGCATGCAAATGAAGGGCATAAATTTCTGCTTACTTAACTTCACAAATGTTAACAAGCTCATAAAAAATAAGTTATTCTTCCTCAGCTCCGCAACACCCTCCGGTTGCTTAATTTTGTGTCTCCCCGCTCCTCCAGCCTCCTCTGGTGAGAGAAGCGAAAGCTGCAGATCTGGGGGTGTCCCAGCCAAATAGGTCTGCCCTTCCTCCCCTCCACCCTCTGGGCCAGAAGGAGACACCTCCACAGAGCAACGGGAAGGCCCACCGGGGAGACCCTGCTCCAGTCGGTGCAGCTGTGTGACCTTGGGCTGCTGCATGCCCCTCTCTGGTAGGACTGCCTCATCCACAAAGTACAAATGGCGGCTGCACCCTGCCCGCCTCGGGGGGTTGGTGTGAGGATCAAACAAGATAATCCCAGTAAAGTGCTTAGTTCACTCCTGGCACAGAACAAGGCCTCCATAAATGTTAGCCCTTGTTATTATGTAAAGGAGAGCTAAACACCCCCCAGTTAATCCATTTGTAGAGTTTGCCTTCTGGGGCAAGCTGGCAGCTCCAACACAGCCCGCAGATCGGTTTTGTTGGCCTGCTGGCCGCTGATAAAAACCCGAGCTTGATACCATCAGGCAGAGCCCGAGCGCTGGCCGTTACCACAGGCCCCACCACACCCTACTGTCTCACTCGGGCTGGATTCGAACCTTTAAGTGACCTGGCCCCTGTGGGCACCTGAGTTTGCCACCCCTGGTTTAGGCCTCTCCGAAGCTTTTCCAGCTGGTGATCTCACTGAACGCATCATTAGGCCAGGGGACAGAAGAGGAAACAGGCTCACAGAGGGCCAACAACCGGCCCACGTCCCTGGGGGAGGGGCTGTGGGGCCAGACACCAGCCCGAGCCCCACTGTGCCAGCTCGAGAGACGCTTCCCTGGCACATGGAGGAGTAATGGCCCATTAGCCAGGTGGCAGGAGAAATGGGCTTGGCCTCCGTGAGCTCAGTGTATTCGGGACCAGGTGGGGGGCAGAGCAGGAGCCAAGGCCTGCCTTGAGCCTCATCCCAACCTGGCGATGGGTGTGCCAAGCCAGGGCGGCACTCCTCTGTGCCACCACCCCCACCCCCCTGCAGAGCCCAGCATCAGAGGCTCCAAGGACGGGGGATGGGGCTAGAGGTGGCCCATTCCCCTCGGGGCCCCTCTATACCCTCTTCCTTGAGTGCACCTCCAGGAATGGCCTAGGCCAGAAACTGCAACTCGTCCATCCACACTGGCCTCTCTTCTGACGTCACAAAGCATAAAAAGCTATGGCCCCAACTTGCTTCAGTCAGAGTTACCACCAGCTACGTCCCCATGACCCCACATCTCACAGAACTAGAAACTGAGGCCCAAGCAGGAGGAGGAATGGAGTCCCTACGGTTCCACAAAGGGAGATTGGTCTTCCAAGGCCTGTCTTGGGATATCCTCCAGCCAGCACCAGCCCAGACCCAAGCCAGAGAGACCAGCCCGCTGCTCCAGCTACCCTCTCCAGGCCTGACTTCCCCATCTGCAATATGGCTGACTCCGACACAGTGAGCCGTTCTGAGAGAGAAGACGGTGGCGTGGGGGTCCTCAACACCGGTCACCGTGGTCCTCTCTGCGTGTGCCTCAACTTTGTCAAGAGGACAATGGGGCTTCTGTCTCCTCTGTCTTCTCCAGAGCCCCTCTCACTGGGCACCCACTGGCCTACATCCAACGGCGGCACAAGGCACAATCGAGGGGTTACCGTAGACTAGACACCGTGCTGGGGGCTAGGTGGGTTCAGAACCTACTAGATGGATCTGTTATGCCCATTTTTCAGACAAGGAAGCATAAGCACAGAGAAGCTAAGTCATTTGCCCAAGGCTACTCAGGAAGAAAGAGCAGGTGGACTGATGGGCAGAGCAAGGGGCAAGGATGGAGAACCCAAACCTGGCTCCGGGTGCCCAGGTGACGCAGAGGATGAGGGGAACAAGGCGGGGCTGTGGAGGACAGAGTCCAGAGGCGGGGGTGGGGGAGGCAACCCTGCTGCGGACCAGAGAGGTTGGCTGCTCCCGATGGCTCCCATGGCGGCATACCTCAGCGGGATCTCGAGCTCAGGCCACAGTCATTGCGTCATTCTTCCTCTCTCAGCAGTCTCAAATGGCCCCCTCGATGCCCCTCCCCAGACAGGTCCAGCCATTGTCCATTCCTACTGAACAAAGCATGGCTCCCAGCTTGGCAGGTCTTGCCCAGGCTCCCACCAAGCCAGGCGTGGCCAAATGCAAACGCGAACCCAGCTCTTGGACATTCCCACCCACCACCTCCTGATTTTGGAAAAGTCCACAAGGTGCTCTCAGGTGCCGGGCAGGGGGAGAGGGTGGGGCCTGCGGCGCGAGGGGCGGGGCCAAGAAAGGCGGGGCGGGGCCTGGCAGGTGGGGGTCCACCCCTCTAGATGTAAGGCTGGATCCTGGGCCCGGTTGCCTTGGCAACCGGACTAATTAATTCCGATTGGAGCTCCATCTGTGCCTTGGCTGGATGGGCGGTTTGGGCTCACGGGTGTTTGTTTTGAAGCGAAGGGGAGATTAGTGGGAGGAGCTGGGAGGCTGTGGTGGGGGGGCTGGAGAGGGCCTGACCCCCCACCCCACGTGCACATGTAGCATCCTCGCCCCGCCAAGGAAGAGGCGGGCTTGGTCCCCAGAGACCATCCCAGACCCCTTCGCCCAAGGGGGGCGGCTCATCCCAGCCCAAACACCGCCTGGCACAAACAACAGACAGCAGCGCCTGCCGTGTGCGCACACGAGCGCGGGTACACACACACACACTGAGAACTCAGGCCCCACCATGAGAGAGCCTTGGGATCAGAGGCCAGCTTCGCTTTCTGAGCCTCAGCTTCCCCATCTGCAAAATGGGCAACACCACTCCCCTCAAAAGGCTCTTAGGAGAATTCAAGGGACATACCCAGTGCACCTGGGGACCTCGTTATCCTGGGATCAGGGAAGGCTTTGTGGAACCACCTATGCAGGACCCAGAGGGTGGCAGTCTGAGGAACTGGAATGAGGCCAGGAGAGCTGGATCATGGCATGTGAGAGGAGAGGGTGCCTCAAGGCAGGAGCGCTGAGGCTGGGCCAAGCCCCTGCAGGTCTCAAAAGCCAGGGTAAGGATTCTGGATCTTGGCCCAAGGAGAGTGGGGAGCCAGCGACACACTAGGGCGTCCTGCCAATGGAAGGGTGTAGAATGAACTAGGAGGGACAGGAGTGGAGGCAGCAGCCTTTGCGGACCTGCTACGATGGTGACAGGGTGACCAGGAGATGGGAGGACATGACAGCAGGGCTCGGTGACCCACGGGTCACCCTCAGCATGAGGACAAGAGAACACCCCAAGCATGGTGTTGAGCGATGACTCCCAGGGTTCAGGGGGGCAGCTGAAAGACGGCAGTGCCCACCCCAGAGCAGAAAGCCTCAGAGAAGAAGCACCTGGGTCAAGACGCTGGATGAGAGGAGTCCAGGATGGAACAAGCTGAGTTTTAGGGGTGAGGGGGACCCCCACAAAGGACGTGTCAGGACAGAGGCCTGGGCACCCCTCCTCCCTCATACACAGCTGCTGGGAGGAGCCCGGGAGGTGGAGCCCCACCCCCAAGAGCAGAGGCTGCCGATCAGGCCGGGGAGCTCACTCCCCAGGGACAGACATGTCTTCCACACTCGGCACTTGGAGCCAGACGGCCTGGGTTCAAATCCGGGCCCCGCTACCTCACCAGCTGGGAGATCCTGGGCAAGCCTCAACTTCCCCATCCCTAAAATGGAAATAAAAGTGATGCCAGTTCCAAAGGTTGTTATGAAGAGGGCTTCCCCCTGGGTCCCCCAGGGGTGTGGGATCTCAAGGAACCTCCCTCAAGGAACGGGCTCCTTCCGGGAGAGGGGCAGGATGCTAACCTTTGCTGAGCATCTAGCGTGAGCCGCGCTCTCACAGGTGTTACAGACCGTGCGGAGTGGTGATCAAGGAGGACGATCTGGGGCCGACCCCTGGGTCCCAGCTTACTAACTATGGGACCAGGAGCAGCCCCTCGCCTCCCCTCCAACCTCGGCTCCTGAGAATGTGAAATGAGGATAAGGAGGGTATCTGCCCGTGGCTCGTGGGACTGTTGTGAGCGTGCGATATGAAAACACGGGAGCATCTGTCACCTGCCCGGCACACAGCAAGCACTAAATCACCACCATGGGTCATCATTACAGTCGTTGCTAACGTTCCTCCCAGTAACCCGAGAAAGCGAAAGCAATGATCCCCATGTAACAGATGAGAAGGAAAGAACCTCACTTACCCGAGCATCCAGGCCCGGGACAGACCACCATCCGATCACAGGACCCTCCCTCCCCAGCCCAAGTGGCCCTCTCAGCCCAGGATAGGCCACGTGAGACTGCCTGGGTCTGAACCCTGCCCGAGCTGCTCTGAGCTGTGTGACCTTGGACAAGTCACCTCACCTCTCTGAGCCTTAAGTACCTGCCGTAAAAAAAGAGGGGTCCTATCCCTGCACCATTGTCTGAGGACGAAACAAGGAGATACGCAAAAGGTGTTCAGCCCAGGAACTGCACACAGCAGGCGCTCTATAAAGGACAGCAGCTGTGATTACTGATCGGATGGGAAGACCTGAAGGAAAGAATCAGGGTCCACAAGCATTCCAGTGGGGTCCTGGGATTGATGCCTCCCCCCCCCAGCCAAGTAACCATATCCCCAGAGGGCTGCAGCCTGGGGGTCCACCCCAGGGGCAACCCCCACCCTGGCATTCCTCCACCAGCCCCGCCTTCTGACCGACTGTACCCCAACCGTGCCCCTATCTACCCCCACACGCACCCGTCACCCCCACCACCTCCTGCATTGAGCACACAGCCACACGGGCCCCCACCCAGCCCCGTGACCAACCCCCAGCCCCTCCCTTCCCCCCACTCCGCATCTGCTCAATTAGGGAAACTGGGGAGCGAGGGAAACAAAGACTTAATTTCTGAGCTAATCAGCCTGCCTCATGCTAATTACCATCCTCCCGGGCATTAGGGCAGGCTTCCTGGGGGAGGCGGGGGAGGCTGGTCCCCAGGAATGATACCCGCTTCCCCCAAAGCCTGAGACAGCCCAGAAATGGCAGGCGGGGAGGGAATCTGGGTGCTTGGGCAGGGATTTCAGTGCAGGACTCAGTGGATGTGGCCAGAAGGAGGGCCACAGCAGGGAATGTGCCTGGGGCAACGTCCCTTGGGTGGGTCCTACACTCCCAGAGCCCCCTTCCAGGACTCCTGCCCCATCCTGGGGGCAGCCACAGACCGGGGGGAGGCCCCAGAACAGGCGACCCATTAGGTGTCCAGCCCACGGCCTTGGCAAAGAGATGGACAGATGGATACTTCTAAGCTAGAAAATTGAGCAATGATCAGAGTGAAGCTTTTGGTTCGTGGCATAGAGTGAGCGCATTGAGTGTGTGTCTGTGCGCTTATGTGTGTGCGTGTGCACTTGTACGTGCGTGTGTGCACGTGCATGTACGTGCACACACATCCATGAGTGCCCCAAACAAGAGGGCTTGGGACCGGGAGCCAGGACATCTGGGCTCAATTCCCCGCTCTCCTCTGGGTAAGTCCCTGCCCCTCTGAAATTCAGACTTTACCGTGAGAGAGCAGGAAGGGCGGACTGCTAGGGTCACTGAGTCAACGAATGTGTACCGCGCACGTACTGTGGCCGCACCTACTATGCGCCCACCAGGCTCCGTGCAGGGCAAGCTTTCTGTCCCCACGGCTTCCACTGTTCAGTGTTCCATGTTCCAATCAATGCAGCGTGAGACAGAGAGAAGCCTCCAGGCGCCGACCCCGTGGAGACGGGCCAGGGTGACTAGGGCCACCGAAGGCAGGGCTTGTCATTGTATTTCTTTTTTTTTTTTTAAAGATTTTATTTATTTATTTGACAGAGATAGAGACAGCCAGCGAGAGAGGGAACACAAGCAGGAGGAATGGGAGAGGAAGAAGCAGGCTCATAGCAGAGGAGCCTGATGTGGGGCTCTCCCATAACGCCGGGATCACGCCCTGAGCTGAAGGCAGACGCTTAACCGCTGTGCCACCCAGGCGCCCCTTGTCATTGTATTTCTTAGAGAAGGTCCTGCCCAGCAATGAAACTTGAGATAACTGGAACTCACTGTGGGCCCCAGAGCAAACCCCTTCCCCTGTCTGGGCCTCAGTTTCCCCATCGGCAACAAGGAGGGAGCCGAGTGAGGTGGTCTCCAAGGTGTACCCCAGCCCTCATAAGTGAGGATTCTCTGTTGTTTCTGCATCGTGGGTGTGGGTATGTGGGTGACACCAGCGGCGGCGGCATGCCCCCAACACATGCACACAGAGCCAACAGTCCCAGCCCTGCGTTCACAAGCACACTAGACACACCAGAGGGACAGGTGCATGCAGCGATGAGAGGGGCTGCCCGTGCCCCTGAAGGCTCATCCTCTCCCAGTCAAGCCTCCCAAGGGTGCACGCTCACCTCGGCTGGCACAGGCCACCCTGAACTGCCTCCCTCTCCCCTGGTCATGGAGCCATCACAGCTGGCCACCACGTCCTGAGAGCCTGCAGCGTGCCCAGTGTCCCCTACGCCTCACTGCACGGAATTCCCACAACAGCCCTGCCAGGTAAGTAATGTTAACCTGTTTGACAAATGGGGAAACTGAGGCTCAGCTAGGTCAAGTGACTTGTTCGGTGAGTGATGAGCTGGGCACTCAAATCCAGCCCGATCCCATGCTGCCACACCTCCCGTGCCCCAGGACCACCTTCCTGGACCACCGTCAAGGCTCAGACCAGGGGACCAGGCTGGCCCAGACCCTGCCAGAGCACTGCTCTCTGCACACTCTCAAGGGTTCCTGTAGCAAGGTGGTTGGGGGAGGGTGCCCGGGAGCCTGATAGCCCAGGTTCAAATCCCAGTCTCCCCACTGACTCGCTCTGGGACCATGGGCAGGATCCCTAACCTCTCTGCACCTCAGTTTCTCCATCTATAAAACAGGGATCGTGACATTTTGTTGGATTGTTGTGAGGATTTAATTTCTATAGAGTTCTTTGAATAGTGCCTGGTACGTGGCAAGCATTCCTAGGGCGTTGTCAGATCAAAAGAATAAATGATTCCCTTAGACTCTATGGACAGCCTGAGAACTGGGTCCCCCTGAGGGCCAGGGGTACAGCTGAGATTCCAACCCTGGGTCCAGGACTCTCTGCCCAGTACTCTCTCCCTCCAACACTGAGGTAGCTCTCGCTTGGCCAAGAGAACGAAGACGTCCCAGGACTGACCCTGGCTCGGGCCCCGGGAGGTAAGCAGAGGCTATATGGAGACCGAGGTCAGAGCACAGGCTGGGAGCCAGGCGCTGCACCACCTTCTCTGCCCCACCCCCAGCTCCAGGAGTCCCGAGCACGCCTACGGCCACCCAGGGGCCCTGGGCAGCAGGTGCCAAAGCAGCTCGCCTCGGTGCCGAGGGCCCAAGGCCAGTGGTCCTGGGTCACAGCAGGCGGGGGGTGGCAAGGGCACTCTGGCCTCCCAGCCAGGGCTACAGCATTCCCAGTCCCCAGCATTCTGCCCCAGGGATAGCCAGGGGCCTCCTGGGCCCCCACTCCACCCCTACCCCAGTCCCAGGGAGCCCCACTGGCAGGAATCCCACCCAGAATGGGGGTCCTCCCTGATGCCCTCAACCAACAGTTGCAAGGGGAACCTAGATGTCCACGATGCGAGTATCTGAAGTCATGCAGTGTTGGTGGAAAATGTGCAACCAACCCAGCCCCCCCCAAACAGGGAAACGGTCGTTCAAGGGGACCCTCTGCCAAGCAGACCAGCACAGCCCCCGCTGTCCCCGAGGGGAGAGGTCCAGAGTGTGGAGTAAGGGGTAGAGGCGGCAAGGCGAGTCCCACAGGGGTAAGAACAGATGGCACCCGTGTGTTTGCGGGGGCCCAGAAACGCGGGGAAGGGCCCCCCCGGTGATGGGGCGGCGGCACCAGCTCATCCCTCTGTTTTCTACTCAGAGAGCACGTGTCAGCTCCTTAGTTAGAAAGCGGGAGTATACACTCGCACGTTCCCCCTTACACGTACACACTGCAACACGCAACAAACACACAAAAATCACCCCGTGCACACGTGTGCACATGCAGTCGGCCAGCCACACAAGGAAGGGACACGGAAGCTGCCACAGAGCTGGGCCGAGTGGAGAGATGACAGACAGAGGAGACGGGGAGACACAGATGGAGTGAGGGAAAGGCAGAGCCAAGAAAGCTCCGCTCGGGCCCTGGCGCGACCCGCTCCGAAGCAGCCACTTCAGGCTGGCCCGGGGCCCCAGAAGGGAAAGTTCTGGGTACTACCTGGGTCCTACCCTCAGCCTGGCCACTCACCGCCCAGGGACCCTGGGCCAGTGCCCCTCTGGGTGTCAGCCTGCCCAGAACGGCAGGGCAAAGGGAGGGAGACCCCAAGGGCTCTGACCCTCCAGTGCTCTGGGGTCCTGAGCCCCTGCCAAGGCCCGGCTCCCACCTCTCCCCAGGCCCCTCACTGTCTGCAAGCTGCCCCGCGGGCCCAGGGGGTCTCTGAGGACAGTGCCGTTCCTCTTCCCCGGAGCTTCCCCTGAATCCAGAATCCAGAACAGAGCATCCAGGTCAGCTGTCATCTCAGCCAAGCCAGGAACCCCATGCCCAAAGCCCCCTCCCCCTCTGCAGCCACTAAGGCCAGCCGGAGGAGAGAGGGGAAGAGCAGGGCAGTGACAAGGACCGTAAGTGCCACACGTCATGCGTGTCCGCAGAAGAGTGGATGGTGCTGCCTGCCCGCTTCGTCTCACTTAATCCTCACGAAGGCCCTTGATGCCATTTTGCAGATGAAAAAGCTGAGGTTTGGAGACGGACTGCCCAGAACCACGCAGCCACAAGGGGACAAACGCGCGTGGGGGGGCCCAGGCCACCTACTCCAGAACTCAGCAGCAACGTCTATATCTTGTCCAGCAGGTACTGGGGAGAGTGGGAGGGGCCGGACAGGCAGACACCCCCACATTTCCTAACCCCGCACCCCAGGCCTCAGGACTCCACAGGCCATAACCCATCCCCAACAGCCTGAGACGGGGGTGGCTGGGAGGGCCGCTGCAGCCCTGCCTACCTGCTCCTGCCAGCAGGAACCCCAACAACAGAGTCAGCATGTATTGAGCACTGACTGTATGCCAGGGTCAGGGCCAAGCACTTGGTAGTATCAATCCTCGGAGGCGGGTACTCTTTCCCATTTTGCAGAGGCGTGGCAACTTGTCAGGGTAGCATGGGGACTTGAACCCAGGTCTGGGCCCACACGCTTGGCCACTGTGTCTCCCCATCTTACAGCCCCGGGACTTTCTCTGCTCTGACCCACCGACCGCAAGCCAACACCCCGGAGTGTCAGACAGAGGCAAGAAGGGCCTCCTTCCTCCAGTCTCTGCTTGGCTCAAGGGCTCCCAAGCCGCCATCATCTGGGGAACCTGCTTTCCTCTGCCAACCCCTCCACAGCTCGTCTCTTCCCAGGATGCTCGGGATCCTTGGCGAGCTCCCACCTCCATCCTTAAAGCGCAGCCCTGAGTGGGGAGGGGAAGGTCTGTGTCTCCCCACAGACCTCAAATGGTATCTTCAGGAAGAGGAGCTGGGTCTCAGCCCGAGGCCCAGAGAGGGTGTGGGGTGAGCCAGGGTCTCACAGCAAGTCAGAGGCAGGAAGGAAAGCTATGGCCCTTGGCCTCCCCCTCACAGCTCAGCAGAGTCTGCCCTCCCTCCTGAAGCTAGGTTGGTTGAGCTGTGACCCAGTGTGGAGGCAAGGGGCGGGGGGAGGGATTTTTAGCAACTTCTAGGATGCCTCAGGCCTTACCAACCATGCAGCCCCCAGCAGCCCTATGGGTCTGCTATTTGTAAACAGTTCCCTCCGCAACCCTGTCTCATTCCATCCCCCTGCAGGAGCCCGGCACCGTCTGCACGCAATGTTCCCATTTCACAGATGAGTAAACATAGAGACTCAGGTGCACAGGACCCTCAGGATTGGGATGGAACCCACTGTGCCTTGCTTCCAACCACAGAACACGTCCTCCTGAAGCCCCAGCCCTAAATCTAACACCTTCCCAATCCTTAGGGACTGCCTCTTCCAGGAAGTCTTCTCAGAACTCAGGGAGCCTCACTCAGAGGGACTGTGATTTCCTCCTACACTCATGAAGCGGACTGAGCCTCTGCCCTCAGACTAGGGCTCCTGGGAGACGGGGGACCCCCTGAAATCAGGGCCATGTCTCCCTCAGACCAGGATACTGATGGCATAGGCTTTCCTCGTCCCCGGAAGACTAGGGACTCCCTGAGGACAGGGCCACCTCGCTCTCCTTCCTTCAGACTGGGAAGTAATGAGGGTGAGACTCCCACCTCCCTCCTTCCACACCTCCACCCACACAGCCCCCCACCCAGAGTATAACCCTCGCCCCGATGGTACAAGCAGGACCCCTCCTCCTCTCCCGCTCCCTCCTGGCACTCCTCCAGGCCTGGCCCGTACCAGGCAGCCTACTCCCCTCCCCCGGGCCCTATCCATGAATCCCACCTCTGTTGGGCACCACAGACCCCCCTTTCTCCTCCCCAAACAAATGGGGTCTTGAGTGAACCTCTGGGACCGCATACAAGGCCAGATCTATTCCCAGGGCTAATGTTGCTGCCAGCAGGGGGCCAGGGGGCGGTTGGTGGGAGGGGGGGAGCCGGCTGTCCATGCCACAGCCTCTCTCAAGGTCCAGCCTCCGAAATCAGGGGCAGGGCTCTCTAAGCTAGGTCCTGGTGGGGCTAGGGTCACCAGCCCACTCCCTGGGTCACCCCAGAGCAGACCAACCCCAGATGCCTCCATCATGCCTCCCCTCGCCCGACACAGTGCAGGCAGGAGCCTCTGAGCCCAGGTCCACATCCCTGCTCTGTGCCCTATGGAGAATGTCCTCAAACCTGAGGCAGGTCATCTGTAAAACAGGCATAACAACCCCTACTCTGTCTGGGCTGCTGTGACCGTGAATGAGGACACCGACAGGAAAGTCCCCGGCACATACTAAGTGCTCAAAGAAAACCAGTTTCCTTCTTTCTTCAATTTCCTCTTTTTGGGGGGGTGGGACAGGCAGGGCGAGAGCCCAGGCTGGCAGGGCAGAAAATGGCCTTTTCCAAGCACCTTAAATGTCTCCTACTCAGAACTCAGAAGAAGTTCAGTTCCCTCAGGAATGAGCAGTGGGGCCTCCCAGGACTGGGTGATTCAGTGGAGGCTGTTTTTCTACTCTGGGGAAAGGGCCATGGAGTCAAGCCTGCAAATCGAAGCTCCAAGCCCGCTGCCTCCCAGAAGCCCATCTAGATAAGCCAAGATATCATCTCTATTCTACAAACAAGTAAACTGAGACACAGAGTGGTTAAGTAATTTGCCTAAGGACACACAGCTAGTAAGCAACTAACCTGAAGGGTTTTGACAACTCAGGCTGCTACCAGAAGCTCTTCTTTATGGCAGGATCCTTCCCCACTTGAGAGCCTTTCTGCGATTTTGCCTCTGCGGTCAGAGTGATGTCCAAACTCTCTGGCTTGAAAGGCCGGGCCCCCAGCAAGGTGGTGTCACGCAGCAGAAAAAGCGCTTGACCCAGAGTCAGCACAATCGGGGCTCCGAGGCCAGCTCTGCCACCGACGTCCCACTGCATCTCTGGGGCCAAATGACCAGGCCTCCCCAGCCTCGCTTCCCTTGTGGGTAAAATGGGAATGATAAGCCTGGCATCCCAGGGTGGCCGGCAGGATTACCCATCTATGTGGTCACGGCGTATTTACTGAACACCTACTATGTGTCAGGTGCCAGGCCCCGTTCGAGGCACGTGGGAGAGAGCGGGGAACAAGACCAAGAAAGTTCCTGCCCTCGTCAACTGAAAATCGGTGCTGGGGGAAGGACAGATAATAAATAAGCAAAAAACAAAAACAAAAACAAAAACAAAAAAATCCAAAAAACAAAATAGCATCCGGTTGTGTTAGGGGCTAATGGAAACAAAGGGACGGAAGAGGCCCCAGGGTCACAGACAGAGGGCTCAGAAAGGGCCTGCCTGGGGAGGGGACACAGAACCTGGAACCAAATGGCGGAGGAATTCAGAGGAATTCAGCATGACGTGGAGCCTGGGGGAAGCGCCCAGCAGAAGCTCCAGAAAGAGCAGCTGGTGGTGTTACTGCTCTAAACCCCGTGAGCTCCTTGCGCCTTGCTTTCCTCTTCTGGAAAACAGGATACTGGGCAGCTTCGAGGGANGGGGGCACCAGTAACAAGCCCCGGGAGCAGCGGGGAGCACAGGAGGGGCAGCAGCTCCTGCGGAAGAACCAGCAAGTACAAAGGCCGAGGAATTCAGAGGAATTCAGCATGACGTGGAGCCTGGGGGAAGCGCCCAGCAGAAGCTCCAGAAAGAGCAGCTGGTGGTGTTACTGCTCTAAACCCCGTGAGCTCCTTGCGCCTTGCTTTCCTCTTCTGGAAAACAGGATACTGGGCAGCTTCGAGGGAAGCCTGTCTCTTCCACGCACCTGGATTCATTCTTATTCCTCCTGTTTTGCAAAGTGGGGAAGCCGAGGCTCCGAAGACCCCACAGCCCCTAAATGGCAACTGAGGTCTTGTCATCCCAAACCCTAGGTCCTGCCAGCCTTGTGTGGCCTCACCAGTCACAGAGTGCTCCCTGCCTCTCCCCCAGGCGATCCCAAGACTGCCCTGACCGCCAGAAAGCGTCTTGGGCTGAACAGAAGTCTGCGCCCGGTTGGTCCCCCTTCTGCCACCTGGGGCCACGCGGGACACCTCTCCCCCCACTTCCCGCAGGTCATTGGAAAGGTGAGGAAAGGCTCACGGGTTGGAAAGAGCAGCTGTGGCTCCAGGGAGCCCCTCCCAGGCGGCAAGGCCCTGGGCTTTACCGTCATCCCCCTGCCGCACACGGGGAAAGGGAGGCCGAGTCCTGTCACCTGCATCGCACAAAGAAAAAAGTTGAGGCTCCCAAAAAGGTAAGAAACATGCCCAGGGCCACCCACCTAGAAAGTGGCAGAGAGGCTCTGAACTCAGGTCTGTGTCACTCAGAAAGAGAGTCATCCTGCCGCTCAGCCCCCAAGTCCCTCAACTGTCCCTCTTTGGACCTCCCTTTCTGTCCATTGCCTGGCCTGTCCCCTGGGAGTGGGAAGGACTTGCCCTGAAAGCGTTATTCCCAGGACACTGCCAGTCACTCGCCTGAAAGGACGCCCGGGTCCCGTGAAGGAAGCCAGGAAACAGGGGGCTCAGGCAGCAGCTGGGAGGCCAAGGCCCGCGTGAGCAGAGCACACACACGGGCCCCCGGAGCACGCGGGCAGGTAGCAGGGACCGCGGAGCCACCGCACCTGGTTCTATGCGGGCTCAGCAAGCAAGCCTTGCTGACTCTCCGAGGCCCATTTCCTCTCCAGCCCCACTTCCTGCTGTCCGGTCATTGCCCCCCAGGGCTCAAGGGTCACCACGGAAGGGCACAGTGAGGCAGACCTCTGGTGAGACGTCACCATTGTCCTCCTCAGGCATGTCAGAAAATCCTTTTTAGATCATTTTCGAAAGGAATTATACTGGTGGTGGCGGTGGCGGTGGTTGACCCTTCCAGAGACTGTACTATGCGCCGGGAGCCACATCAGGGTCGTCGATTACATTCTCCCCGGTGCCAGCAAGCCCAAGGTGCATGCACGTCGTCTCCATTTTACAGATTGGGAAACTGAGGCCCCGGCCCATACAGCTGTAAGTGCCGGAGTCAGGACTCAAACCCAGGTTGCTGCTGTCCCGTGCTGCCTCCTACTGTAATTATTGAAGTGAAATGTTTGCTTTGGAAAAGTACGTGGAGACTGAGGGAAGAGAGAGACAACTCTCAGCGGGGCGGTCATGGAGGGGCAGGCTCCCAAGGCAGGAGTCAGGACCGGTGAGTTGGGTGTTTGGGGAGACAGGTGCCCAGGGGTCAAATCCCAGCCCCGGTGCGTGTGCCTGCTGTGTGACGTGGGGCAAGTTACCTGCCCTATCTGATGCCTGAAAGGCAGGTATCAATGCCGGGTATCCTGGAGCATAGCAAACCTGAGGGATGGGGCCAAAGTCACTTGGGGACAAGGAGAGAACATGCATCCGGATGGGGGACTCATAGGCTCAAAGGCCCTGAGGAGGAGGAAGGCTCCAGGAGGCAGAGGTGGGGGCGCCTGGCCGCAGAAGTGGGAGGTAAGAACAGGATGAGCCTGAAAGTGAAGGGACAGCTCAGACCCGCCCACTGTGTCTCCCTCCCCCCACCCCCCCGCCAAAGAACCCTGCTTCAGCCTGTGCCAGCAACACCAAGCCCGTGGAAGCAGCCCCCCACCAGTGTCCCACCCCCACCATCCCCCATGGAGCCCTCACCACCCCACTCACTCCCTGCACGGCCCCTCCAGAGCACCCATAACCAGCCCTTCCCCGGGGCCCTCCACACCTCGGCAGCCACGGCCCCTCCACGTGGGGACCACCTCGTGCTAGAGACGGCATCTCCCTCTCCTTAGCAACCGCCAACACCGTGCCCAGCCAGCCAGCCTCCTCCCTCTGTCTCCTCCTCTCTCCATGGAGACCACAATGCCACAGAGGCAGCTCCCTTGCCAAGGCAACCGCCGTCACTCAGCACCCGCCTGGACCACAGCTCCCTCCACGTGGCCACCACCAACACAGCCCCGGTGACAGTGACAGCATCTCCTCTCCAGGGCAGCCACCAGCCCGAGCGGAGACGGAACAGCTCCTGCCTGCCTGCGGCCTCCAGCTGTCTACCTGCTCTCCCGACAAAATTCCAGACGCCAGATCAGACCCGGTATTGATTCTGCCCCGCGTCTCTGCTCTCAGCTCACTCCCGGCCCCTCAGTCGGCCCCTCTCTACAACGGAAATCACCCCCCCTCCACCGAGGGAGGAAAGGAGACCCTGTTCTCCCAGGCCAGACCCTGGAAGCCGGCCCCCACCCCAGCCCGGCACAGATGCCCCCAGCCCCATGGGGTGCAGGCAGGCCCTGCTCAGCCTCTTGGGCCCGACGAGGGGCAGGAACAGGACTTTCTCCCACCCGCCACGGTGGGCCTGTCCCGGCCCCCAGAAAGGCCTGCCACTCTGCCTGCCACCTCATAGGCCCCGTGGAAGGGAAGCTGGGGAGAGGCAGGTGAGGGCGCGCACAGCTGGTGGGGGGGGGCAGGCAGGAAGGGACCGATGGAAGACAGGCCGCGCTACACCACAGTTCGCAAGGCCAGGTCACGGGAGCTCTGCTCACATCCAGCCACACACTCGCACACAGTCAGAAGGACCCTGTCCTTACCGATGGCTGCGGGCTAAGGGGGCCCTCCAGACCGTGAGGCTCTATCCCTGGCCTGGTCTCAGGGGGGCCCCCCCGCAGCAGCGGCAGGCGGCAGCAGCAGGAGCAATGGGGTCTCGGGTCCTGGTCCAGCTCAGGCGGGCGGCAGCTTCTCACCCAGGTCCTCTCCTTCTGCGAGGAAGCGAGGGGGAGAAAGGGGAGGGAGGGAGAGGAGAGGAGGAGAGAAGGAGGGGGAGGGGGGCAGCAGGAGGGAGGGAGGAGGGAAAATGCTGAAGTCTTGAAGGGTACACTCACTTCTTTCTTAGGTTTCCCATGGCAACCGAATATACCACAAATGAATATCAGTGTGAGAGAGAGGGAGGAGGCAGAGAGAGGGGAGGGATGGAGGGAGATGGAGGCAGAAATGGAGAGAGATGGAGGAGACCAGAGGCAGGGCAGTGGAGAGATGGAGGCGGGGAGATAGAGGAGATGGAGGCGGGGAGATGGGGGAGATGGAGGCTGGGAGGTAGAGAGATGGAGGCTGGGAGATGAGAAGATGGAGGCTGGGAGATGGAGACTGGGAGATGGGGAGATGGAGGCGGGGAGACGGAGGCTGGGAGATGAGGAGATGGAGGCTGGGAGATGGAGAGATGGAGGCTGGGAGATGAAGGAGATGGAGGTGGGGAGGTGGAGGAGATGGGAGGCAGGGAGATGGGAGGCAGGGAGACGGGAGATGGAGACTGGGAGATGGGGGAGATGGAGGCTGGGAAGAGGGGAAGATGGAGGCAGGGAGATAGGGGAAAGGGAAGCAGAGAGAGGGGGAAAGGGAGGCTGGGAGATGGGAGAGAGGGAGGCAGGGAGATGGGGGAGAGGGAGGCAGGGGAGAGGGGGGAGAGGGGGGCAGGGAGATGGGAGACAGGGAGGAAGGTAGGAGGGGGAGAAGGGGACAAGGAGGAGTGGGAGATGGAGGCTGAGAGATGGGGAAGATGGAATCAGGGAGGTGAAGGAGATAGAGGCCAGGAGGTGGGGGAGATGGAGGCTGGGAAGTAGGGGAGATGGAGGCTGGGAGGTGGGGGAGAGGGAGGCTGGGTGATGGATACAGAAAGATGCTGGGGAAAAGAGATGGAAGGCTGCGACCCCATCCTACCCCCACTGGGTTCAGGAGTGAGAGGAGGGAAGGGGCCAGGGCCACAGGACTTCTTTCAATCCCTCCATGGTTCCTGGAGGAGGGGCAAGCTACAGATGGGTAGATTTCCTGGGAGCTGAAGGGACCCCATTCCTACCACCTCTCCCCAGCCTAGCCCATGTTCCTGACTCCCTGCAGNCCCCCCGCCTCCCTATCATCTCTCATTGATGACTCTGGCACACACCCCTTCTCCCAGTGTGCCCACGGCCTGTGCCCTGCTGGGTGCAATGCTATCACACGCACTCACACGCCCTACAAGTCATGCACCTGCCTGACCTCCAGCGGCACAGACACACACACTTCCAGACAGACGCGCCTCGACCCAACCTTCCTCCCTCTGTGTGCACACGTGCACACGCATACACTCATTCTCTTCCCTCGGAGGCCCCCCTCCCTGCCTGGCGCCCACCCTCCACCAGCCCAGATGGTCCTCCCAGCCCTGGCGCACAGGCAGGGGCTCACACCTTGGCCCCCTCCACGCTGCCATTCATAAGCACACGTAGACCCTCCCGGTGCTGGCAGCCGACAGCCACGGAAGAACAGTGCGCACGCGGTCCGGCGCTGCCCCCGCTCAAAGGCAGAGGACAAGGACGCACCAGCTGGCTCCTGGAAAGGGCTCCCAGGCCCAGGTCCCCAGGAATACCTCCTCCACACTTGACCCTGCGCCCCATGGCCAGCAGACACCCTTATACACACTGCCAGGACACTCAGGCAGCAACACCAGAATTCCACATCCCCTCACACGGACGTGTGCACAGCTGCCCACAGAAGCCAGATACGGTGCTGCCCACCTAAGCGTGCAGACTCACACGTGTGCCAACACGCCTGGGGCCACTGCACAGACACCTGTCAACACACCCATGGAAAGGCACTGCCCCCACCCCACCCCCCGACACACACTCGGGCTTCACCATACACACCCAGACAAACATGCCCACCGGCACGGGGCCCTACACGGCCTCACACGCCAATGCACACAGGCCCTTAGCACACCAACGCACCGGGAGCCACTCTCAGACCCCCCCAGGCACACGCACGGCCACGCCTGCACACCCGCGGCGCACCCCCAGGGCAGTTCTCGGCGGCGCCCCCCCATCCCGTCCACACCCACCTGACACACACACTCCGTCGCCAACAAGTCGCAGGCGCTGGAGTCCCCCCTCCGCCCCCTCTCCCCCCTCTAACGCCCCTGGCACGCGCCACGGCCTGCCGCCAGCCCCTGCCTTGCGCCCGAGGGTTTACGATCCCGCGCACCGTGCCGAGCCCAGAGGCCGTGAAATTGCCTGCGAGCGGCAAGGGATGTGGCTGCAAATTCTAAGCACAGGGAAGTAAGACAGAAACCCGGCGTGCTGCGGGCCCGGCGCGGGGGTGGGCGGGGCAACCCGGGGAGGGGGCTCCGTGCGCCCCCCCCCCCGCCCACCACGCCACCGCGCACGTGCCCCGCTGGCAGGGGGAGGCGGGGAGGGCTGCGCGCCGGTGCACCCTGGGAGCCCGCTCCGGGACGCACACGCGGATGGACACACCTCACCGCCCGCGGGATCCGGACCTTTCTCTGCCAAATCGCGCACCGGGTGACCGGCCTCGGGGCCAAGCTGCGCAACTCTTCGTTGCCGCCTCCGGGAGGTCTTCCGGGCTCTCGTCCTCCTCTGGTGTCTCTGCTCCCACCCACATCCACTGCCTGGCAGCCTCTGACCTCTGCTCACGTGCACAAGCCCAGGCTCAGCTCCACCTGCACCCTGGCATCAAAGGAAGGGAGAGGGAGGGCATGGTGTCTCCAAGACTCTGGGGCGGCCCTCTCCAGTCTCACTTCGTCCCCAGCGCACTTCACGCCTTTCCCAGCTGTGCGGCCTTGAACCCATGCCTGCGGACTCTGCCTCCATTCCCTCGTCTGTGCAACAGGAATGATGCAGAGGGTCTTTCTGAGGATTTAATGAGGGCCAATGAACAAGCCGAGAACAGCAGCTGGTGACCATGGAGATTAGTCAGTACCGGCCTGGTCTTGCCGCAGGCAAGGGGCCACACTTCTCGGAGCCCAGTCTCCTCTGAAAAATGCAGATGCCCTTGCGGCCTCCCCACCTGTGCGGGAAGATCCGGAAGATGCAGCCCCCTTAGCTGTCCTCCAACCAGCAAACATGGGTGAATTCATATTCTGGAAATGCATTTAAAAATGCAGGTTCCCAGGCCCCACAGCAACCCTCCTGAATCAAAAACTCAGAGGACAAGACCCAAGAATCTGCATTTTTAACAAACCCCCAGACTCTGGCACTCCCTGACAAAAAGGATGACGCTCACTTTCTTAGCCCAAAGTTTAGGGTCCTGTGTAATGGAACCCCAGCTGCAGTCCAGACTCGTCCTCCCAAAATCCAGTCCAGGCTTTCCGACCTCCAGACCTTGGCTCCACCTGGCCCTGGCCGGCCCCCACCCAGAGGCTGGTTGGCCCTCTTTCACCATCCTCCAGCCAAAATGAAACAAGGTAATAGACGGTATTGAGCCCTGGGCCTGGCGCACAGCAGGTGTGCGGTCCCAGGGATCCTGCGTGACCTGCCGTGACCTGAGCAGAAGCGGGCCCCGCCTCTCCCACCCCGCTCCCCAGGCTGCGGGCTGTACGGCCAGCCCCCTCAAGGGTGGGTCACACACAACCAAGAACCCCTCTGTCACCCAAGCCCTACTGTGTGTAGGCCCCACAATGGGCACTCGGCAGATGTCCCCCGTGTCTTATCCCTCTTTCAGATGTTTCATGTGACTCCTCTCTGTGCGTTCCAGCGGTTATCCTGGGTGAGATATGCTTGTGTGTGTGTGTGTGTGTGTGTGTGTGTGTGTGTGTGTGTGTGTGTACTGATTGCAAAATGCATCAGTCCATCCTCAACAGCATGCAGATAAGAACTTGCACAAGTCATTTTTGAGGGTCTATGAGTCTGTGCCCGTGTGGAGCTGGCGTACTAGTAGGAGAGACAGACAGGAAACACCCAGAAAAGCAGAACCGCCAACACCACCACCACCACCCCCCGGCCGAGGGTTGTGAGAAGCGCAGAAAGCAAGGGAGCAAGGGAGGTGGGCTGCCAACCCCCCCCCCACCTGTGTCCACCATCCTAAGAGAATTTCAGAGACAGGGGACAAAGATAGGCCAAGGAGGGAAACTGAATCAGCCCTGAGTTCTGCGGCTGAGGCTGGGGCTGGGCCCCAGGCAGGCTAGTCAGGCGGCCCTTCAGAACTGTTCCCCACCTCCCTGGGAGAGGTGGGGACCAGCGTGCCCAGGCACACGGTTAGTCACACACACACACACACACACACACAGTCACATACACTCACAGGGGCACACAGACAGGCCCTGCCCCCTCCCAGCGCCTCTGCACATCCCTGATGGGGGCACAGGCAGCTCCCAGGCCCTTCTCGCACTTCTCCGGGTGGGGGGGGGACCTCCCAGCCCGGCTCCTGAAACAGTTTCTATGTATTTCAGGGGGTGAACGTAGAAGCTGAAAGGAGAGGGAGGGATACACACACACACACACACACACACACACACACACACACACACACACACTATAGCCCAGGACCCACTCCAGAGAACCAGGAATGAATAAGGGAGACAGATGGGAAGGGGGAGGGAACTCATCTCATTGACACCTACTATGTGCTAGACACGATGCTCTGCACTTGACATTCTCTTACGCAACCACACTGGAAAAGTTAGGAACCCGGCATCGTTATCCCCACTTTCTACTGAGGAAGCAGGGCCTTCTGGAAGGAAACTTACTTGCCCAAGACACACACCGTTAAAACGAGGCAGAATTTGGACCCCGGGCCCCTACTCTTTCCACAAGTGAGAGAGGGAGAGAGGATGGTAGAGTGGCCCAGGGGGACCGCAGCTGAGGCCGTGACAGCAGCGGAGCCTGGGGAAGATACTGATCTGGGAGCAGCATCCCCTCCATCACCCAGGGGCGCCCCTCCAGAGGACCCGCTGGGTGCCGGCACTGTGCTCCGTGCTGGGGGACAACGAGAGAGCATGCTGCTGGCTTCAGGGATGTCACAGGTCACAGGGGACGGGGGGGGGCACAGAAGGAATGTGGAACAGGCCTGAGACCCTAGAGCCTTCCTGCCCCTCTGTCCCTGCGGCCACTGCCACGTCCACTGCTTCTGCTGACAGATGAGCAAGGCAAGGCGCAGAGAGGTCCCTCACCGAGGGACACCCCAAGATGGAAAGGTTCCCTAGCAAAGGAGTTCATCGATTCATGGTGCTGACGTGGGGCTTCCAGTCCTGGTTCTGCTGCTGTGTGGCCCTGAGCTGGTCTGCAACCTCTCTGTGTCTTGTGTGGGAAATGAGGAATAAGAATAGCTGTGCTACAGAAGGTTCTGTGGGGATTAAACACTTACAGAGAGCTTCACCCCGGGCCTGGCTCTCGGGCTCACTGAATATTAGCTCATATCATTATTATCGTTATTATTATCACTGTAATTATTGCTACCAGCAGCACCATGCAGCCTCGACTTGGCCAGGTGGCTCCCTGGCCTCAGGGCCTCTCTGGGGCCTCCCCGGGGACTGTCTGCAGAGCAGAGGGGGAGGGGCTCCATTATTCCAACCCCCAGGACCCCCCGCACCAGGAATAACGGGCCTCCCGGTAATAATGGCAGTGACTCTGCCCCAGGTGCTCATTGAGCCCCGAGAAGGTTAATTTAATAGGGGATTGGATGGGGCAGTGAGAGGCAGACGATTGAGTTAACCTTCTGGACCACTGGTTAAGGAGGCTCGAGCTTCCAGGCGGTCCCGCTTCCTGGCTTTCTGCTCCACGTGGCCCGGGGCACTATGGCCACCGACTGGGGGGACAGACCTGGGCCCCCCGGGGGGCAGTGGGGAGCACTGTCGCTGGAATGGGGGAGGGTAACCGTGATGGGTACCTCCCGGCCCTGCGCGTGGATGCCACACTTTCACACTCGCTCACTGAGCCTGCAAGACAGCTGCTGCCTCGCAGACAGAGGAGAGCGAGGCTGACCCCGCGTCACACACAGCCGCTCCGTGGAGGTGTCCCTGGAACCACTGTGCTTCCAGAGCAGACATCCCGCAGACTTCAGGGGACAAGGAAGCCACACTGGGGAGCGGGCACGGAGCACAAGAGAAAGCTCAGCAGCCAAAAGCACCCATTTCTGTCACCCTGCCTATGGCTGGAGATCGCTGGCTGGAAGGACAAGCAAGAGGGGACTGGGGGTCGAGGCGGCCTCTACAGGGGCCAGTGACCCCTTGGCCTTGGGCGCTCCCCACCCCCACTGCACAGAGCTCCCTGTCCCTCCATAAAACAAAGAAAGTGCCCTGCGGGAAGGGACCTGCCAATCCAGTGTGTCGCCCGGGAAGGCAGATGGGGGCAAATCCTCACTAAGGAATGAATCAGTTTGCTCATCTGTCATGTGTCTACATGATAGCAGCCAGCCTCCCAGCCCCACAGGACGGCTCTGGGGATCCGAGGAGGGAGAAAGAAGTTCTTTACAAAGTTAGACTCCGAGCTGGGGCAGGAGGCCCGGGGACGTGGTGGACTGAGCCCCCACCGTGGGCTCTCGTGACACCCCTCACCTTTCCAACCACCCCCACCCCGGAGACAGATGAGACCCTGAGGCCCAGAGAGGCGACAGGAAGGCCTAAATCACAAAGCCCAGAGTAGCCCCACGGGACTGGAACCAGCGGGCTCCGTCTCCTAGCTGTGCTGTCTCATGAATTTGCACACACAGCCTCGCTCACGAACACATATCTCTGTGACCCAGCAGCGGCTGGCAGAGAACTGGGACTGTCAGGGGACGGCAAGAGGTGCCCCACTGAAAGGTGGGGTGCAGAGGAGAGGCCTTCAGGAAAGGGGCCCCACACCCACTTGGGGCATCTGGGGAGGGACCGCTCACTCCGGGGCTCCATCCTCCTCCCCCTCCCACGGCTCACAACATAGGGGACAGGGACTGAAGCGCAGTTGGCCACACACCCTCCCACTGACATCACACACTCTGGCTGCTGGGGGTGACCCCTCACGCTGCTGTCCCAGTGACGTCACTGGCAGCCTGGAGCTGATGTCACAACCAGAGGTTCTCACTGACGTCATACCCACAGGCCCATGCTGACATTACGCACACTTCTCCCCGAGACCCCCCCCTTCAATTACTCCTCTTTCTTGCTGCCCCGGGGGCAGATGGCCCAGAGGTCGCCCCCCACGTACACAGCTCCAGAGTCACCCCTCACTCCGGACAGGTGTTTACAGACAGGGCCTGTGTGTGCATGTGCATGTGTGTGCATTCCTCATAGGACACACGTTTACACACATGCACAGGCCCACATGCCCTGCTGATGGCCTAGCCACCATATGTCCCACAGGTGCCCTCGGACAGGTGTGTGAGCCACGGCCACGCATGTACACAGGCAAATCCTCGCAGCCCCACCCCCATGATGCGGCTCCCTGTATGAAAATGTCCCTCAATGACTAAATCAGGCAGTCCAGGGCTGGCAGCTTCCACCACATTCCTCCAGGTGTTGCCAGCACCCCCGCCTCCCCCCAGCTTTTCTCCTCCTCCGACAGCCTGGCCTGCTGACAGCGACAGCCGCAGCCTGGACACACACACGCATACTCCCGTCCGACACCTCTGTCTCGGCAAGGGGACAGAGGCAGTGCCCTCCAGAGCTGGCTGCTGGGCTAGGAAGGGTTCAGGGAAGAGGGGCCCAGCACGGAGCGTAGAGCGACACAAAGTGCCCTCAAGTCCCATGTTCCTCCTGAGCTCAGCCGAGGGCCAGCGCCACCATCCCTTCCTAATCTCTCTCCTTGGGCATGCCTGACACACTGTGGCTGCTTCTGTCCTGGACACACGCTCCCCGAGTGCACACACATACACGCATACCAGCTCTGTCCCCTCCAAACATTTCAAGAAAATCCTGCTGGGCCACAGACAGTGTGTGTGTGTGTGTGTGTGTGTGTCTGTGTGTGTGTGTACAGACAGAGCAGGGTCCGCCCCTGCACACAGCCCTGTGTGCACACACAGGGCACACACATCCCTCCCCACGTGCACACACCGCCCCACCAGCCAACACGCCCACCCCCCTGCCCCCATCTTCTGCCAGTTGGGGGAGTCCACACATGCAAACACACACACACACACACACACACACACACACACACACACACACACACACACACGCAGCCCGACAGTGGCCCTCCCTGCCAGAGCTGCAGTCTATGCCGATTTCTGCTGCTTCCCGGGCTGCCTCCCTGCTTGCCCCAAGCCAGCACTACGGAGAAGGGGGCAAAGCCTTTGCAAGGGTCCCCACCCACCTCGGGGACCCCGGTCCTCGCATCTGGTCCTCTTACCAAATCCATCGCCCTCCTGCGGGTAAAGGGGGTAAAGCCCCACCCTACCCCCCTCCCCCTGGAGCGGCACCAATCAAACCCCCCTTCCCAGCTACGAAGATGAATTCCTCCACCCCGGCAGCACTCGGTACGAGAGGGGGCGAGGGTCCCCGATTCACAAGGAGGAGGGCAGGGAGGTGCGGTATGGCACTGGCTGGTACAGCCGTCCACCATCGAGCCTCTGCACCACCCCCCAAAAATGCTCACCTCACCGACCGTCCTCCGCGTCCTCCCACCCTGCCTCCGCCCACCACCACCAGCACCCCAGCACAGGATGGTCCCCGGGGGTCTCACAGTGATTCCCAGACCCCGGAGCCCCTGGGGGTGGCTTTCCCGGTCTCATCCTCTCCCCGCCCCCGGCTGTGTCCCCCCCCC
>NC_048232.1:80716361-80782890 GCF_002007445.2 Ailuropoda melanoleuca
CCGCCGGCCGCGGGCGCTCGGATCCGGAGGGATTCACTTACCCCCAGCCCAGCCGGGATCCGGGCCGAGCGCCGCTTCCGGCGGCGGCGGCGGCTGCGGAGCCTGCGCGCGAGTGAGTGTGAGCGCGGGTGCGAGTGTGCGCGGCGCCCGGCCGGGGCTCAGTGCGTGTCGTGTGTCTGTGGCGTGGCCCGCGTGTGCGTGTGTGTGTGTGTCTGCGAGCGAGCGTGTGCGCGCAGACACCGCCACCNCCCCGGCCCAGCTCACCCCGCGGGCTCCGGGTCCCGCCGCCGCCTTCGCAAGCGCATTCAACAGCTGGAGACAAACTTGCTGCGGGGCGGGCCGCCCGAGGTGCGCAGCGCCCCCCAGCGCCCGCCCGGGGACGCCCGCGGCCCCCGACTCCACCTCCGCAGGTGGACCCCCTCCTCACCTCCTCCCGGCCGGCCGCGACCTGTGCATCGCAGCAAGCAACCCGAGAAGTGTGGCTGCTTGCGTTCCCATTTTACAGGCGCACCAACTGAGGCTGGGGAGAGAAATGACTCGTCCAAGGTCACACAGCAAGCTTGCCCGCAGAGACAGTGTTAGACACCAGATCTCTACCCTCAGGCAGGGGCTCTTGGCAATGGCTCACTACCCTTCACCCCCACCCCCACCCCCGGAGACGCTTCTTAGACCCTAGCGGCTCCCTGGCCAACGCCCCCACACACCTGCGCCACACGCAAAAGGGTAGAAGCTAGAGGGGAGGAGGTAGGAGATGCAGGAAGAAAGCTCTGGCATCCGGGCCTGTACCCCTGCACTTGGGCGCACAAGCACCTGGTAGGGAGACTCGGCTTGTGTCCCACGTGCACGAAGAAACGGGCGCCTTCTCCCGGCCCCCACGATCCGCAAACCCACACGCTGAAGCCCTGCCTGGAGCAGGTCCTCTGCGTCTCCATCACTTTTATGGGGCCGCATGCGCCAACGCCTGTCCTCAGGTGGTGCACGGCGGAACGTGAGGTCCGGGCTGCAGGAACTCGCAGCAGGAGCGTCCCATCCAGGCCGGGAACGGCAGCGCCTCCCGGGAGGGAGCCACGGCCCGAGCTGAATCTTGACGGATGAGCAGGAATTGGTCAGCTGAAGAAGGTGGAGAGGGGTGTATCAGGCTGTGGGAACAGGCTGTGCAAAGGCGCAGAGGCGTGACACAGCCTGGTGTGTGTCCACAGAGCTGGGTGTCCCTGGAGCAGCAAGAACGTCTGTTCAGAAATTCCTCCGTCCTGTCAACTGAGAGCAGGGAAGCAGGTCCAGGATGGGACTGGGAGGGCGGAGAAGAGCTGGGACGCAGGCCACCTTTATCTCCCCAAGTAGGAGACAGACAACAGTGTCCCACCTCTGCCCTCCACAGCTGCGCGGCACACTCCTACCCACCCTTCAAGGCCCATCATTGCAGATCCTACAAGTCATTATGCTATCTCTGCCCTCTAAACTGAGCCCTCCTAGAGGGCAAGGGCTGTCCGGAACGCACTGTACGTCCCCCTTACGGAGCTGGGCAAGAGGCAGGGTCCCAGGCCAAAGTCCTTGCGAGGAGCACCTTCCCCCACAGCCCCGCCCACCTCAGTAGGAGACACAGCGGCCCCTGCGCCCTCTGGCGGATGGAGCTCGCAACTGCAGAGATCACCCCCCTCGTTTACCCCCGTGACCGGGGCTTTTGTGCGCAGACCCTTTTCAGAGGTGGGCACTGGTGAGACCCACCTAATCCGCTCCGGCTCAAGAAACTGAGCCATTAGCTCAAGGAACACCAGGCAGAGGGCGGCCAAACAGCCTCTTTTGGTTCTGCTTGGGTGACTTTCCCAGTCATCTGCCAAGGGGCAGGTCAGACCCCTCTCTGAGCCTCAGTTTCCCTTTGGTGAAAAGAGAATAACAAAAACAGCCCTGTCCCCAGCACAATGCTGGGCTCACTACATGAGCACTCCCTTCCCCCCTTGGGACCTCCAGGTCTAGCTGGTTGAGCTCTGGGATGCTTTCGAGCTCTAAAATGTTCTAAGAGTCTCCCTGGAGACTACCCTTACTAGGCAGACATAGACTGGAAAGACTTTCAAACTCTTAACTTAGTCACTGCCACTAAATAGAAGCTAGGGTTGGCCTGGGCTAACCGAGGGTCATGGTAGACCACACTCTCTGGACACCTAATTGGGCTTTCTCTAGACGAGCGCTGTCCGATAGAACTTTCTGTGATGATGGAAGTGTTTTATTTTTTTAAGATTATGTATTTATTTGAGAGAGAGAGTGCAAGCAGGGGGAGGAGCAGAGGGAGAGGGACAAGCAGACTCCCCACTGAGCGTGGACCCCCCCCACCCCCCAGCCCAGCACAGGGCTTGATCACATGACCCTGAGATCCTGACCTGAGCCCAAAGCAAGAATCAGTCACTCAACTGACTGAGTCACCCAGGTGCCCCTCATTAAAAATTTTTTTTTGAGATTTTTTTCATTTATTTACTTTAGAGAGAGAGAGAGATGTGATGGTGAGAATGTTCTACTTGCATTGTCCAATGTCACTAACCACATGTGGCTGTGGAGTGCTTGAAATTGTGGCTAGTGTGGCTGAGGAACTGAATTTTTAATTTTTGTTTTATTAATTTGGAGTAAAACAGCCGTATGTGGCTAGTGGCTCCCGTGTTGGGTAGTGCAGGTCCAGAAAGACAGCAACCTCCTCACTAAAACAGAGCCCGTAGGGAGCTCACACACACACACACACACACACACACACACAGCACCCTGGCCAGCCCTGGGGAGCAGGGGTGATAAGGGGACTGCCTAGAATCTCTCTAGATGGCCAGGTAAGGTTGAGACAAACGTGGGCAGCCGTATGTCCATCCCCGTAGCCACTGTCCTCGATCAGGCCTTGTCATTTTTCACCTGGAAACCTGCGACAACCTTCCTCCTTGCCCTCCAATTGTCCCCACACAGGGATGCAGTAGGTTTTATTTCTCATGATGATGCCCGATGACTGGCAGCAGCCGCCTGGGTGCTCCCTCTGCAGGAAGTATCGTGATCAATTGGTGATGTCTGCTTTGGGTGCAGACATAGGGACGAGTGGCATGCTCTCTCTGCTAGGGAATAAAACCCCAACTCCTTAACCTGCCCAAATAAAGCCCTTTGCAGTCGGTCCTTTACTTACCCCTCCAGCATCCTCTCTATCACCTGACACATGCTCTGGGTCCCAGTGACCCCAATACCTGCCCTTTCCAGAACATGCCATGAAACTCTCACCCCATCATCTCCACACCATTTGTGTTTTTGATGCTGCTCTTTCCTCAGTCTGGATGCCTTTCCTCCTCTCATATTCCCTCCCCAGCTGTCTACTTCCAGTCTTTCATCACATACTCCTTGAAGGCCACCTCCTATGGTGAAGCCTCCCCTGATTACCCCTAAGCTGAGCTGGCCAAGTTACTTCTTCCTCCACTGGCTCCTGGAACGCTCTGTGTAGGTCTGAATGACAGCAGGCATCATATCGTACTATTACTCATTCTCCCACGTGTCCTCCCCTGATTTACCCCTCCCCCATCACCTCCATCCTAGTAGCTACCGTGTATGGTGGCTCACTCAGGACCAAGCATCGTGCAAAGCGCTTTTCATACATTATTCTCATTAATAAGTCACCGAAGTCGACATTAGGGCGCTTTTGTTCTGGGCACCCAGCATCTATCTCTCTTCCCGCCAACACCGCATTTGCCTCTCTCCCCACCGCCCTGTGCGGTCTTGGTGGAATAAGAATCCAGACCCCTCCCCTGCCCCTGCTGGGCTAGTTGAGCCATCGGTGGAGGGACGCGTGGACAGGAAAAACCACTGAAGCAGAACCATCCCAGAAGTCTTAGTGCCAGATGACAGGCAGGTATTTCCAGCTGCCTGGACCCCTGTCCTGGATCCCAGACCCCGTCTGTTCTGGAATCTCCCAGTGGTGTGCTTGGGAGCTGCCTCTAACAGCCCACCCACGAGTGCCCCCTTTCCCTGAGTTGACCAGATGTGCCTCCCATCCCAAGGATCCCCCTGCCCTGGCCACATCGCCAAGAGGACATTTTTCCAGAAGCTCTTCCTTTCTGCGGAGCGGTGAGAGCCAGAGGAACACAGGAATGCTAAGAGCTGCCCGTGCTGTTTAAGGTGAACAGCAAGATCCACCCTTTGTACTTAGATGAATTGTTTTTCACTTGGTCTACATGGCATTTTGAGTTGATTAAGAAAATTAGGTTAAGCGATGCTTTCAGTGAAACACACAGATAGCAGAGTGGGTATGTGGTGTCACATTCCTGTTTTGGATCCAAACCAAAAAGCAGATAGATTTTCTGCTGTGCCTCTGAGGCTGGAACCAAGGCTACCATCACTAGAGACGAGAACCAGCGTGGGAAAACTCGAGCTCCACTCCGAAAATCTCTGCACCTTGCCCACCATGGAGCCATCCTGATGGAATATGAAGACAGGGAGACTGACTTCTCGGGAAGGGGGGGCCTTTACGTGGGAGGGTTTTGTTTTACTAGGCACTGTGACAGGTCGGGGTAGGGCAAGGTTGAAGGCAGAAGCCCAAGTCCCAGGCCTACTAAGGATGAGAGGGTGTGGAGCTGGGGGTTGAGGGAAAGTGGGTGGTGGGGGGAGAGGAGATTACTGGTCAGGAGGAAGGAGGGATGCAGGAGAACCCCCACAGGAGGCCCGGTCGTGAATGGATTTTGGAGAACACGCACATTTCCAAAAAGGACTTTTAAGTCATTTTGCTGTAGAGTGTGCAGTATAATCCCCCCTCCCCACCTCAGCCTCCCCAAACACCTTCCCTGCCCTGCTTCCTCTAGAAATGTCTACATGCGCTCCTTTGTATGGTCAGTATTAATTTATAATTACCTGTCTATTTATCATATTGCATTAATTCTTTCTTCTCATGTTTTACGTAGAATTATTCTGCTCATAGATATTTTGCATCAATTTAGTTAGTGAGCATTTGCTATCTTCAAACTCTCTACTCTTGTGTATCTGAATTCATTGTATTGAGCTGTGAAAGAGATTTTCTGATGGTTATCACCTTCTAGGTCATCAGTTGTTTCCTTTTAGCATTATTAAAGGTGTGACGCTATTTACTGACAAAAAAAATAGAGACGCCTACATGCTTATCATTTTAGTCACCTGTGGCTGTGTCACACATTACCTCGGTGGCTTACATCAGCAAGAAAAACACCCAGTTACTATTGCACTGTTGCTGTGGTCAGGAGTTTGGGAGTGGGTGATTCGGGCTTGAGACATCTCAAAACAGAGCGAGTCATGGGGCGCCTGGGTGGCACAGCAGTTGAGCGTCTGCCTTCGGCTCAGGGCGTGATCCTAGCATTATGGGATCAAGTCCCGCATCAGGCTCCTCCGCTGGGAGCCTGCTTCTTCCTCTCCCACTCCCCCTGCTTGTGTTCCCTCTATCGCTGGCTGTCTCTATCTCTGTCAAATAAATAAATAAAATCTTAAAAAAAAAAAAAGACAGAGCGAGTCAGGCTGTTGCTGAGGCCACACTCATCTGAAGGCTGGACTGGGGCTGGAGGAGCTGCTTCCATGCAGGTTCCTCAGGATGGAGATGGTGGTGGGAGGGAGGCCTCTGTCTGTGTCCCGTGGACCTCTCCACAGGACTGCATGAGTGTCCTCTCAGCACGGTGGCCACTTCCCCCAGAGCCAGAGCAAAGAGGAAGCCACAGTGTCTTATATGACTTATCCTCTGAAGTTACACTTTCTCCATGTTTGCGATTTCCTATTGGTTACACAGGTCCGCCCTGTTCACTGTGGGAGAGAACGACACAGGATATGAAGTCCGGGAGGAAGGTATCATCGGGAGCCATGTTGGGAGCCAAGGAGCTTAAGACCAATCAGTTATGGGACGCCCGGGTGGCTCAGTTGTTAAGCGTCTGCTTTCGACTCAGGGCGTGATCCCAGCCCCACATCGGGCTCCCTGCTCCGCTGGGAACCTGCTTCTTCCTCTCCCACTCCCCCTGCTTGTGTTCCCTTTCTCGCTGGCTGTCTCTCTCTCTGTCAAATAAATAAATAAATAAATAAAATCTAAAAAAAAAAAGATTTAAAAAAATCATTTATATTTGGGGAAATTGAGAAAGGTCTGTGTTCTGCATCCAGACTAGCAGAGGTGAAAACAGAATTGGGAGTATAGATACTGGAGCTGAAGAACCTAATTCCATAGGATTCTATGGTTCTGAGAGTCTCTAGTCCTCCTATCCATGAATCAAGGGCAGCTCAAGGCTAACGGGGCAGGAAGAATGTACATAGAGTTTCTGATGAGGCTAGACTAGCCTAGAGGCTAGGTGGGTGTGTGGCCCCCACAAGAGGGTGCCTATGAGGGCCAGAGGCCAAGGCTACACTCTGGGGGATATTTCGAAGTGTCCACAGAGATACTGTTTGACCCACAGATCCAGTTATGAGCGGGCCCCCCGGGAAGCTCATAAAGGTTGTTGATGGCATCCTGCCTGCCTGGCTTGGAGCTGAGATGCCTGGGTGGTGAGGCTGGCCAGCCTGCCTCCCCACCGGTCTCGGTAAAGCAGGCCTAGCGGGGACCCTGAGACAGGAAAGGAATGAGAGCCCCACCCCCCACCCCCGTTGATAAACCTCATGCCTTTACCAGAAGGAGAGCAGCTCCCAGATCCGGCCCTGTCTGACCTGGTCTGTGCCCTGGGTGCCCAGGCACAGGGGAGTGCTCCCGGAGGGAGGACCCTCGTGAGCTGCCCCACCCAGCGGCGCAAGGTCAGACTGAGAGGTTTTGCTCCAAAACAATTAGGGTCTGCACGCATGTGACAGTCCGCCGCCCCGAAGCCTGCGGAGCCAGGAGTCACTTCCGAGATGCCCCCCAGGGAGATCCAGAAGGGGACATGGCGGGGAGGGACTCAAGCACTGGGCACCTACCTGATTTTTGCTGCCCCCTAGCCAGAGGCTGCTGAGCCCCACGCTGTCAAGGCGTGTGCCATGTGGGTCTAAGCACCCTGCTACGGGGCCTCAGAATTCTGCCATCCAGGGACTCTGCTGGCGGCTCAGTCCTGGGCCCTGCAGCCAGAGCAGGGGGGTGGCGTGATCTCAGCTGGCTCAGCGGCCACAAGGTCAGCCAGGCAGCCTGCGTTATTAAACCATCTATCTGGCTCTGCCCGGAGGGATGCTGGGGGTGGGGGTGGACTCACTTCTGCCTGGGTCCAGAACTGGGGCAGCCGGAGGCCCCTGGGAGGCTGGGGTTCACCAGCCTCGTGGCCCGGCTCGCCACCGCGGTCCTGCTGCCGTCTCCAAGGCTTGAGATGCTGCAGGGACCGGAGAGGCGCTGACTGGCTGCTTTCCTCCTGTTCTTTCTCTGCTCGAAAACTTCCCGGCTCTGACTCCGTGGGGTAAAGCGCCAGGCTCCTCACACTAGCATCTGGAGTCTTCTGCAACCTGGCCACAGACTACCTAGAATCATAATAATAGCTCGAAATGGGGGCGTTTACTATTTCTTTCAGGCTCGATGCCAAGTGTTTCCCATGAATTAAAGGCTCAGCGAACAATGACAGCAATCCTACGAGGTACTTACTGCTCTTACACCCATTTCACTGATGAGGCTCAGAGAGGTTAAGCAATTTGACCAAGACGGCCCAGGGGGGAAGGAGCAACGCCACGATCCCCTCAGGTTTTCCTGCTGAGGGAGTCATGCTGTAGCCACAAGAGGCTTGGGGTAGTTTTGGCTGGTCGTCCCATTCTTAGCCTTTATATTTAATGTTCTCTCAGCCTAAAATCTGGGTGTCTGAAGGTCCCTGGGGGCGGGAGAGTAGCTGTGCGTTCCCGAGGTTCTGCGGGGAGTGGGGGGTGTGCAGCTGCTACCCAGGTACTCAGACCCAAAGTGGGCTGCCACCTTGATGGCAGCCGGGCTCCCCACAAACCTGATCCAGCCACGGCTCCTATGAGCTCTGCCTCCAAAGTGTACCCTAAACCCAGCCCCTTCCCTCCCCGTCTCTGCCGTCCATCCCCTTCTCCTCTGTTCGCTCAGAAGTTGTCTTGCAGGAGGCACTCCCAAAACGTTTGCGGGATAAAATGATCAAGTTCATGCCTGAGGGAAGGAAGGAAGGAAGGAAGGGTCATCAGAGGAGGAAAGCAAATGTCTGGGAGAGCAGGAAGCGAGTGGACTCAGCTCAGCCCTGGGGGCCAAGGGTGGGGGCACTGGACAGAAGGAAAGTGCGCACGGGAAGAGATGCCCAGCTCCCTACCAGCCTGACAGGTGCAGAGGGGCGGGCAGCGCACCCGGAAGGAAGGAGCCACAGAAATGTGGCATGGCCAGAGCAGCAGGGGGCAACTGAGCCCTGGGAAGGCAACCCAGGACCCTGTCTCGTCCCTCCTCAGGCTCCGCAAGGTCCTTCCCAGCCCAAGTCCAGGTGCCCGGGCAAGGCGGCGGCGTGCCCTCTATGCATCCCCTGGATTTCCCCGGTGGTGTCTCTTCCTTCCTGGCCCACAGCCCAGACCTCAGATAAAAGAGCGACTTCTGCCCTTGCTCACGCATACAAATCCTTCTGATTGCTCGGCCTGTGGTTTCCCTCAAGCTTCCCTCAAATCTCCTGCTCCCCCGCCACCTCTTGCTTGGGGCCCGTAGAACCAGATCCCCCCAGCCGCATTGCTTTAGCTTCAGAACAAGCACGAAACAAGCCTCCACGTCCCCACCACCAGCTACGTCTCGGTTTCACTGGGTCTGGCCAGGCCGCTGTGGGGTTTTCCCCTACTTCTGCGGAGGAAATTTTCTGCCAGAGGCCCAGGTCCCTCTCCTCCTCTCTGGTACCTTTCCCAGAGCAAAGCCCAATCAGCAGCACACTCAGCTCCCAGCACCGAGAGGGGGAGGCCCCACACAGGCCCCACCTGGGGGTGGGAAGGTGTGTGAAGTCAGGGGGCTGTGTGGGAACCAGGAGGGGAGCAAGGCAGGTGTCAGAGCCGCAGCCCAGAGGCTGGAGTTCAGGGCAGGCCCCAGGCTCCTTGCAGAGGGCACCAACCTCCTTCACCATTTATAGGGGGCCTGCCTCATGCCCTGTTACATACAACCCGTCAGAGCCTCACAGCAACTGGAGAGGGAGGTATTAGTCAGGACTCGTTGGTGGCAAGTGACAGAAACCCAACTCGCGCCCAGTTTGAACTGGCTTAAACTCCAAAGAAGATATACTGGCTCCCAGAACAGGGCAGGCTGGGGAGGCTCTGTTTGAGGAAGACCGGGAAGGAGGAGGAAGCCATCTTGAATGCCATCAGCATTCTCTCTCTCTCTCTCTCTCTCTGTAGTTCTTTCAGGCCATAATCCCCCCAGCAGTGGAACCAGAAGCACCCACAGCCCCAGGTTGACAGCCTCCCAGATTGACAGGGAGACTGAGAGAGCTTTTCCTTCCGGTCCAAGCTGAACAATTCTAGGGAAGGACTCTGACTGGCCCAGCCTGGGTCACACGCTTACCCCCTGGACCAATCTCTGTGGCCAGGATGATGAGGGCAGGTTAATGGCCCAGCCTGGGTCAGGTATCCCCACCCTTGTCACCAGGGGAGGGCCTGTCAGTGGAAGAATGGAGGAGGGACACTGGGCGGACAAAAGCCATCACAGCAGTGCAGGTCTTGTTTGTTTTTAATCAACATCTTATTTCGGAATAATTTTAGGTTTCAAGAAAAAAGGCAAAGGCAGCACAGAACAGTTCGGCTGGGCACGCTTCACCCAGCTTCTCGTGACATTGACGTCTTTCAGAATCACAATACGTTTGTCAAAACTAAGAAATTAGCACCGGTACGTTACCATTAACTAAACTCCAGACTTCACTAGACTCGCCCGTTTGTCCACTAACGTCCTTTTTCTGTCCCAGCCTCCTGTCCCCGAGACCACATCGCATTCGCTCATCTCACCCCCTTAGTCTCCTCTGCTCCAGGACAGGTTCTCCTTCTCTTGCTTTTCGTGACCTTGGCAGTTTTGAAGGGTAAAGCCAGGGATTCTGTAGCTTGTTTCTTGGGGCTTGTCTGATGTCTTCTCACATCGTGGGTCCCGGGACAGGGAGAAAGGTACAGAGCCGTGATGCCCTTGTCGTCGCTGTATTTCAGGGGGTACATGACATCCACAAGACTGCTGTTGCCAACCTTGAGCACTTGGGCAAGGTGGGGATTTACTCCCATTTAACAGGTGGGGGAACAGGGTGAACCAGGCCTGTCTGACTCCCCTTATCCAACAGTTCCTTGGAGTTTTAGACAGGGAAACTGAGGCAGGAGCCCAGCTCTAGGGATCAGAAGGTGAGAAAGACTGCACCATGGAATCTACACATGAGGTTTGCGGCAAGAAGACTGAGCCCAAAAATTCTTCTTGCGGGTACAAGGCCCTGTCCGGAGTGGCCTGGGGGCCTGGAAGCCACAGCAGACTCTAGCCAGGGGGGCCAGGGAAAGGAAACAGGCTGGCCCAAGGACCGTGGCTCAGCCAGGTTGGAAGTATGAAAGAGGGAATGGCAAGTATGACCAGGCCAGAGCAATCCAGGAAGGCTCCCTGGAAGAGAAGGCTGAGATTGTAGAAATAGTCGAGAGGGCAGCTCCGGTGAGAGGTCTGCCCCAGGTGACAGGAGAGCAAAGTGTGTAAGGGTTAGGGTTAGGGTTAGGGTTAGGGTTAGGGTTAGGGTCTTGTCTTGTGTAAGACAAGAAGCCATGGAATCCAACAAGACTGGGTTCGGTTTCTTGTGCTACCACGGCCTGACAAGTGGTTGTGGGCGAGTGACTACTTCCCAAGCTGATTCTGGGCCTCCTGGCTCCCAGGCTTTGCCTGCCCTGCCCCCTCTGAAATGCTCATTCCCTCGCCATTTCTCAGACCTCTCCATCCTGAACCAGCTACATACTTTGTGGGTCCCAGTGACAAACAAAAATGTGGAACCCCTTGTTCAGAAACGATGAAGGCTTTCAGGATAGTGAGACAGGACATTAAAGTGTGGGGTCCTTCAAGGCGGGGGTGACAGCACAGGCCACATGCCCATGTCGCTGACCAGGTCCCAGCCCTCAGTGACCACCTGGACCCTGCGATCTGACGGCCATATTTTCTCCAAGGTTCCTCGGCCGTTCATCACCAGCCGCCTACTGACATCTCGGGGGCCATCCTACCGAGCGGTGGCTTTGCTCTCATGTGGCTTGTTCTTGTCTTGCCCTGGGTGGAAGGCAGGAGGAGATGAACTCCAAGGTCCTTCCAACAGTTAAATTTGATGTCCTTTAATTTTATGGCTTTAATATTTTTTTTTGTCGGGAGCTTCCCAGCTCCCACACCTGAGATGCTAAGGGGCAAGGGATCAGGGTTTCCCTCAAAACCCTGACATCCCCAGGCAGTGTGGAGGCTTTAGAGGAGAAAATAACAGGTGGAAGAATTTCATCCACTTACACTGTGCACATTTCAAATGTAAAATTAATGGTGATTTTTGTAGAAATCGCTGGGTTCTTAAAAGTGGTATGTGCTTTCCAAAGTCCATCAGTCAGCGATGGTGGTCCAAAGGGACCAACCTTCTTCCCTCATCAGGGTGCTGTTAGCCTGGCTAGCATACATTTTTGCATTTTGTGTGTTTACTACTCATTTGTCAACTTTGCTTCCTCACCCCCTTATTGTCAAGAGGCAGAATATTAGAATCAGCCTGCCTGCACACATCTCTTCCCTCTGAAAATGTGTGCAACCTGCTTAATCTCTCTGGGGTTCAATGTCTTTATCTGAAAATTCGAGACTAAATTAGTTCTATGTCTTCGGTTACTATTCTGGCTTAAAAATTCTAGTGGTGGGGGAAAAAAACCCACAATCATTTGATTCTGCTCATAGTTTTAAGGGTTAGGAATCTGGGAAGGGCTCCACTGAGCACCTCACACTTGGGGTTCTCGTGGGGGTGCAGTCATTCCAGGGCCGCCGTCATCTGATGGCGCAGCTGGGCTGTGCAGCATGTCCAAGATGGCTCATGCACACGACTGGCGCCTGGTGTTTGCCCTCGGTTGGCAGCTAGCTCTGCGAAAGCTGATGACCGAAGTGCTTACCTTCATCAAGGCTGGGCTTTTTCCAGAACGAGCATCCCAGGAGAACCAGGCAGCAGTTCCACGGCCTTTTCATACCTGACCTTGGAAATCACAAGTTATCCTTTCCCCTGCTTTCCATCGGTGATCAGTGAGTCACTCACTCCAGCCCAGATTAAAGGGAAAGGGGCAGAGATGCCACTTCTTAATAAGAGTGTCCCGAAACATTGAGAGCATGTTTTCAAGCTGTCACAATATATTTCAAGCACTTAGAACAGTGCTGGGCACATGGGAAGCCCTTAAACGCATTTGCTGTTGGGTTATCACCCCAGGTAGCGAAAATGGATTGGCCAGACAAAACGGTTTGTTGAAACACTCAAGCAGGGATGAAGATATTAACGAAAAGTCTGCATTTCGGAATAAGGCATAACCATCCATTGTGACTAGGATTTTGACGTGCCTGTGGAATGTGCTGGTTTGGAGAGGTAGGATTTTGCACAAAAGAGGAAAAGTAAAAATAGAAAGGACAACCTAAATAACTGAAACTAGAATCACGTCATACCTACGACCAGTATGGGGTCTCTCATGTCGGGTCGTCTGGTGGTGGCGAGAAGCCTCTGAAGTTTGCACGTCTTGCCCCCCACAAAACAATCAGCTCGCTCTGGGAAACCATCGGAGTGTTTCTAGAACAAGCACGAAATAAAGCTTTCCACTAGAAAATGGATGACTTCCGTCACTAAAGGCGGAGAAGGGACCAAAAGCACAGAGGCATTATTCAAAGGCGCTTGCCTCGTAGAGAAGCCAGGTAGAAGCTATTCTATTGTCCAGACAGTTACAGAGCCAGCCACACGGTGAGCGACAAGTCAGAGCGGACAGGTTTAGCGACTGGCAAAATTATTTTCTCTCTTCCGCGATAACACCCTTGGGAGCGTGGGGGTGGTCCTCAAAATTCGAGGCCAACAATGTAGAAGGTAAGTGGTTATGGCACACATGCCCTGGCAGGTACCTCCCCGGACAGACGCACAGAACCACTGGTGCACAGGGCAGCTCAGACCTCGGCACACTCACCGAAGGGGGTGGCAGGCAAGCCCCCTTCTTTCTCTTAGCTGAACCCCCGGCTGCATTGGATGGGCAATGTGCCCAGCGCTCAGCCCACCTTGAGAATTCGGATCCTGATTTCCCAGCCTCCCTTGCACCTAGGGGTAGCCACGCAACCCCGTCCTGACCAACGGGATCGAAGCAGAGAGCAGCTGGTGGGTTTCCAAGAAAACCTTTTTTTTTTTTCTCTTTAAAAGAAGTCAGATGCAACTGGTGGGTCTTTCTTCCACCTTCTCCCCACCTGGAACACCGGCATAACACTGGAGCCAGCTGTGGTGGTCACCTTGTCCCACCAGCAGGCTTCTTGTCAGGTGAGGAGAACAGCCACAGTGAACACAGCAGACCACTCCCTCCTTCTTGAAACCCTCTCCTTTTCCTCTCCTCCCATTTGAGGGTCAGCTCCACGAGAAACAGGGTGTTCGTTACCTTGTTCCCTGCTCTATCGTCACTGCTGTGGGGGTTCAACACTATTCATTGGATGACTGAAGAGACTTCTAGTTGTCCCCGAATATCTACTCTCTTTTTCTTCTGCAGAAATAGAAATTTGGGGGCACCTGAGTGGCTCGGTCAGTGCAATGTCCGACTCTTGATTTTGGCTCAGGTCATGATCTCAGGATCATGAGATCAAGCCCCAGGTCCGGCTCCACACTGGGCATGGAGCCTGCTTAAGATTCTCTCTCTTCCTCTGCCTCTGCCCACCCCACCCCACCCCCCCGTTCACACGCGCACTCCCACGCGTCCTGTCTCTAAAAAAAAAAAAAATAGAAATTTTGCTGAATACATAGCTGCCCAGATAAAGACTACATTTCCCAGCTTACTATGCAGATAGGTACGGCCATATGACTGGATTCCAGCCAATGAAATGAGAGGAGAGATAAGGTGTGCAATTTCCTATTCGTGCCCTCTAAAGGAAAAGTTCATACCTCTCTTTTGTTTTTCCGCCCTTCCCACAGGCTGGAATGTGGCTGCAATGGCAGGAGCTAGAGCAGCCATCTTAAGCCAGACAGTGGAGCCAGCTGCAGGTTGAGGAAGGCAAGTAATACAATAAAAAATGCAACCAATCAGCGTTGGTCACATTGTGCTCAGACTGTTATATCTGAGAGAAGTAAGTGTCTATCTTATTTAAATCTCTGTTAATCAGGCTTTTCTTACAGCAGACCTATGCGCTCAGGAATGCAACTGTATTTATTGAAACATTTGTGGTTGGCTTTTTGCCAACACCCGCAGCCTGATCTGTACCTAAATGAGAGAAATGTCCTCCACAATGTATCTGGTCCTGTCCATCACTCAGCATCAGTGCTGCAGAGGAGAACATTCTCTGGTTAAGTTGATGATTATTTACGGGCCATGATGTGGCCTGGAAGGGGCCATGGAGATCAGGACTGACTCTCCGTCATCGCCGTGTAGGCTGCTAGGAAGGGCACAGCTACGTGGATGGAGGTACTTGCTCGGGAATGCCAGTGCTCAGAGCGAATTCACAGTGAGCAGCTGGCAGGCAACAATGTGCTTCCAGATCTTATTCAGCGCCGAGAGAAACTGAGAATATTACAAGTGCAATCAAGCCAAGGCCACCGAGTGGACGTCTTTTTAGCCAGCTGTCAAAAGAGACGGGCTGAACGAAAGTCTGCTTTTCCAACCTGAGCCACTCTCGCTGTTGAGTGAAGGTGCACATCAAGTGTGTGTGTGTGTGTGTGTGTGTGTGTGTGTGTGTGTGTGTTTTAAATGAGGGCCAAGATGCAAAGTCTTTCTCTGGGACACAATAATGCCAATGAAAACCATTCCTTTGATTTGAAGAAACATGACTCGTCTATACAATCAGTGCCTAGAATAATCAGACTCTCTCAAATGTTCACATTGGATAAAAAGAAAGACCAACTGTGGGGCAAATTTCTTGATGCCCCCAACAGCCTCACTGTCCCGGCCCTTGACGATTCTCTCCACTGCTCAGGGGGAGAAATCGGTGATGACACAGCCACGAGCACACTAAAAGTCACGTCCAAGACCCAAGAAGGAATGTTTTCTGGCGTGAAACGCAACCAAAGCGGTGTTGGGGCGGTTGGTCCTGACGGCTTTCCAGCTCTGGAGTGTGCCGAGCATGCCATCTTCCCTTCTGACGGCTCCAGAAAGAGGCCTCCATGTGACATCGCCTCTGCATCAGCTCAGGGGCTATGTCCAATCGTCAAAGCCCAGGACCACCTGACCACCATCAGGCACCTGTCCCCATCCCCAGCAACCTGTGGCTGAGCGATGGGTCGTCTGCTCTGGTGAAATGAAGAGAAGCAGCTGCTTGATGGGAGCCAGGAGCTATGGGACAAGCCAGCTTGTCACCGGGCCAGATGGGGAGGCCTGGCTCATTCTCACGCTTGGCAAGGAAGGCACGATGGAGGGCCTACTATGTGCCCAGAACAAGGGGCCTGGAAGATCAAAATAAAAAATAAAAAAGACAGGGGATTACAAACATAATGATCTCTTCCAGTGAAATGAAGTCACTTTTTAATTGTAGTAATGAAATATGCATAATGAAATTTACCATTTGTAAGTGACAGTTCAGTGGCAGTAAACACATTCTCATTGTGGCGTGACCAACATCACCGTCCATCTCGAAGACTTGCTCACCCTCCCCAATTGAGTCCCTGTGCCCATTTAACACTAACGCCCCACTCCTCTATCCCCAGCCCCCAGTGAACGGTCATTCTACTTTCTGTCTCTATGAATTTGACTATCCCAGGTGTCTCACCTAAATGGAATCCTCCAGAATTTTCCATCTTGTGTCTGCCTTCTTTCACTTAGCATCATGCCTTCAAGGTTCATCCATGTGGTAACATGGATTACAACTTTATTCCTTTTTTTAAGGTTGAATAATGGTCCATTGTATGTGTTTGTTTTACACTTTTGATATGTTTATATACGTTTTGGATTTGGTTCACCCGTTCATCAGCTGATGGACATTTGGGTTCCTCCTACCTTTTGGCTCTTGGGAATAATGCTGACGTGAATTTTGGGGTGTGTTTGAGGCTCCGCTTTCAGAGTTCTTTCAAACTCCTTTGAGTTTATACGCAGAAGTGGAATGGCTAGATCGCATGGTAATTCTATGTTTACTTGTGTTTTTTAAATTTTTTTAACTTTTAATTTTTTTTAAAGATTTTATTTATTTATTCGACAGATAGAGACAGCCAGCGAGAGAGGGAACACAAGCAGGGGGAGTGGGAGAGGAAGAAGCAGGCTCCTAGCAGAGGAGCCTGATGTGGGGCCCGATCCCATAACGCTGGGATCGCACCCTGAGCCGAAGGCAGACGCTTAACCGCTGTGCCACCCAGGTGCCCCTGTTTTTTTTTTTTTAAAGAGAGCGAGAGCTTGGAGCACAAGGGGGAAGGGCAGAGGGAGAAGGAGAGAGAGAATTTTTTTTTTTTAAGATTTATTCATTCATTTTAGAGAGCATGTGGAGGGGGAGGGGCAGAGGGAGAGACCGGGTGGGCTCGATCCCACAACCCGTGAGATCACCACCTGAGCCAAAACCAAGAGTCGGACGCTTCACGGATCAAGCCCCGCAGGCGGCCCTCGCTGTTTCTCTTCTACAGGAACTACCAAACTTTTCCACAGCGGCTGTACCATCCTACATTCTGTCATTAATTTTAAACGTATTTTGTTTACATTTTTTTTTAAATTATGACATCTTTTCTTAATTACATAAGATTGGTCGTTCTCCTGTGCCATGATGTAGTCCCAGATGTCACGGGTGGGAGCCAGACTGCTCTGTGGGTCCTCGGTTCTGAAGTTCTGGGTCAGAAACCTGAGATGCGGGACGCCTGGTTGGCTCAGTCATTAAGCATCTGCCTTCAGCTCAGGGCCTGATCCCAGAGTCCTGGGATCGAGCCCCATATCAGGCTCCTCTGCTGGGAGCCTGCTTCTTCCTCTCCTGCTCCCCCTGCTTGTGTTTCCTCTCTCGCTGGCTGTCTCTCTCTCTGTCAAATAAATAAAATCTTAAAAAAAAAAAAAAAGAGAAAGAAACCTGAGATGCTGAGGTGCTGTTGTGCTCAGACTAAGAAGCGGGGTGCTGCGGGTTAGGGTCTGCGGGTGCACCCCCAGGCTGTGGTGTTGGGCGTGAGGTCAGTGGGCTGCGTCTTCCCCAAACTGTTTTGGAGGAAGGGCAGCTGGAGGGGAAGTGGCTGAGGGCTGGCCGAGGCCGGCGGCGCGTTCGGGAAGGGCTGAGAGAAGAGAGAATCATTCCTTCACTCAACAAACATCCTCTGATCACCTGCTTCACGGAGCCGGCCTAGGAGACAAGCAGACCCAGCCCTCCGGCGCAGAGACCCCAGCGCGGCTCTGCTTTCACCAGGTCTAACGAGCCTGCTGAAGGTCTCCCCAAAGCACCCATTCCCACACAATAACAGCCCCCGCTCATGAGGGGTTCACCACATGCTGGCCGGCTACGAAGCACTCACACGGGTTGACACTTCATCCTCACAACAAGCCCCACTTTACAGGTGAGACGGTAACTGTAGCCCAGAGAGGCTGAGTAGCTTCCTAAGATCACACAGCTGGGAGGTGGAGAAGCCCACGCTGGTCACCCCAGACTGCCTCTCTGACTTTGAGAGCCTCTTCAGAAGACACGGGAAGCAATACCAGCGAGGGGATTGACATCACACACTCCGCAGAATCCAGAATTCTCTGAAGCCCCTCTTAGAGTGGAGGCCTCCACCAGCGCTATCTTCCCGCCCCTCCGCAAGGTGTCCTTGGGTCCTCCTTCCTTCTGCCTAGACTCCCCAGCACCTGCTCCTGCCCTGAGCCCTCGGCGGTGACAAATCGCTCCCCCTTCTGCAGAGCAGGGACAGACACACCCCACCCACCATGGCGGGCTCCGCAGAAAGCCAGGCTCTGCCGAGACCAGTCCCCCCTCCTTGAGAGCAGGCAGGACTGCTGAGAGCAAACATTTTTCCCCTTTGTCACATAGAGTAATAGACTCTTGAAAAATCACATACTTGGAGGATCACAGCTGAATCCTATAATCTGAGACTCTCCATCAAAGAACCTTACAACCACGGACGCATAGAATCTCGGAGTCAGGGACTCGAGAATCCCAGAACACTACAATCTTTCCATCAGACACTGGGCAGTGGCTGGTATGGAGTGGCCCAGGCCGGTGCGCCGACCCGGGGCAAGGCCGGGAGAGGGAGGGGGTCAGGGAGGCGAGGAGGTCTTGGGGTGCAGACGCGAGGGTAGGGGTGGAGGAGGGAGGCTCAGCCTGTCATCATGCCAGAGGAAGCAGTTGGCGGGTGAGGCCTGGCTCTGTTACTGATGGTTTTTAATTATGTAAATCAGCCCAGGGCCTGTGCCCGGCACTGGCTTGGCATCCATCGGCTGGCAGCAGAATTAATCAATCAATAACCAGCTGGATGGGCCTGGGTATAAGCACCCAGCCACACCCCCACCACCGCCCCCAAGGGGTCCTCCCCAGCTGGTGGGAGTAAAGGGATTACAGGCAGCTCAGGCCATCAGTGTGGCTGCACACACACATGCCTGCACACGGATGTGTGCACACACACGCACGCATCACGCCTGTACCCGCAGCTTTGGCTCCGTCACACAGATGCACAGGTGGACACGCCTGCCCTCACGGACCCTGGGCTGCAGCCGCCCCTGTGTGCCCAACACCCATCTCCCCACGCAGAGCCCAGCACACGCCTGGGATCACAGCCATAGGGGGCAAGTTCCTCGTTCCCACCTTCCACTTGTCTCAGGTGGGACAGAGCTTGGCAGCTCCCAGCCACACCTCTTCACTTCCATGACCACCCTGTGTGGCTGGCCCGGCTGGACTGAGGCCCGCCCCCCGCCCTCGAGTTTTACAGATGAGGAAGCCGAGTCTCAGAGAAGGGATTTGTCCGGGGTTCTATCCGGGGTCCTTCCTCCTCCCACTGACCATCCTTCCCCCACCCAAAGGTTCGAAGGGGCTCTAGACCCAAGAAAACTGGGGCAGAATAGTGGGGGGAGGCTAGGGCCCCCCCAAGCTCCCCAGGCAATGCCACCTCCCCCTGAGAGCAGGGGCCTTGGTGGTCTGGCTGATGGCAGGGCAGGCCCACCCCGCCAGTAGAGGCCAGGCCGGTGGGGGGCCCTTCCGCTCCCCTAGGGAGCAGTGATGGATTGCTCTCTCCCACCCGGCACGCTCACTCCAGCTCCCCAGCACTGCCCCCATAAATCAGCCTCTGCATCTGGGCCTTGGCTGTTCCTTGATCACTTTCCAGCCTCAGGGTTGGTGTTTTCGACCATCCCTAGCACAGGAGGGGACTTGCAGAAAGAATCATAAAATTAATGGGCAGGTTTCCTCTTCCCCTCATCCCCTTCTCTCTGCTTCTGGCTTTCTGCTGGCCTCTGCTTCTCTCTGGTTGAGATCACTAAATACTGAACAAGGAAATGACCCACCCAGAGCGCTGTAGGCCTCTGTCTCTGGGTCTGGCTGACAGCGCAGCTGGGTCAGCTCACAACATCCGCTTCCCTCAACCTCAGCCCAGGGGTTTCCCAGCTGCCACCTCCCCAGGAAGCAGGAAGAGGAAGTGGGAAGGTGCCCTGCATGGTCGAAGCAGACTCAGCGGACCCCGGGGGGGAGGCCTGGAAAGAACCTTGAGAGCCAGGGGTCCCCCAGGGTGGTCAGCCCTTCGGAGCCACCACTCCTTGGAGCAGCTGATGAAGACTGTGGACTTCGGTGAAGGTCCGGGGTGCACAGCGCTGGGAATTCAAAACCATATGAACAGTGCTTGGCCACTCAGCGCCTGGAGCCAGCCTCTCTGTGCCTAAATTCAGGCTCAGCCACACACACAGCTGGGTGACCCTGGGCAAGCTGCTTCACCTCTCTGTGTCTCAGTTGTCTCTGGGGTAAAGTGGAGTGAGTAATAGTACCTCCATCAGGTGAATGGGTACATATTCTTTAGAAGAGTCACTGATGGGTACGGTTTGATGTTCTAAAAATTAGCTATTGTTATATAATTAGAAGTGCGGGTACCCAGACCTTAGTGTGCATCAGAATGCCCCGGATGGCTTTTAAAACCCAGAGTGCTGCGCCTCCTCCCCACTCCCCAGAGTGTCTTCCTCAGTAGGTCTGGGAGGGGCCTGAAGTTGGCATTTCTAACACGTCACCAGCCGATGCCAGAACTGCCGGTCTGGGGGGCCACACTTTGGAACCCACTAAAACCCGTGTTGGTGCTTACTCTCCAGCTCAGCTCCCCCACCTGCTCTTCAACTCAGGAACTGAGACCAAGAGAGGTGTGTGCCCAAGGCCACACACGGTGCGGGTGGCCCTGGCCAGGCCTCCCCCAAGGAGAAGGAAGGGGAGGGCCCTGGAGGTGGAGGTGTTTCCGTCACTAGGACTCCGACTCCTCCCCGACCTTCCCCACGGACTCCAGGAGCAAAGAGGCAGAATTTGCCTTCCCTGCCAGCAGTAATCTTTTAATCTCTTTGGTTTTAATCTCGCAGGGCAGCATAAACCCAAATCCGCAGGGGGGAAGGAAGGGGAGGAGGGACACAAATCTCATGTCCTGGGGAGGTGAGTAATCCAGGCTTTTCACCCTGCATTTTATCACAGATCTTTCATCCCATCTCCACCTTCCTCACCCCCTGCTCCTGAGAGGCACTTCTAATAGGAGATGAGGACGCAGAGAGAGCAAACGAATGGCGTGAGGCCAGGTGGCGTCGACCCCACTTGGGGAGGCAAAGCGTTCTCAAACAGAACACAAAACAACCTAAAAGAAAAGTCATACCTTGTGCTTCATTAGAGTTAAGAGCTGTATTCACCAAAAGACACCATTACGAGAAAGAAAAGCCAATTCACAGGTGCAGAAAGGATATTTCAATACATAATCGAACATAGGAATAGTATCCAGCATATATAAAGAACTGCAAAATTGATAAGGAAAAAAACACTTTTTTCAAATAGCCTAAAGATACAAACTAGCATATCATGAAAGAAAATAGCAAAATAACCATTATGCACATGAAAAGGCAGTCCACATTATCAACCATCAGAGATAGGCAAATTAAAACCGCAACAAGCTATCCTTCCCACCCACAGGAATGGCCATAATTGAGAAGCCTGAAAATATCCAATATAGGAAGGATACACAACTTGTACACAGCTAATGGGTGTGGCAATGGTTCAACCAGTCTAACAGTTTCTTCACCGAGTTAAACATGTATCTACTCTCTGACCCAGCCATTCCACAACGCAGTATTTGCCCAAAAGAAGTGCAAACATATGTATCTCCGCCAACCTCACAGTCTGTGGGGAGGATCAGTGTGATATGGAGGTGAACACACCTTCGGCAGTGACATGTTCCCTTGGATTGTCACAACCCTTGAGACCCCTTCTCAGGGCCTGGCAGAATGGGGGAGGGGGGGTGTGTGCATGAACTTGGTCACTGGACCTGGGACAGATGGGGCTGGGCCCACAGGAGTGTCAAGAGGTCTTCCTGGACAGGCTACTCTCTGCCGGCCACCCATGTCCTCGAGACTCCAAGCTACGCCTATCCTGCCCTCCCAGGTAGACCACCCAGACCTCCAACCCAGCGCCAAGCTATACCATCACCACTGTCATCATAGTTCCTTCCAGAACATACCTGCAAGGCACAGAGCCCCCTCCTTGGCAGCCTTCTCTTCTCTCCCCCCACCCCCACAGTGGTTGTCCAGCAGGAGCCCTCCGCCAAGGTTGGAACTGCTACAGGACCCTAAGGGGGTGATAAAACCCCAACTAGCAAGCCCCTGCAGGGCCTGGGTGCTGGCACTCCTGCTAGGGCTCCTCCCCCTAACCTTCTCCAGCTGTTTGGTCCGAAACAGTCACAGCACCTGGAAAAAGCAACGGCCTTCACTTTAGGGTGCATGGGCTGCTACTCTACTCTGCGGCAGAGACTGCAGAATACCCTTATCATGTCCCGTCTCCCATTTTCCTTAGTAACAAACTCAGCTGGCAATGTGCCCAGCCGAAAGATTCCATTTCCCAGCCTCCCTTGCAGCGAGGCAAGGCAAAAGACGGCAAGCATAAATTGTCAGGTTGGGACAGAAGGAAACATTAGGCCGTTCTATATCCACCACCCCAGAAAGTAGATGTGATGATGGAGATCCAGCAGCCACATTGGAACATGAGGTGACTTTGAAGATGGAAGCCACATGCTAAAGCTGGTGGGACTAAGAGAAAAAAGGAACCTGGGTCCCTGACGATCCTGTTGAGCCCCTTCCCCCCACCTGCCCTGGACTCTCCTACCTCCTCACATCCTTTGTGTGAAAGAGAAATAAGCCTCCATCTGGTTCAAGCCACCATTACTTCTATTATCCGCAATGGGAAGCAATCCTGACCTGATACAGGAAAGCCTCATGAGGTTACAATTATTGTGCAACCCCCACTTCTAACACCCCCACTTTACAGATGCACCCCCAGATACCCTGCCTCCCTCTCCAATAGCCATGATGCCCGAAAGACCCGTGTTCAAATCCCAGCTCCCAGACACTGTGACTCAGCCTTGGCCCGACCCGGAGCAGGTCCCACAGCCCAGCGTCCGGGGCGCTCTATGCAGATCACCGCGGCTGGAACTCTTCACACAAGTGCTGTCAAGCCAGCAAAGCGCTGACCTGGACAGCATGCCTGTGGTAGAGATCAAGGAGAGGCCGGACTCGTTACCAATTGCGAAGAGCTCTAAGCTTGTCCTCCTTCATCTTTGCCACATGAAACTGAAGGTTGGCAAGAAGCTCCCCAGTGAAACCCAGGTTCGTGGTTCTCCTGCAAGAAGGGACGCTGTTGGGGCGCCTGGGTGGCTCCGTCATTTGGGCAACTGCCTTCTGCTCGGGTCATGATTCCAGAGTCCTGGGATCGAGCCCCACATCGGGCTCTCTGCTCAGCAGGGAGCTTGCTTCTCCCTCTCCCTCTGCTGCTCCCCCTGCTTGTGCTCTCTCTCTCTCTCTCTCTGTCAGATAAATAAATAAAATCTTAAAAAAAGAAGGGGCACTGTCCAGCCACGCTGTGACCACCCTTCACCACTGTCCTACAAGGCATGGCACAGTGGCCGGGGACTCAGCAAGGGCATCAAACAGCCAGGGCTAAAATCCCTGCTCCAAGAACTGTGGCCCTCGTCGTGCCTTAGTTTCCTCATCTGTAAAATGGGCACCATTGGGCGAGGATTCCAGAAGCCAACCTGGGAGGAGCTTGCGGTGATGCCTGGCACACAGGAGGGGCTGTTGACTGTCAGCCACGGTCATCATGCTCATGCCGAGAACTTTCTTTCTTTAGGTATGTGTGTCATGGGAAACGGAATTTACTCACCAGTTCTGGAACATTTCATCCCCTGACTTCACACTCACTGCTCTTATTAGAATCAACCCTATGAAGAGCCTCCTGGCACAGGAGGGGCAACCCAGCGCCTTTCCTCTTGCTTCGGTTTATGCAAGGAAAAATAAGTGTGATGGCAGGTGATTCACTTGTCAAACACAAGGTCAGAAATCTCCATTTGTCCATGGCACTAAGGCAGCGCCAGGAAGCTCCCTACATCCCAAACTCTCTCCCCTCTGACACGGACTGAAATTCCACCATTAGAGCCAGAGAACCCCTAGGAAGAGAAGCAATCGAGGAGCACATCTTGGAGTAAAGGCACGTATCCAGGTCAGCAACGGGGAGTGAATCTCAGCAAGAAAAGGGAGGGAAACGCCACAGGCAAATTTTTGGATCTTCTCAGGTGAGAAGATGTTGAGAAACCTGCAGCCGCCAAAGGCTTTGAGCTCGGTCTCACCCACCTACACGCACGTGCACACACACACACACACACACACACACACACACATGCCGCATACCAGTAATCGCTTTACCCCAGCAGTCGGGGCTTAAGCGGCTCTGTAGGCTAGCTCCACCCCCGCCCCAGCTGCACCAGCCACCTCGGTCCCCAGGTGGGGTTCCCAGAGGCTCAGTGAGGAAACTTCTCAGGGCTGGAAACTGAATTCACCAGAGCCAGCAGCTACCAGTGGTAGCTCCCTCACTCTCTCCCTCTCTCACACACACACACACTCATGCACAGACACATAGTTGGGGGCACATACTAGACATGGACACACACTGAACTGTCCTCCCAAAGGTATGACAAATCCGCAGAAGCCATACAGAATCGTCCAGGAGAAAGCTATAGCCCTGCGCTCCCAGAAACAAAGGAGCTGCACAGAGAGGGTGCTCACACCAGGTCCTTCCCCACCGCCAGGCTCTCTCTGTCCCCACCCCAAGCCTCCCATTCCTGCCCCTAGCCAGGCATTCCGCTCGCCACCCCCAGAGGCTCTCAGCTCCCCTCTTCCACAGGAGCTCCACGTCTTCTCCCCAGGAGCCAAGCCCAATCAGGGTCCTTTCCTCCGCACCCCCTTTCCCAGCACTCCAGGGGCCCCCCCAGGAAACTTCTCACCCTGCCGTACTTCCCCCATTAATGTCCCTCCTAGCCCTGGAACTGTAAGAACCCAGGAACAGGGATTGCGTCTGCCGCTGTCCCTACAGCCTGCCCCACAAGGCTGCACATGGAGGGGGAGGGCTGCAGCCTTCCCCTCCCCTTGCCTAGGGCTCACCCCTCACCTCCCCTCCTTGGGGAGCTGCTGGCAGCTCTTCTCATTTTGCAGCAAGCGCATGAAAACAGAGATTAGAGCAATTAGAGAAAAGTCATCAGAGGGCAAGGCAGGAGCCAGCACCGCACCTAATTACCAGCTCCAGGAAGGCCTGGTGAAACACAGACTCACTCACACAGAGGACGGATGTGCAGGAATTCCACCACAGGGAGGGGCAGGAGGAGGGAGCCAAGTTCCATCTCAGCTTCCCTTGTTTTTGTTTCAACCTGCTCTCTGCTGTTTGCTGCAGCTTTCTCATCAACGCACCCAAGAGAGGCAGACGGGTCGGAAATGATTTCAGTCCCATTCTACAGAGGAGGAAACTGTGACCCAGGGGACTGAGGAAGAACAGTTTCAGAGTGTCCAATCCACAGGACCGGTGTTCCTGGCTGAAGGTGAGGATCAGGGTGGCCCCCGTCCCCAGTGAGGTCCCCGTTGGCCTTCCATCCTGTTTTCTGCTCTTCTCCTCTCCTTGAAAATAATCAGCAAAGGGTTGAGGTTCACAGGCATGCTCAAGGTGGGCTCAGATCTGCACAGGGGGTGACCTCGCCCTTCACCAAATGGCAAAACTATTTCACTGATGGCTGCTGTTCCCAGGTGGTCATGTTTTGCTGAACTTGGTAGATATGCTGTGCACTGAGTGGAGGTTTTTCTCAGAATCCAAGAGCAGGGAGTCCATTTTCATGCCCCTTCTCCGATGAGGCTCTTCCCAAGCCTGGCCTGGTCCCCCACAGCAGCTCCCTAGCTTCCTAACCTACCTGCCTGACTCTCCTTGCCCTGAGCGTGGCCCGGGCAAGAAGCCAGCAGTGGTACAGGAGTTCCCCCTGGTGGTGACAGTCTGCACTGCCCACTGGACTCAACACACTCACCTCCAGGACTGCCTGTCTGGGCCAAGGGAAGAGTGGGAGACTGCGGAAGAAGCGTAAAGCCCGGAGGCCGGAAGAAGTCAAGAATGGTTCTGTTCCTGTTCCAGCAGCAGGGAGCATGGGGGATCCTGGGTGGCAGGTGGACGCGAGGCATAGTCAAGCAAGAGGGCAGGGAGGATGCCCAGGATCGTCCAGGGCCCATCAGAGGAGCTCAGGAAATGTGGGATGGATGAATAAAAAAAATGAGTGAATAAATGAATTCATGATTTCCTAAAAGGTGGTGTGAATATCACTAGCAATACATAAGGTTCTTTTTAGATAATATTAACTTATTTAAAAATGATATATTCAGGGGCGCCTGGGTGGCACAGCGGTTAAGCGTCTGCCTTTGGCTCAGGGCGTGATCCTGGCGTTCTGGGATCGAGCCCCACATCAGGCTCTTCTGCTATGACCCTGCTTCTTCCTCTCCCACTCTCCCTGCTTGTGTTCCCTCTCTCACTGGCTGTCTCTATTTCTCTGTCGAATAAATAAATAAAATCTTTTAAAAAATTTAAAAAATAAAAAAATAAAAAATGATATATTCATTTTTTAAGATTTATTTTAGAGAGAGAGTACGATTGGGAGGGACAGAGGCAGAGGGAGAGAGAATCTCAGGCCAACTCTGCACTGAGCGCAGAGCCCGACCCAGGGCTGGAGCCCACACCCTGAGATCATGACCTGAGCCGAAACCAAGAGTCAGATGTTCAACTGACTGAGCCACCCAGGCGCTCCTGATATACTTATTTTTATGTGTGTTATTGAAAATCTATCTGGCCCATTCAATCAATTATATAAAGTGTCTTTTTCAAATAAATGTCTTGGGGTGCCTGGGTGGTACAGTCAGTTAAACATCCAATACTTGGTTTCAGCTCAGGTCGTGATCTCGGGGGTGTGAGATCGAGCCCCACATCGGGCTCCATGCTCTGCATGGAGTTACTTGGGATTCTCTCTCCCTCTCCCTCTGCCTCTCTCTCTCTCAAATAAATAAATCTTTTCAAAAATGAAATAAAAAATGAACAAAATAAAATAAATGTCTTTAAGTACAAAAGAGTCAACGTAAAGAAAAACAGAGGGTAAGTGACACGCAGGTTTCCTCGGGACCTAGCAAAGCAGGTGTGTGATGGACGCTAGTGCACTAAATGAATGAATGAAGAGATGGTCGGGCCGACTGTGGGTGGTCTTTCTACAGCAGTAGGTCCCAAACATAACTGTATGTTGGAATCACCTGGGGAGCTTTAAAAAACATCTCTGGGCAGGTATGTGCCTCTGACCATCAGGTGGCTGAGGACGATGCGCCTGCGTCCGGGACACTCAATTTGAGCACCGAATAAGGAGCAGCCTGGCTTCACTGCCATTTGAGATGGTGAAACTGTCATCATGGGAGGAAGCAAGCCATGCCTGCTGCCCTGGGATCCCCACGCCGGGTGAATGGTTGAACTGAATAACACAAAGATACCATGCAAGGAAAGACAAGTGAGCTGATATTTACATAAACTGCTTCAAGTAGAAAGTTGATGTGCATTTACTATGATTTTAACATACTGGTTAAATATTTCCCATTTATCCACTGCACACCACGTTTTATTTACCATGTGTCTTTACTATCAATTAATATAAGTATTACATTAATTGCTGCTCAGAACATATAGAATTTTCTGTCCTGAGTTTCTTTTTTTTGTTTGTTTGTTTTGTTTGTTTTTTTTTTTAAGATTTTATTTATTTATTCGACAGAGATAGAGACAGCCAGCGAGAGAGAGAACACAAGCAGGGGAAGTGGGAGAGGAAGAAGCAAGCTCACAGCAGAGGAGCCTGATGTGGGGCTCGATCCCGTAACGCCAGGATCACGCCCTGAGCCTAAGGCAGACGCTTAACCGCTGTGCCACCCAGGCGCCCCTGTCCTGAGTTTCTTTACAAGTTAGGTCTTTATTTATTGGAATTGTCTCCTCTTAAAAAAATGTTCCCTTATTGAAAACTGTGACAAGTTACTTACGAACATGTGTTAACATAAAGTGGTTAATGTAGTTAAAATCTGTTTATCTGTTTTCATAGGATCCTGGTTTGCTCCTAACAATTTTCAGTTACTTTCTCGAGTAGAAATTGAAGAAGCAAGTGGTTTGCTGTGGGCTTTGTAAAGAGGTGCTGTTTGTTTCTGAATCTGGTCTCGAAAGTGCGGGTTGATTGATATCTGATGTGAGTTCTTATCTTGATCGGTACTATTAATAAGAGAAAAGAACCTCCAGTTGTGAATTTTCATGGCTATACCTCTGGAAAAGAATTGACAGAAATAAATTCTGTATTATTTGCAAAGATTGGCATATGCACTGAGATTCGAGTCTGATTTTTTTTATACCAGTTTAATGGTATTCAGATAGCGGCTGTTTTTTAAAACTTCGAACGGATCTCTAAAACATAAAAAGGGAATGGATTTGTCATAGCACAGGGTCAAAAATTAGTCCTGTTGATGGCAAGTTATTTGATATTAATTCCTTTTTATGAACAAAAGCAATTAAGTTGCAAATCCCTCAACAGAGTGCAGTGTTGGGCCAATCGGTATTAGGAAATGTCAGATTAGCATCCCCAAGGAAGAAGAAATCTTTGGCACAATGCCGGAAGCATATGTGTTAGTTTTAAAGCTGTGCCTTGTTCTCCTATACGGGCTACAGGGAATATAAATCAGTACATCCTCTCTCAAGGGCAATTGGAGAGTACCCACCTAAATGATAAACGCACCTTCTCTCTAATTCGCCAGTCCCACTGCTAGGAAATTATCCTCCAAAATACTCAGCACGTGAGCATAATAACATATGTACAACAAAATTCATTGTAGCATTTTTTTGACGAGCGCGTGACTGGAAAAAACCTGGATATCCATCAGTAGAGGACGGGCTAATAAATAAAACCGGAGAGCTATTCTTTAAAACACAGCATGGCCGTAAAAAAGAATGAGGACCCATCAACAACAGAAAATAACCTGATTAAAAACAGGGCAAAGGACTCGAGAAGACATTTCTCCAAAGAGGATGTACAAATGGCCAATAAGCAGGTGAGAAGACGCCAGCATTGCTAACCATTAGGGAAACATAAATCAAAACCACAATGAGCTACCACCTCACACCCACTTGGAGGACTACTCTTCTTTTAAAAGAAAGAAAGAAAAATAACAAGTGTGGGGAGGGTGTGGAGAAAATGAAACACTTGTGAACTGCTGGTGGGAATGTAAAACAGTGCAGCTGCTGTGGGAACGGATGGCCGTTCCTCCAAAAGATTAAACATAGCATTGCCATATGATCCAGCAATTCCACCCTGAGCATATTCCCAAAAGAACTGGAAGCAGGGATGCAAACAGATATTTGTACACCTGCTGGTTCACAGCAGCATTATTCACGATAGCCGAAAGACGGAAGCGACCCGAGTGTCCACGGATGGATGAATGGATAAACAAAATGACACAGGCAGATGATGGAGCAGTCGAAGCTGTCCACAGGCAGGGAGTTCTGATGCAGCCTGCAGCATGGAGGAACCTTGAGGGCAGTATGCTTAAACATTAGCAGAAAGTTTTGCTGGGGCGCCTGGGTGGCTCAGTGGTTAAGTGTCAGGTTTCAGCTCAGGTCATGATCTTCTGGGTCTTGGGATCAAGCCCTGCATTGGGCTCCAACCTCAGCGGGGAATCTGCTTGAAGTTCTCTCCCTCTGCCCCTACCCCGCTCGTGCGCAGGCACGAGCGTGCACGCATGCGCTCCCTCTCTCTCAAATAAATAAATAAATCTTTTTAAAAAGTTTTGGTGATGGTTCATTAATGTCACAAAAGTGTCCATTGAAAATGGTTTAAATGCCAAATTTTATGTTATATATGTTTTCACACAATTTTTTAAATTAATAATATACTTTTTTATAGGGGCATGAGGAGTCTAACTCCTCCTCTCTGATTAGGGGTCAGCCTTGGTTGCTGGCTTCTAACGAAGTGATGCTCCTCCCCTCCAAGGCCAGGTCAGAAGAGGCAATCCAGCTTCTACCTAGCTCCCCCGGCGGGGAGCCTTGAGCCAACATGTAAGAAGTCCAGCTACCCAGAAAAGTCACGCCAGGGAAACCTCATAGACACAGAGAACAATGCCAGCAATTTGAGTCTTCCTCACCCAGGTATCAGACCTGTGGGAGAGCCTGCACATGACCCTAGCCCCAGCCCAGAGCCATCCTAGTTGAAACCAAGTGGAGCAGAGAAAAACTGTCCTGTGAATCTTGCCCAAACTGCAGATTCGTGAGCAAAGTAAGTGGTGTCTCTGTTTTCAACCACTAAGTCTTGGGGTAGCCTGTTATGCAGCCATGAGTAAATGGAACGGTAAACATATTACTTATGTATTTGAGTCTATTTTGATTTAATTTTTAAATGATCAGATATAAATAAAACAGGTTTAGACTACATAAATCTCTTGCAAACCAACTGGTAAATTGGGTGTTTCCTCTCTCATGGTCTGTAACCTGCCTCTATAAAGTCGTTAAAGGTGCAAAGATACTATCACCTAAGTACTGAACAAAGTTGGGGGGACAGTGGGCTGGAGAGACATAGTTGGCTGGGAACATGCCCAGGCTAGGATCTTTACCCCAGAAGGCGAGGATATGGGTGGGAAAGACAAAGTTCACTGGAGGTGCATAGCATGAAGGGACAGGTTTCCAACCCAGCAGAGCCAAATGAAAGATCCACCTGGCCAACAGGTCCTTGAAATAAAATCCAGAAGGTGGGGGAGTGATATGAGTGATATATATATCACGCAAGATGGGGTTCTAGAGGGGGGGTAATCAGAAGGGGGAATGAAACATGAGAGACTATGGACTATGAGAAACAAACTGAGGGCCTCAGAGGGGAGGAGGGTGGGGGAATGGGATAGGCTGGTGATGGGTAGTAAGGAGGGCACGTATTGCATGGTGCACTGGGTGTTATGCGCAACTAATGAATCATCGAACTTTACATCGGAATCCGGGGATGTACTGTATGGTGACTAACATAATATAATAAAAAATCATTAAAAAAAAAAAGATGGGGTTCTAGAAGCTTGAGGTGGAAGTTGTATGTCCAAAGCAAGAGAATTTCAGACCTGGAGCATTGAGGGGCAAAAGGTTTATTAGTGAACTTAGAAGTTAAAAACAAAGGGATAATGTGTGCCCCCAAAGATCCTCCAGTTTCCTCCCTGTGTATGTCCCTCATCATACCATCATGTTCTGGAACACCTGCTTGTTTGTTTATGTTTGTTGTATCTCCCTGTATTAGTCAGGATCCAGTAAGCACTGTAAACAAACATCCCAAACCCAGGAGCTCGACTCAACACAAGTTTGTCTCTGGCTCTTCTGACAATTCAGTGCAGCCATTTGACGGACAGACTCCCATGGGGAGATTCTGGGACCTGGGTTCCTCCCATCTCCATGCTCTGCCCTCCCCTCACCCACAGTCGCTACCAGCCAGCCAGCGACGAGGACAGAGCGAGATCCACTCATGTTGTGTGTGTGGCGGGGGGTTACAAGGACAGCACCACCATATTTGGAACTCAGTCACATGGCTACCCTCACTGCAAGGGAGGCTGAAAATGGAGTCCAGCTAAGGGCCAGGAAGAAGGGCCTCTGCCCTACACCCCCAGTATAAGATTCTTGGGTACCAGTTCTCATCCACCTGGTTCATGGTATCTGGCATCATGCCTGGCATAAATTTGGAGTCTATGAGCAAATTAGTGGTGCTTGAGCTGTGTCGTGGGCACTGGGCTGGGTGCCCTGTGCCCAAATACCCTGGAATGGGTGAGGGGGTGTCCTCATTCCCATTTCTCAGATTAGGAAACTAAGGTTCTGGTAGCTGTGCAGCCTGAACAAGGCCATGCAGCTAGTCTGTGCCGGGATCAGGTCTCAGAGCCAGGGAACCTCTGCTACTAGTTGTCTGCTCTTTCCACTCCCCTGGCTGCCTCTCCAGTACACACATTTGCTGACTGGCGTCTGGTTATCTTCAAGGCTGCTCTCCTTTCTAACAATCAATGAACCATGTTTGACAAGCTGTGGGTTCCTTGGGGCAGCAACTATATCTTGCTCATCCCTTTGTGCCCCTTGGCTACCAGCACAGGCCTTGAACACAGTAGGTGCTCAAACCATGTTTGGGGGGATTAATTTGTTCACACCGGCTCAGGCTCCATGCTTTGCTGCTTGCACAGTATGGGGGTCATTTGCAACTTATAAAAGAAATGGAGGGAATATTTATTATATGGCCCCTCCCCGTGCAGTCAGAGCTGTCTCCTACAGCAGGACCGGTGCCTGCCCTGAAACTCACTCCTGAAGCGCAGATGAGGGCTGTGTAACAAGGGGGCCAAGGCCACAGGCGCCACCTCTTCCGCATCAGGGTTAGACCCTGAGCCCCCACCACATACGCACGTGGAATGCCCTGCCCCAGCTAGTCCCAGGAAGGGGAGTGGATGGAGGCTGCTGGGAGGGTTCTGTCCGTGGTGCTGAACTCACCTCAACCCCCACTTCGGTCCCTCACCCAGCGGCAATTTATAGCCTCCTGGGGAACCAGGTGAACATAAGGACTCCCTAGCCCCTTATTTGGTTACTTGGATTCTGAGGATCTAAGATGGGGCCCTGGAATCCCTCTATACCAAGCACCCGAGATTTTAATACAGCCAGCTTGGTAGTGCCCTAAAATGGACTCATTCCTCATTGGTCTTCATGAAGTGTCTGCTATGTGCCCAGCACTGTGCTCGATACTGTGAGCCTCTGCCCTGGGAGAAATTTACAAAGTCATTCAGGAGGAGATGTCGGGAGGCAAGGAGGGAAAGTACTCCCTCTGTTTAATGTGGACACCCTGCTAGGTACAGACTTCACCTTTATCTGAAAAGTAAGTAGGCATCTGAAAACAGTACCCATAACCATAACCAACATCTGTATCTTTCCTTAGGGTCTCCCCTGTCCTATCTGCAAGGCAGTGTGTGGCACATGCTGCTCCTTCTGATTGATCTCCTCACGGCTCAAGAACCAGGTCCATCAACTCACACATCAAGTCTTCCTGATCCCTGCTGCCCTGTAGTCCCCCCAGATTTTAGTCCTTCCTCCTTTTGCCCCATGATCATGTTCCATCATCGTTACAAGATAGGCCATGTTTTCGGTATGTCCCGACTGGGATTTGAGCTCCCTCTTGAGGCTAGGTCTTGCATCTGTGTAACCTCTCACACAGGGATGCCTCCCCTCACCCACCCCCCACCCAGAGGAGGTGAGTGGTAAATTCTTATTGGAGGGATGGCTAGCGGGAGTGGTGAGTGGGCAGAGGAACGTGTCCAATGACTGCGCGCTCAGGGGGCGTGCCACTGGGTTACAAAGCATGCTGGAACATGCTCAGAACCAAAAGAATCAGGGTAGGCCTTGGGGAAACCAGGCAGGAGGCCAAATGTCATTGAGGCAGGGCCAGCTTCCGGTCAAGGTCTTCCTCTCCCTTCTCTGGCTGTTTGGGGAGAACAGGAAGTGGAACCAGACTGCTGCATCTGATGAGAACAGATGTTATCTGGGCCTGAATGTGGGGCATGGAGGAGGGGGCAGGAGAGGGAGAAAGAGAAGGGGGAGGGCCAGAGCCAACAAATGGAATATCCACAGATCCTCTTCATTTAATTTTACTTGTTAGTATGGAAATGTTCAAACACACCCCAAAGTAAAGGGAATAGCATAATGGACCCTCATGTGCCCATAGCCCAGCTTCCACAATCACCCTTATTTTGCTATTCTTATTTCATTCTTCCCCTCATGCTTCTTTTTAAAGAAAATTCCAGACATTATACCATTTCACCCATAAATATTTCAGAATGTATCTCTTACATATGAGAACATTTCTTATTAAAAAAGAACCTGGGGGTGGAGCTGGCTGGCTCAGTCAGAAGAGCGTGCAATTCTTGATCTTGGGGTCATGAGTTCAAGCCCCACCATGAGTACAGACACTACTTAAATAAATAAATAAACTTAAAAAAAAGACCCTCAATATCATTATCACACCTAACAAAATTAACAATTTTTTTTAAGATTTTATTTACTTATTCGAGAGACAGAGAGAGAGTGCACAAACAGGGCAGAGGGAGAGAGACAAGCAGACTCCCAGCCTAGCAGGGAGCCCGATGCAGGGCTCAATCCCAGGACCCTGGGATCATGACCTGAGCCGAAGGCAGATGTGTAACCAGCGGAGCCAACCAGGTGCCCCAAAATGAACAATTTCTTCATACCATCTAATACAAAGTCCATGGTCAAATTTCCTCAATTTTCCCAAAAACACCTTTTCTTGACCATTTATTCAAACCAGGGTCTAAACAAGGCCCATGCATTGCATTTGGTTGCAATGCCTCTCAAATCTCTTACAATCTCTAACGGTCCTTCCTGCCTTCTGTACGCCGTCTTACTTGTTGAAGAAACCATGTCCTTGGGGCGCCTGGGTGGCTCAGCCGTTAAGCGTCTGCCTTCAGCTCAGGTCGTGATCCCAGGGTCCTGGGATCAAGCCCCACATTGGGCTCCCCGCTCAGCAGGAAGCCTGCTTCTCCTTCTCCCTCTCCCCCTCCCCTTCCTGGTGTTCCCTCTCTCGCTGTGTCTCTGTCAAATAAATAAATAAAATCTTAAAAAAAAAAGAAAAAGAAAAAGAAAGAAACCATGTCCTTCATCCTGTAGAATGATCTCCCTGTTGATGTGCTGGGCTGAACCCTCACAGTGTCAGTGAACATGTTCCACTGTCCCCCCATTTCGTGGAAACTGGTATTTAGATCCTGAAGGTTGGCCAGTGTAGGGCCAATGACTCGGGCAAGCGAACTTCCTGGGTGGTGCTCTGTCCTTCCTATTGCATTCCATCAGGGACACTGAAGGTCAGATTTTCCCTTTTGGGGTGACACCAAAAATAATCAGTGTCCCCAGGCCCCCTGGGTGAAACCACCTGGGCATCCACCAGGGGAAACAAAGAGGCCAGTGTACCCACCACCACTGAGCAAGGAGGCTGCTGGGGGGACACCGGTGAGATGGACAGCGGCCCAGACCCGGATGGTGGAGAGGAGGGGATGGCCAATCCAGCACCCTGCCTCCCCCTTTAACAGCCGAGAGAGGCCAGGGGGCTGTTGCTTAATGGCCGGATGGTACCTATGCAGCCTCTCAAACCCGCGCAGCACGCAGCATAGAAGTCACTCTGTCTATTTCACTGGCGGGGCCGGTGAATGGTGACGTAACCTGCCCCAGGGCATAGAGCCAGAGGTGGAAAGGAGAGTAAAACTCTCCTGACCTTCCAGGGTCATCCTGGACTGAGGTGACCACGGCAGACCCAGGTGGCCTCAAGCCTTGGTTCTGACACCTCTAAGCCCAGTGACCCAGACCAAGGGCCTTCTCCCTCTCTGTGCCTCAGTCTCCTCATCTATCAAATGGGAATAATACCTGCTCCGGGGGCACCTCAAGACCAGTACAGGGTGGTCCACCCTTGTCCCTCTCCCCCGCTGCCAGCCCTGCCTGTGGGGCCCACGTGGGTCACCTCCGTCCGGAGTGCAGGCCGCTTCAAACTCTCCCACACAGACAGGCAAAGGGTTAAAACCAGACACCCCCCTTCCTCCATCCCAATTCTGATCCTTGCTGACTCTGCTCCCCCTCCCTACCACAGCTATTCTGGGACAATGGAGGCAGCAGATGGCCCGAGTCCTGTTCCCTCCACCCGACCCCCAGGATCTGGGAACAACCCGCAAATCTGCTGCTGCTGCTTCTAAAAGCGGGCCGGCCGGCAGCCTCCCGCGTACAGGGTGGAGGACAACAGCTGTGGAACACACCAGTCCATCCCCCACCAGGGCTGCAGCAGGGCCAGGGCCACCCCTACTCCGTTCCCGTCCCACAAACCCAGCATTAGCTTAGCCCAGATAGAAAGGAGGCTTTGCAAAAGCCCAAGCAGCCCGACTCTACACTGGACCTGCTGTGTGACCTCAGGCACGTGGCGGTCCCTCTCTGAGCCTCAAGCTCCTCCTTGGAAAACCAGGGCTGAGGCTGCAGTGCTCCGTGGCTCCGGCTGTCCCAGACAGAGATGCCTGAGGGACAAGGTCCTCCAAGGGCCGGAAGGGGTGCGCTCCAAGAAGCCCCCAGCCTTGGCTGCCTGGCTTAGGGCCCCACTCTCCCTCGGGATCTCTGCTCTGTCCTCCCTCCTACTCCCAGCCCAGAGCTCTATGGTGGCCCCAACTTCCCACGTCCCACCCATCCCTAAGCCTCCCCAACCTTGGCGCCAGCATTCCTGGGCTTCTACCATGACCGTTTCATTCATTCAGGCAGCGTCTTGGGGACCTGCGATCCTAGCAGTGATTCATCTCCTATCTGGCAGTCAAACTGCCCCTTTACCTGACACCGGAGGCGGACTCCCTTGGCCACGTCTCCACTCTGCCTCTCCCAATCCTCCGGCTACTCCCGACCCAGGCTCCAAGGGCAGAGAGAAGGAGGAGTCGCTCCCGGCATACTAACGCCTCATGGCGCACAGCCAGTCCCATGTGTGCATGTTGTACACACACGTGTGTGACGTGGGCACCAACACATACATACACCACATGTGTGTAGAAAGGGGACACACCACGCTACACCCGCATGCACACCCTCACACACCCTGGCTCAGCACGACTTGAGCACATGCTAGGAACAGTCCCTGCTCACAGAACCCTTCTTTCTCCGTGCCGGACTCTGTGCGCAGCCCTTCACGAACACGCTTTCATTTCGCCCAGATATCAACCCACGGAGAAGGGGTTCCTTCTTTCCTCTGTAAAATGCGCACACAGGCCAGAAAGGCCGAGTGGATGCTTCAAGGTCATACATACAGCCAGCAAAGGCAGAGCAGGGACATCTCAGGACCCAAATCAACACCAACGTCACCACTGGGACAGGCCGATCTAAGAGCCTGCCCCCGTCAGGAACACATTGGCCGCATGTAACAGAAAACTGGACCAAGGGAGGTTGAAACAAGTCAGGGTTTAATTTTCTTACAGAACCAGATGCCAAAAGGGACATATGTATGTGATTGTCATGGCCTTTCCTTCATGATCACAAGGCAACCGCCCCTGATCCAGACATCACACCCACGTCCGCAGCATGAAGATGGGGTATGGGGCTGCAAAATCTTCCCCAGAAGCCTCACTATTGGTCTGTTTAAGTCACACTGACAGGCTGAGCAAGGGAGGCTAGGAAAGTGAGCAAAGGATCGTCGTGATGGGCTGGAATCCAACATGATCCACCATCTGGGTCTGGGCAAGCTGCCACCCCAAACAAAATGGGATCTGTTAGCAAGGGGTCGGAGCAAGGAGCTGGACACTGGTCAGCAATGACGGTCCCTGCCACAGACCCCGGGCTCTGCCCTTATTCCACCTGGGTCCCCTCAGCGGTTGGGGATCCAGCCAAGGGAGCCAGGAGTGGGTGGCCCAGTGCTTGACCCTAGGGGAATGACAGAGACCAGACCTGGGGGTGGAGTCCAGACCCCACCCGAAGGCCCCCCTAGGCTTATTCAATTCAGCCACCCAAGGCCCATAGAAGCCCAGCCCCTGGGGCCTCTCTGGCCCTCCCCTGGGGCACCTGTTCTCTGGGCTGTCCAAAACCCACTCCCAGGGGCCTAGGACGCTTTCACCGCCAGCCACCATCCAATCCTGGGCTGACCCACCACTCAAGAGGCCCTGCCAAGGACTCCCTACCAAAGGGCGCTTGCCACAAGTCCCCAGGGCCTCCTGGGGAGCCCAAGGACAACCAGAAGCCTCAGCCCCAACTTGGCCCAGCAGTTCAGGGTTCATCTGGCCATCAGCTGTGGGCACCAAGGAGTATCTGGGTAGAGGAGACAATGGAGGGAACGGAACCTGTGGAGAGACCAGAAATGGACAAGATGGTCACCCCGACTCCCATGCTCACTCCACGGGCGCCTGGGGAGCCCATGTCACAGAGACAGTTTGGAGCAGAATTTGACCCCCTCAGCACTATTAAAACTTATGGCCAGATCATTCTTTGTTGTGGGGTGTCCTGTGCATTGCTGGATGTTTAGCAGAACCCCTGGATTCTACCCGCGAGATGCCAGTAGAAACCCCCTGAGCTGTCACAATCAAAAATGTCTCCAGAATTTCCAGATGTCCCTGGGGTGGGGGTGGGGGTGGGGGGTGGCTCCTTATGGAAACCACCAGTTTCCATACTTCCAGACTTCAAAGGCCAGAGATGCCACAAAGAGATCCCAACTGAGGCCAGACTATCCGATCACATGTATCTAAGTCCCCAGTCAGCTCCAGCCCTATTAAGCAGGAACTTTTAGATTCTAGAATCTTCAGGCTCAGAGAGAATCTCACATCTTAAACCCTCTTGGCAGTCTAGCCATAGCTTATGCCCTTGCACTGATGGGGAGCTCACCCGATTAGAAGGGGGTTCCTTTCATCTTAGAAATGTGAATTTTTTTCCTATATTGAGCCAAACTCTGTCTCCTTGTAATGTCTAAGTTGTTCAATGCAGCCCTGCCCCAGGGCCCCTTAAACAGTCGTGAGCTCTCTGCCCCAGACAGACAGCTCTGCAGAACTTCAGAGCCAGGAGTCCTGGTTCCCCCAAGGGTTCCATACTCCAGATAAAAGCGAAGGCCAGACAGAGCCCACAGGGCCTTGGGGAGTCTCCTGCCCCCTCTCTCCCTGCATCTCAGCCACAATGGCTGCTGCCACTTCCTTCAGCGGGCCTGTCCTCCCACCACAGCGTGGCACAGGCTGCCGTCTGGATGCTCTACGGCCGCTGGGCCCAAGCCAAACAGCCCCAGCCTCCCCGTGGCCTGTGTGGGGGCAGAACCAGAAGATGCCGAGGCGCCATGTTAGCCTCCTTCCCAACCATTTACCCACTGAAAAGAACCACTGAGGAGTGTCAGAGAAACGGAGAGCCTACAAAAGCTCAAATAAAAACTTCCCATCGGGGCCTGAAGTTCTTCCATTAGAGCATGGCCTTTGCTCAGTGAAGACACTTCAGTGTTCCAGGGGCTCCTGAAGAGTCCCAGAGGATCAGGGCCGGGAGAGCCCTTCAGATCCATGACACCCAGCCTCCCTATGTTACAAATGGGGAGGCTGAGGCTCAGAGAGAGCAAGGTATTCACCCAAGGTCACACAGCAATCCTGGGGCAGGGCAGAGACTGAAATCCACTCCCTGCATTCCCGGCTCTGTGCTGCGAGCCACCAGGGCCTTCCCTCCCTCCAGGTTCCCCTATGTTTAGACGCCTGGACTCAGCCCCCACTCCTCCGATCCTACAGTTTGAGCCCCCAGACTCACCTGGATGGGTCCTCCTCAGGGGAGAAGGGGCCTTGTAGCTTAATGACATTGAGCTTCCCCTCAAAGACGCCATAGCTGAGGGTGACCTGGGCAGAGAAAAGCGGAGAAGAAAGTGAAGGTTGGCAGGGTGGCCCACTGGGGACCCCACAAAGGCTCGGTGTTTGGGCAGAAGCAGGGAAGGCCCATAAGGCATTCAGAGGGGCGCAGGGAGCCTGCCTCGGCACCTGAAATTCCACCATAGCGCTCATGGAGGAGCCCACCCCACTCCGCAAGGCACTTCAAGCTTGTGGGACACTGTCGTGCCCAGACCCTGTTTGCATCCCCAGTGTCCACCTTATCTGAGAGTTGGAACGAGTCCCTTGCCTACAGACCAGGAAACTGAGTCTTGAGAGAGGAAAGCACCCTTCCAGTAAACTCCATGACTGGACAGAGGTTTCTTGAGACTCATGTGAGGGCTTGCCTCTCCGTCTCCACCCGGAGCCTTGGGTTACTCTCCATGCAATGAGGATGTGGGATAATGCCCCTGGTCGAGAGGCAGCTGACCACAGTGATTAAAGACTGTGGGCACAGGGGTCACCCGGGCAGGGTTCAAATCCCCCTCTGCCTTAGGTTAACTATGCCATGGTTAGTTCAGCCCTCTGGGCCTCAGTTTCCCTATCTACAGAATGGGAATGTTAGTGCTGGTCTCATGCAAATGTTGGAAGGAACCAGGCAGTTAAAGCAGACCGAGGCACAGCATGGTGCCTGATGTGATGGGTATTCTGAAAATCCCAGCCATTGGGGTACCTGGTTTTGGCTGCCCAAAATCTGCCCCCCTTCCCTGGCTTCAGGCCCTGCGGTCTTCTTGGGGCCAACCCTGCACCCCAGTTCCAGGCCTGGCCAATCAACACTGACTCTTGGCCCGGGTAGGAGACAGGTCATATGACATAAGCAGGCCTTCCAACCCGATGAGTCCCAGCCCTGGGATGCCACCAAAGGAGGGGCTCTCCTCCTGTGGGTGGGGTGGAAACCTGGAGCTGCCATCTTGCCCGCCGGAGGGGTGAGCCAGCCTGAGGTTGAGCCCAATGTCAGGGAAGACAGACCGGAGTGGGGGACAGTCTGAGCACGCAGACGCAGCCAGAATTAGCAAGCCAGCCCCCAGGTTCTCAGGCTCATGAGCCCCTACGTGTCCTTGTTTGTTCGACCAGTCTGTGTTGCATTTGTGTCCCTTGCTATCAAAGGGTTCTGACTCGCCCTGAGGTTGGACGATCCCAGGGGCCTTCCCAGCCAGGATCCCCTACAGGACTGGCCACCCACGAGTAGGAGAGCCACGTGTGCAAGGCAGAGCCAGCTGGAACTCCGTGGAATCGTTGCTTGCCAGGTGGTAGAACGGGGTCCCCCTCCCCCAGCCAGACACTATTCCCGAGGTTTCCCACCAAGCACCTGCCCTCTCCCAGCAACATCTAGGTTGGGAAGAAAGCAGGGGGGCAGCGGGCAGGTGAGCTTTGATGAAGGCGGGACAACCGACAGGCCTAGTCGGAAAGGGCAGGCCTGACCCCTATGGAGGGATGTGGGGGGATGGAAGACTGAAGAAGGAACAGAGGGAGGGGACGGTCTGAACCTGAGGCAAGCTTTGCCTGGTCCGTGCAGGCCACTCCAGCTGGCGTTCGGGGACCAGACCAAAACGTTTGAGCAACACAAACGCTAACCCTTGAGGGCTGGAGGTGGAGAGGGCTGAGTCACTGTAGGCCGGTCTGAAGGTCCTTTCCCACCTTGGGCCTCAGTTTCCCCAACAGTAGGAGATAGCCACCCCCCCAAGCACCACTCCCCCATTGCCCTGGGACCAGCTCACCTGCTCTGGGAGCTGGGCAGCCCCCAGCAGCTGCAGGGTCTCCAGGTGGGAGTGGAAGAGGGGGCTGGGCTGCAGGCGGCCGCCTAGCTTGCACTCGACGATGTAACCCACAGTGCAGTCGTCAGGCAACCGGATGAGGGCGGACGTTTCCACGAAGCGGGAGCCACTGAGAGACAGACCCCCGCTGTGGCCGCTGGTGCAGACCCTCAGCACCCAGAGCTCCCCCTGCCTCCCGGAAGGCCCTCCCCTCCCTCCACCGGGGCCAGGGGAGTGGGGGGCAGGGGTAGAGCAGAGCTTCAGCTCCAGCATCTGCCTCCTGAGCCCTGGGTGACTTCGGGCAAGCCACAGACCAGGGGAGTCTCAGCGTCCTCTTCTGTGAATGGGCATGATAATGTCCCTGCCCTCATGGGGCTCTTGTGAAGATTAAGTGGAAGAAGGGCAAGAGGAAGCCCTTCCTAAATGTATCCCTTCCTTTCTTTACAGTCATTCACTCATTCATTCGTTGCTGAGCTCAAGAGGCCACCCGGCACCGTGAGACCGTGCCAGGGCTGTGGAGACAGAGATGGGAAAGAAAAGCTTCCTTCCCTCGACAGCAGCCCCCATTCTGAGGGGAAACAAACGAACAGGTCATGTCAGAGTAGGACTGGCACTAAGTCAGAGGGAAGCATGGAGCCTGGGAGACACAGGGAGGGTAAGGGGGGCTTCCCAGAGGAGGTGGCCGTCTTTTGTTTTGCTTTTTATTTAATCGTGACAATGGCAGGCTTTAAATGGAGTCTTACAGGACGTGCTGGAGTCAGCCAGATGCGGAGGAGGGAAGGGGCAGTGTCCCTGGGAGGGGCATCACCGGACTGCATACCCCACGAACACCCCTGGGGGCCAGGCTGGCAGGCTGCCCCGCTGCACAGAAGGCCTGACTGAGGCACCCAGTGGGTGCAGAAACCTGGCCTTCCGTCCCCATCCCAGGCTGTGCCCGAGGGTTGCCCCTGCCCAAGGCGGGTACCTTTTCCAATTCACACAAATATACCATACAGGTGGGAAGAAGACCAGATGGGGGCACCCGGCACAGGGAGGACCCCAGTCACGTGTACACGTCTGCTGTGGACAAGCCCTAGGACGGCATTACCATTCCCAACCAGGGCCCGAGGTCCCCCCTGGAGGACCCCCCCCCATCCAGGTCAGAGCAGGCCAGGGTGGTGTAGTGGCAAAGCAGGTAGGCCCCGGAGCCAAACCCAGCAGCTGAGTGACCTCGGACCTGGGTGGCCTTGGACCAGTCACTTGCCCAACCTCTCACACCTCAGTCTCATTAGCTGTGGAAACAAGGCTGACACACTGGCCTGGCTCAGAGTCAGCCTCCAATACAAGGTAGCGACACAGGTGCTGCTGGTAATAACAACAGCCTGTCCAGGCAGACCTCAAGAGGCCAGGCCTTTGCCCCTTCCTCTCTAGAATACCAGTACCCTCATCCCATAATGGGGGCTTCTACCAACCCCAGGAACTCCTTCATTCGGGGGCCTCTAGGGCCATCCCAGTTCAAAGGCCACCTCTTCCAGGAAGCCTTCCTCCTGTCCCCAAGCAGAAGGCCCTACTTCCCTCCTCTGAATACTCTACACTTGGCCTTCACCTCCCCTGTGACACCGGGGACTGGGTGCCAGCCTAAACAGTTTCCCATTTCACCCTCATGCCAACCATTAGCTATCATATTATCGGGTCCATTTTACAGATGGGGGCACTGAGGCTCCCAGAGATTACACGACTCGCCTGTGTGTGGCAGAGTGCACTGAGGGCAGGACGGCAGGTGGCTTGCTCACCACTAACTGTAACTCTGTGACACAGCATGAATGAGAAGCAGTTTCTCCCGAGCTCACTCTCAAGCCCTTCCTGCTGCGAAGCCCCCCCCACACACACACACCAGGCCTTACTCTCCCCCACCCGCCTGTGGGGCTTTGCTTACCTGGCCCACGGGGCCATCTTCAAAGCCAGTTGGCGGTTGATGCAGAAACCAGCACCCCCCGTGGCAAACCAGAACTGTACCAGCCTCTGGGAAGAGAGGTGGGGAGGGCCAAGGGGCAGGGTGAGACTGGGGGTGGGGGCCACGGCCGGGCCACCCCTGACCCCCAACCACATGGCTTAAAACCTTTTTATTTCACCTTTCACTAAAGTCTTGCTACAGTCTGACACTACTACACCCATTTTATAGACAAGAAAACGGAGGCCCAAAGTCACATGACTAATTAAGAGTGATGGGGTCACCAATTAGACCCCAGTCTGGCTGGATTTCAGTTAAAGAGAATATGAATCCGATTTGTCCGCCTAGCGCCTTACCCCTTTCCCCAGAGAAATGTCTCTACCTCACCCGAGGTGGTTCAGGGCCGGCTGCCAAACACAGCACCTGCTCCCCTGGGCCGCAGAGGTGGGCAGGTGCCCCCGGAAGGGTGGATCACCAGGCCACACCCCCTGGCCCAGTGATTGGCTCAGTGATGGGCACATGACTTAGGCCAGCCAATCCGAGTTCCTCCCTGAACTCCATGTGTTCCCTGGGAGGAAGAGACGCTTTCTGCAGGGTCACCAGGCTTGGGGACGGTAGTCCTAAAGCCACCAATACCAAGCCACCTGCACTGGCCTCACCACTTCCAGCTCCTGGGACTGAGAAAGCTTTTCTGCACAAGGAGAAAATGAGGCCTCTAACGAAGTAAAGAGAGGACCGACAGGCCTGTGAGCCCCCAAGGCCAGCAAACCCCTCAACATCTCAATCTCAGGAACCGATAACCTCCCTTGGGGTTTAAATAACTCTGCCCCCGCCTCCTCTGTGAGGCCCCGTGAAGTCACAACTCATGAATTTCTCTAAGGCTTTTGGCAAACACTGCTCCCTTTCAGCTGTACTATCTCTTGACCCACAAGTTCCCTACGGTTACCTTCTCCCAAGTATACAGTTGGTGCTTAATTGATGCACGTTGCATGGGGTTGGGTTATCTCCCATGACGCAGCAGTGAGAAGAACCCGGGGCAGAAAGCTGGAAAGCCCGACTCTGGGGCCTCAGCCTCCTCCACTGCCCAGCTGTGTAACCTTGAGAAAGTCGCTGCTCCCCTCTGGGCCTCAGATTTGTCACCTGTGAGCACCTCTGCTTCTGTGTTGCTGGCCCTGTGTCCTCCTCCTAAAGACCTCTATGAGCCACTTCTGGAAATGCCACCCTCTTAGATAGAGGTCGGGCCTCTAAGCAGAATGAACGGGTTCTTAAGGGTCTGACACACAGCAGGTGCCCCATGAATGCTTGTTTAATGACCTGCGGGTCCAGGGCTTCTGCTCCCAGATAACTGAAGGAACGACAGCAGTAACAGAAGTGCCTAATCCCGAGCACTGATGTGCACGTCCTGTGCCACAGAGGAGGTGACGGGGTGCAGAGAAGGGAGGTCACTAGCCTGAGATCCCAGAGCTGGGACTGAGCCTGAGCCGGAACTCTTGCCCCCCGTTTGCTTTCCCCCCTACACCACATAGCCCAGGGGGTACCCCAGAATCCAAACAGGCTGGGACACTCTGGGGCAGAGTCTAGGGATCCCACCGGTGGACTGTGTGCAAGGAGGGGATTAGTGCCCATGGTGGGGACGGGGCCTGCGTGGGCCCAGCAGGTGCCGAACCTGCCCAGGAAGCAGGAGGCCCCAAGACGAAGGCAGAGCTCGACTGGGTACCGACTGCTGACATTTTCTAGTGTCACACGCTAGGTCCTATTCCAAGCACTTGGGCAGGGGACCTCATTTAATTGTTCCCTTTTGTGCTCACAACCATCCTGTTATGTGGGGACGGTTATCACCATTTGGCCGATAAGGAAACTAAGGCCCAGAAAGCTGGGGTGACTTGAGCAAAGGTCAGGAAGCCAGGAGGTGGCAGAACAGGCACGTGAAGCCAGGGAGCCGGGCTCCAGAGCAGCGTTCTCACCACGCACGTGGCGGTGTGGGGGCCTGGGGCACCCCTCACTCACCTAGAGTCGACTCACGCACACCCCCCCCAGGGCCCAGGAGGATTTAATTAGGGCTCAGAGGCCGATTAGCCGCTGATAATTAAGGTTGTGTGTTTCCTGCTCTTGGTTTCCCTAATGAAGCAGATGGTGAGCCGGGAAGGCAGACATCCCCACGGCGGGGCCCAGCTCCTGCTCCACGTGCTGCCTCTAGGGAGGTGGACCCCCTGACTAGCCTTCTCCCTGGGGCCAAGGGAGCCCCCTAGGGGCCTGGGCCACACCAACACCGGAAGCCTGGTGTGTCCTGGAGACCAGGAGAGAACCATGCTATGTACTTACACTACAAAATTCTGCCCTGTTTATCTGAAGTCCAATTTCACTATTATCCTGTTTGGGGGGTTATTTGCTTCCTAAATCTCACAGCCCTCATTAGCGTCCATCTAGGTCTGGAGCTGAAGCTGGTGCTGGGGACCCCATTGTGCCAGGTGTCACTATTTCGTTGCGGGTCAGTGAAGTCTGGAGGAAGGAGGGGTGCGGAGGGGAGGGGAGTGCTCAGGGGCTTGGGGGCAGGGCAATTTACCACGCGGCCCAGCAGTCTCCGGCATTTGAACAGCCGGTACAGTTACATGACAATACCAGGGGCTAGGAGCCCTGCCATGGAGTCAGGCAGCCTCAGCTCACCGCCCCCCCCAACACACACACCCCTGCCTCCACTCCCCTGTGTGACCAGAACGAGCCCCTGCTCCTCAGTGACTGAGGCCCTACTATGTGCCGGAGTCTGCGCCTCACCTGCTTTATCTCAGTCTCCCCATTTCACAGAGAAGACAGGATCCGCGGCTAAGTCACCACCCCACACACACAGCAAGGAGACCAAATATGAAAGCCAAAGAACCCACCTGACTCCACAGGGCCGTGGCCCCGCCCCCCACCTGGCCCCGCCCCTGCCTGGCTCCGCCCCCCGCATGGCCACAGCTGACGCCCCTGGCCAATGCACGAAGGAGGAAGGAAGGGACCTACCGTGCGGTTGTGGGGCCTTGGCTCAGAAGCGCGGATAGGCCGGTTCAGGCTGGGCCGGCCTACGTAGACGTCTTGAGTCTGAGGAAAGGCTTTCAGCAGCTTCAGCAGTGCCCTTGGGTTCACATAGTTGTCGTCATCCACGTGGCAGAACCACCTGTGGGGACAGAAGGGGGATGGTAAGCTTGGAGGAGGGTTCCCAAGGGCTGCCAGCTAGCCAGACTCCCCCTGTGCCCCCATAACCAGCCAGCAAAATGAGGCAGTGAGAGTAGCTAACACGGAAGGCCCAGGCTCTGAGCCAGACAGCATCTTGTGTGAGCGCCTGAGGAAAGTGTGCCCACTTAACAGGTGGGGACCGCGGCTCAGAAAGGTTCAGACACTTGCCCAAGGTCACACAGTCAGTAAATGGCGAGACTAGAACCCAGACCGTCTGCCCAGACACAGACCCCAGGAGGCTCTTACATGATTAAATTCACAGGACCGAGCCGACTTCACTTTTTTGACACAACACCCCATTCAGGAACTAGACCGAGACACCCTGCCCCCAGAGACCCAGGTGCACTCACCGCAGCCCACTGGCCAAGAAGGTGTCAAACTCAGCAGCCATCTTGCAGGACAGGGCAGGGTGGCTGTGCTCAGCAGAACAGTTGGTGACCACGAGGTGGGACCCTGGAGACGTGGGGACAAGTCAGGGGACCCTGCCCAGGTCCTCCCCACAGCCCTGCACACTGTTGAGAATGCAGAGCAAGATCTCAGCCTAGAGTGGCCCACCCATTCCCATTTTACACAAGGGGAAACTGAGGCCAGGAAGGGCTGACCCTCCCAGGACCCCAGGAGTCCAGGGTGCTGTCCAGGACAGCCCCTCCTCAGACCCACACCCATCTCCAGGAAAGAAGCCTGTTCCCCTCCTGGGCAGAGGGGAATCCCCACATGCCAACAGAAGGCAGCCCCGTTTCCTGGGGACCCCAGGCCAGGGGACAGCCACCCCAGCTTTGCATGGAAACAGCTAAGGGGCCCCCAGCCCACCCAGGGTTACCCAGTCTCTCCTGGAGGGCTTCCTCTGGGCTGTCGGTGAAGACAAACGTCTAAAAAGGAGAAAGAGGAGTCAGGACCCAAGTCGGCCAAGGCCAGCCCCCACAGCCACGCCCCTGCTGAAGCACCTGCCCAGAGCTCTGTCCTCCATCAGTGACAGACACACCCCCTCCCAACATCCTCACAGACTGCTTTCAGACACCATGACTTTCTCAGCTCCCGCCCTTACAAGACACACAACACAGCCTCACAGCGCACACCAGCCACCGTGGCACTTGCACGAGTGCCCTTGCACACCAGCGCCCGTGGGGACCTCCCAGAGTCACACCCTCTTCTATCCCACACACGTACACACACTGCAGTCTCACCTGGCCTCTCGATCACCACACTTACACAACCCAAGACACTTTGTCAGGAGACAGACTCTGTGGAAAGACCCACACCCTGGGACACAGAGCCACACAGCTCCCTGGGCAGGTGCAGGGTCCTTACGCATCTCAAGACATTTTACATCGTGATCCAACCCCAGCTCCCCCAGATTGCCGAAGCAGACCACCAGCAGCTTGCACACTCCTGGTCCCCGGCGACCTCCCCGAACCTCAAGACAGGTGACCCGTTCCCCTCGCAGATGGCAAAACTCAGGCTAAGGGACAGGCTACGGTTGTGGAGTTGGCAACTGCCGAGCTGGGATTTGGACCCGCAGGCCTCAGACCTCTCCTCGCCACCCCCCCGGGCAGGTAGAGACCACTCAAGCCCTAGATAAATTGAACACAAACTGAATGAGAGACAAATGAGAGGCAGCTTGTGGCAAGACAGACCCACAGCCGGGAGACCCGTCTAACCCCCATTCCACACCGTGCCCAGCACATGCGCCATTCTCTGCCTGGACAGGTCCTCTCGTCTGCCAAGCGCAGTGAGAGCTTCCTCTGACCCTTAGGTGGCCCTGCCCAAGGCCTGGACAATTTTGAATTCTTTCCAAGTGAGGACAAAGGAGAAAGCATCCCACCTGTTTAAAGGCCCTCACCGTCCTCATCCCTCACTCTGGCCATCCCGGGGCTGGCCCTGCCTCCTTCCAGACTCAGGGCCTCCAACTGCATGCCCCTCCCTGCTCAGCCACGAACTTCTCCCTGGTTTTCAGGAACCAGCCCTTCAGATCAGATCAGCCCCTGCTTTGAGCCTCAGTTTACCCGGCTGGAGAATGGGGAGTAGTGGTAGCTGTGACAATAAAGTGAGATAATGTGAGAAAGAAGAATAAAGAGATGGCAGCGAAGTCAGGCTCTGCTTCTTATCTCGGTGGAAACTGAGGCACCGGAGGCCAGAAGCCAGGGTTGGGCACAGGAAGGGGCACGAGGGAATGAGTTCTGTCTCCCCAGGGCCCATAACCATGGGCCTTCTGAGCCACTATCTTTCAATGGATTAGCCCAAGACCTTCAGATCTGTTTTCCTGCCAGGACCAGAATCAGATCAGACCCATACCCACCACCCCTCCGAGCACCTTCTGTGGCTCCCTACTGCCCTCGGGATAAAGGCCAGCCTCCTAAGTGTGGTCATGAGGGGCCACCCAGCCCCTGTGCCTGATGCAGCCTATCTCACCACTTCCTGCCCCACCCCTTCTCTTAAATCCAAAGGACTTTCAGTTCCCCAAATGTGCCACACACATGCACACCCCTCTGAGCCTTTGCACACGCTGTGCCCGTTTCTTGCCTCCTAACTCCTCGTTCAGTCATCACCTCCTCCAGGAAGCCTTCCCTGACGCCCCTCCCATGTGCCCCTCAGCCACCTGTTCCTCCTGACGTGGTCCGGTCTGATTTACCTCCCTGTCCCAGCAGCCGCCTCACCTGCAAGAGGCTTGGGCACCACCCACCTTCTGAGCCCCCCTCCCTGGGGTGTGTCTCCCCCCTTCTGATTTAGCTAACACTGGAGGTCCCTGGATATGGCTCAGAAAGCGTGGGCGGTCCGACACTGGCCGTCTTCTCGGTCCCGTCCACTGCCTCACAGCTTTCGGCACTGTCGAGAACCATCAAACCCCACAGCAGCCACAACTTCTCCCCAGGGGGCCTAACGGGTACCTCAGACTCAGTGCCCCAGCTCCCCTCCCAGACCTGTGCTCCTCTGGGCGCTCCCCATCTTGCTGGGACCCGACACCTTGGGGTCACCATGCCTCCTCTCTTTCTTTCACACCCCACACCCACCCAAACTTCAAACCACTGAGGATGTGACCTCTTCACAGCAGCGTCCATGGCCACCGGTGGCCCAGCCCCTCCCTGGTCATCTCCTGCCGGCTTGGCTGTAGTCACCTTTGCCCTGGTCTCCCTGCGCTGTCCTGCCCCCACCCCAAGCCTGTTTTCAACACAGCCCCCAAGGAGCCAGGGAAATAAATCAGGCCTTTCTTGCCCTGCTCCCTGGCAAACGTTGGCCACCAAACAGCCACCAGAGAGTGGACCTCTCTGAAATTTGGAGCGTGGGCCAAATGGGCCAGGGCATGTTTGCTGATGGAGGAATAAGCCCGAGTCAGTGGGGGAAGGGGGAAGGAGGGGGTCCCGCAGCAGGGCTGGGGGCTGGGCGGGGCGCATGGGGCTGGTGTTCCCGTCCCTGGGAACCCTGAGATTGGCACAGAGCAGTAGGCAGAGTTTCCTCTGAGCCAAGAGCTGCATTTAATTTAAGGAGGAGACTCTGACAATGGTTAAAACCTCACAGGAAAACAAAAGGACAGGCAGCCCGCTGGGGTCAGGGGAGGGGGGGCTGGGGCCCATCTGCTGAAGAGGAGGGAAGATGTGGGGCGGGTACTGCTGCCCCTACCCCCCACCCACCAACTTCGAGGGGCCTGTGGGGAAGGAAAAGCCTCCCCCACGGATCACAAAAACGGGCCTCCCCCAGCCCGCCCCCTCTGCCTGGGACAAAGGCCACGCGAGCCCCAGCCTGCCGCCACAAAGGCCCACCTGCCACCCGGCCGCCCTTAACCAGCTGGGGCGGGCGCCGAGCCCTGGAGTTAACCAGCTCAGGCCCGCTCCTGATGGCAGAGCTGAGAGAGGCTCCGAGAGCCTCCTGTCCTGTGCAGATGGGGAAACTGAGGGCTGAAACAGGGAGGGCCTTGGCCAAGGTCACAGAGAGAGATGGGCCACAGGGTAGAGACTAAGGGGCCCCAGACGCAGTGCGGTAAAAATGTGTCTCCCTGCCTCCCCTCCTCTTCCTCAGTGTGAGCACCCTTCTTTTTTCTCAACTCTGCATTAAGGACCAGGCTTCTCGACTCCGCCCCTCGTGCTGGGGGTGCAGGGGTGTTGCGCAATGAAGCGAATTCATCTCCTACGTCCGCTTCACGGTGCTCGGTTTCCGCGCCTGTAAAACAGGACTAACGCTACGTCCCACTCGGGGCTGTTGTGCGGGTTAAACGGAGTGAGGCATCCGATGGGCACCCCCGGGTGCTGGCACCTGGCAGCTGCTCCCTCTGACTGCCTCGCTGGCCCGGGGGCCTGGGGGATTGGGCTCGAGGCACGGAGTATGTGGCTGTTTCCTCTCCTTTGCTGACCTGGTCCTGCCAGGCCCACCCAGGCTGGAGGCCCGAAGACCCTCTCCGGTAGCCCAGCGACAAGGTAGCTCTGGGATCCTGGGTCTCAGCAGAGAAAGAAGGGCCCTAGCTGGGAGGAGGGGACTGGGTCCCCCAGGGCTCTGCGCCCCAGGTCTTTGTGGTGCCGCTGACAAGCACTTCCTCCCTCTGGCCTCAGTTTCCTCATCCGGGGCGAGGGCACCGCCATAGTGATCAAGACAAGGCAGGAAGGGGCCTCAGACCACGTGAGGCCGGCTCCCGGGTATAGACGCAGCACCATAAACAGGAAGGTCTGAGGGGAGGGCCAGGCTCGGCAGCTTCCGCAGGAGGAACCAAAATCTCCCCAAGATGAGAAGCTAAGGGGGTAGCCCCAGGGAAAGACCTGGGTGCTGGGGTCCCCCTGGAGAAAGGGTTAAATAGGGTGCTAGGACCTCATGGTCAGGAAACCGGGGACTGGGGGTGCCCTTTCCCCAGAAGGCCCTGGGCTCCTGCAGGCATCACCTCCCCTGCTCTTCGGTCTCCCAGGAGCCCCCAACCCCCTCCAAAGGCTCAGTCACTTCCTCCCACTGAGCCAGTCGCCACAATAGGGAGTGTGTGTGTGTAAACTTGCCCCTTCACCTCCCCCAGAGATGGTTTCCAACACCCAGAAATCACTGACTTTGCTTGGGGAGGGCACTGGGTCTGGGGAGGGCAAGAACCAGAGGGACTCAGCTTGTCCCCAGAAAGACATAAGCCACACGCCCCTGTCATGCACACACCTCTTGTCATAGTCTGTCTAACGCGGACACTTTGGCTCCATGCAGACGCACCCACGTGCACACACACACACATACACACACACGATCCCACATGCTGGGCAGACCTCTACCCTAACCTCTCCCCGCCATCACTCAGCCACCACCCTCACTGCCTTCCTCCCCTGCTCCATCCCAAACTGCCCCACAGGAAAGGAGCACAGGAGATGAGGGGCCACCGCCCTGGGCCTGCCCTGGGCTGCAGCCACACAGGGGCAGGGGCTGTCAGGAATTCTGAAAGGATGCCCCCTGCCCCGCCCCCCTCCCCCGAACAGGTCCTCCCCAAGACCTTCCCATCCTCAGCGTCCTCAGCGGCTCAGCCCCTGTTCTCCGCCCTCACAGCCAGGGCAGTGGGACAGCAGCCGGGACCTGGGCTGGGGGCAGCCTGGCCTGAGCACACGTCTAAGTCAGGACCTCTCAGAGGCCTTCACCCCAGCCTCCCGGCACCACCCCCCCAGTCCCCATGGCCAGGCTGGGCAAAAATGGGCAGAAGCAAAGCCTGTGCTAGAACAGCCAGGGACGAGAGGAACCCCCAGAAGGGACTGGGAGCCTGGGGCAGGGGCTCTGCCTGGCCCCTGAAAGGCATGGAGTAGGGGACCTGAGGAGCACCTGGCTGCGGGGCCAGTGAGGGGTTCAGGCAGGGCCTCAGGAGCCCCTGGTCCCAGGAGGAAGGAGGAGTGGGAAGACAAGCCCAGATTGGGCAGGTGGGCAGGCAGCTTCTCCCTGGAGGCCGCCAGGGAGAAGTTCCCTGGGTCCCTCAGGCCGGGGCCCACTCCTGGGGCCCACAGTTGCCCATTTGTCACCTGTTCCCTGGTCCTGGAGACCCACGTGTCCAGCAGCAGCTCCAGGCGGGAGCGGTGGAAGGCTCGGGTCGTCTTGACTGCAATGAAGACATCGTGCAGCCGCAGCTTGGGGGACAGAGGGCTTGGCGGGCTCAGCCCGGGGGTCTCCCGCACACCCTGTGGGGACAGGCTCGAGTGGTACCGTAAGGAGAGGAGCCCCATGCACAGAAGGGTGAGGAGGGCTCCGGCCAGGCCCCGGAGGAGGCGGCACTGCATTGGCCCTGGGACCCCAGACAGCTCAGCCCCCAAAGCCCAGTCAGACAGGGAGGGGAGGCTGGTTCCGCGGGGGCCCCGGCCAAGGCACAAGTCTGGTAGGCATCGGGGGCAGGCGAGGAGGGGAGAGATGGGAGCTGGTGCTCAGGCCACGGAGGCCGAGCCCCGGCAGCCTCGCTGCCGCCAGCCCTCCACCTGCTCCCGCCGCGCTCGGCCGGCCGGGCTCTGGGACGCCTGGCCCCGCCCCTGCCTCCAGCGCAGCCCGAGGGGCGGGGCCGGCCCCAGGGAGCCCCAGAGGTGGCTGGAACAGGCTCTGCTGAAGGGACAGCCCCTGCCCAGGCCGGCCAGCTGCTGCAGTGGGGGTGGGGACAACAACAAACCCTCCGTGCCCCATGGAAGGAAGGGGCCTTCCAGCCTCCTGACTCCCCAGAGACTGTCAGCTCAGCATTCAACACCCATTGTTTTATGGTGTCCTGCACTCCAGCCTCCCAGCTTTTGCTCACGCTGTACGTCCTCCTGGATGCCCTCCCCCATCCTCCCCATCTGCACCCATGTTCCTTTCACCCAGCTTCATCCTACTTGGACGTTAGGCTCAGCTCAAGGGTTCCCCCCTCCAGAAAGCCTTTCCTGATGCTCCCTCCCAACTTCCAGGGCGCCCACAATACTTTGCCCAGCTCCTTGATGCTTCACAACAGCGCCAGGATTGCTAGTCGCAGTTGATAGCTGAGCATATAAGGCCCAGAACAATCGAAGATGACCCAGCAGCTCAGCCACAGAGCCAGAGGAACCCAGATCTCTGGGCCTCATCTGGCCCACAGGAGGCCCCAAAGAGCACCTGTCCTGCTGTAGCCTACTGCACCCCGTCTCACTCAGAAGTCTGTATTGCTGCCTCTCTCCCAGCCAGGCCTGGGACAGGAGGCATTCTCCAGCCACTGCCTCCATCTGGTTGGACACAAGGTCACTCACATCTCATCCTTCCTCTGCTAGAACGCTGCATCTCCCATCTCCCTCCAAACAAAAGCTCAAGATCATAGAGCAACCAAGAGGTCCTGTGTGAACTGGCTCCCCGTTCCCTCCAACCCCGCCTCCTACTACTCTCCCCTTGCTCCCTCCATTCCAGGCCCACTGGGCTTCTGGCCAGTCCAGGCACACACACCCACCTCAGGACCTTTGCACATGCTGTCCCTGCCTGGGCCTTTCCCTCAAGGTCTACACGTCTCACTCCCTCAGCTCTTTCAGACCTACATAAATGTCATGTTCTCCACAAGGACTTCCCAGGCCACTTTTTAAAAGTTGCAGTATCTTCTCCCACCCCTCCCTCCTAGCCACCCCAGGCCTGTCCTTTCCAGGCCCCTTTTTCCATTGTGTTCTCTCCATAGTACTTTTTATCTTCCAACACCCTGTATGTTTTATTTATCTATTGTCTGTCTTGTATATTGGAGCAGGGAGTTCTTTTTTATTCACTGAATCCCCACTGCCTAGAACAGTGCCTGGCACATAGTAGGAGCTCAAGAAATATTCATTAAACTCAAGAAAGTAACAGATGACTGGTGGATTGAACTCAGCCTGCTGTGGCCCAAGCCTGTACTAGGCCTGCAGAGGGAGAAGAAAGGAGAACCAACTCTTTTGAATCCCCCTCCTGTGGGCCAGCCCTGTACCAAGCCCCTTCATGGCCCATCCTCTCAGAATGGCATCTCCAAGAGACGATCCCAGGCTTCATGCCACGCAGACCAGGGTTCAAATCCTGACTGGGCTACTTACTAGCTGTGTGGCTCTGGGCAAGTTACTTCACCTGTCTGAATTTTAATTTCATCATTTGACAAATGGAGACAAAATTAAGACATGGTGAGGATTAAGGGGTTAGTGGGCTTCTCTGCCGCAGTAAAAGGACACCTAACATGGGACCAGATAAAGGCAGCTGCCTCACTGAGGTCCCGCAATGTCACCCAGACTCATATGTTCATAGACTAAGCACTTGGCCAGGCACGCAGCGAGAAAGTGGGGAGGTTTGCTTACCCAAATGAGCATTAACACTTCCACACCCAGGGAGCCCACAGCCACCTTCAGAGACCCACCATCCTGCCACAAGGCAGCCCATGGCATGGCTGAGAAGTCCCAAGGCCTGGCAGAATCAAGCAGGCTTCCTGGAGATGGAGTCTCACCCAGACCTCAAAAGACACTAAGATATAGGCAGCCCCCACCCCTGAACTTGGGACTTCCCAGCCTCATTTCCTACCACTCCCCAGGTGGCCAAATTCAACCCATTTTCTGAGACTTCGCTCTGGGGATTCCCTCCACCTAGTAACCCACTCCCCCCAAACCTCCAGATGCTGACCCAAGTTCATCACTGTGACAGAAGGCAGTCCTAGGTTGACCAAGGACAGCACTTAGGCACATAGGTCCAATAAATACTTCTTGAAGGAATCCCAGACCCTAAGCGGAAGCAGTAGTCCCTGTAGTAATCCCGCCCGGACCGTCCTCTCACTGGTGGATCGGTCTCACGCCCTGATTGTGCGCAGAGGGTTTGCTCTTGGTCTCCTGGACTCAGCAGCTGAGCTCCTTAAGCCAAGACCATACCCTGCTAGCCTCAGTGTCCCCTCTCCAGGGGACACTCCTTTGAGGATCAGACGCAGGCGGGGCTGAGTGTGGAGGTGGCCTGTCTGTGGGGCCCTTTTTTGGTCATTCGGGGCAGGTAAGGTGATGCCAGCACAGATGGCCGGCGGCTCTGGGATGAGTCAGGAACGAAATCTGACCCTTCCCATGGGCAAGCGGGGGCCTGAGAGGTGGTATCAGTCTGATCTGGGGGTGGGGACAAGTGGAGGAAGTGGAGAGGGGGCCCTGGGCCAGGGAGGCAAGCAAGCAAAAGGCCACCAGCTTCTATGACAAACTGTTTAATGTTCCATAATGTGCAGATTCTGAGTGAAAAAGGCCCGTTAAAAATCAACGAGCCATACATTCTGGTGACGGAGCAGCCAGCCTTCTCCCCGCTGTCCCTCTGAGAGGTGGGTCACTGCAGGAAGATGGCGCTGTGAGAACATGGTCCTCGGTGCGCTCCCCGGCAACACACGAGTGTTAGAGCCCAAGTGTCATGGGGCGGGGCATGACATTTACACAGGAGAGAACCACAGATACAGACGTGACGAGAAGACGCGAGGGGCACGCTGGGCCAGGGAAGCCACGGTGCCCACACGGGGAGGTATACACAAGAAATGTTAACGGGCTGGGGGGGAGGGGCATGCGGGCCGGGCTCGGGGTTCCTTCAACAGAAGGGAATGAGAACCCAGGAGACCTCATGTGCCTGCTGTGAGAACCTGGGTGTGTAAACCAGAGCACAGGAGTGAGCGCTCAGATGCTCCTGGGGGGGCAAGAAGGACAAGGACACAGACATGTGCGTGAGGCCCACGAGCAGAATCACGGAGACACGGGGCGGGGGGCGGGGCACAGAAGGCCCAGAGCAGCAAGTACAGGGGCGGTGGGAGCTCCGCCCCGAGGGCTCCTGGAAATTCGCTCCGGGGAGAACCCAGAGCTGGGGGCCCCATGTCTGGGAGTCCAAGGGTCTAGGAAGGCTCAGGATGGGGAGGACCCAGCTCCCCTGCAGACACCGGGGTCCCCGTCAGTGGCTTCGTAGGTGTGTGAGGAGGCCGCAGGCATCAGAGGGGGCCCCTCAGGCCTCGCTGCTGCCGCCGCCGCCCCCACCACTGCTGCGCTCCACCCACACGAGGCGGGCCTGCTCCTGCAGGATGCGGCCGCGCACCACCTTGGCCAGCTCCTCCGAGTGGCCCCACGCATGCGCCGGCACCTGCACCCAGGAGCAGGGCAGCCCCCAGAGCACCTGCTCGGAGCGGTGGCACTGCCGCAGCAGCTCCGAGTCCCGGCAGCCGGGCCGGCCCAGCAGACCCCTGCCGAGAGAGAGTGGGCAGGCAGTGGTCAGAGGAGGGGATGGGCACGAACAGGGACACACAGAGACGCGCCAGGATACGGAGAGCCAGAGTCAGGACACATAGATGCAGAGAGCCCAAAAGAGACAGATGGCAAAGAGACAGAGATGTCCAAAGGGGAGGAAAGGCCGGTCCCACCCACCCCCGCCCTTCCTCACCTGACTTCCCGGACGTTCTTCTCTGTCACCTCCACGTGGATGACAATGGGGTAGATCTCGTTCTGGACCAGCTCCCGCACGCCCCGTGTGCCCAGCTCCAGCAGGCAGTGCTTCTTCTCAGGAGACCAAGGCTACATTTTACTCCGGCCCAAAGACACGAACCTCCCTGCCCCCCGCCACCGGGCCCCATGGCACAGCCCCCCATGGGGGCTTGCATCCCCCTCCAGAAGGGCCTGGGCAACAAGGAAAGAGCCGCAAGGGAAGGCGGGAGGCCTGGGGAAGTAAGTCACATCCCCGCTCTGGACCTGAGCCTCGCCATCGAGAGGACGGAGCAAACCCCGCCGCCACCGCGCCTCCCCCCCCCCCCCCCCCCCCCCCCCCCCCCCCCCCCCCCCNCCTAGCCAGCCCTGAGACACAAACCCCTCCAAGGTGACCCACGTTTGGCTGGCCCAGCCCTCCCATTCGCAGGTGAGGAAACAGGCCCATGGAAGGGCAGGGACTTGCCCAGCGCCTTTGCACGTGAGCAGCACTGGCCTGCACTCAGACTCTAGCCCCCCGGCCCGGAGAGGCAGCCCCCCGCCCCCAGCACCTACCTTCCCGACAGACTCCTGGATGGCGCGGAGCCTCCTGCCCAGCCCAGGCGTAGCGGGCTGCGCCTTGGGGGCTCCGGGTGCTGAGGATGAGCACTGCTCCTCCCCAGACAGGCTTTCTGCGAGGCAACGAGAGGCAGGGAGGAAGGGCCAGTGGGCCTGGCCGCCCCGGGGTGCCCGGCAGCCCTCCGCACCCCCCCTCCCTGGGCTCAGGCTCACCCGCCGGGCACACTTGGAAGTCCAGCCGGGAGTTGGGCAGGTCGAGCAGGTTGCGGATGAGCCGGGGTGCCAGGCACTCGGGCAGGAGCACCACGGGCCGCAGAGCGGACACAAGCAGGGGCCGCACCAGGCTGTAGGGTTTGAGGCTTCGCTCGGGCTCTGCGGGCGGGTGGGGTACAGAGGAGATGAGGATGCAGGCGGGGTCCCCAGCTCCTCCTTCTGAAGGTGGCCAGCCCCCTCGATACTCAAAACCCCATCACCTCTTCTCAAGCCCCCATCTCTTTTCCCTTCCTAAGTCCTGCTGTTGCTTCTCCTGCGTGTGCGCGCGCACGCATGCGCATACACACACACACACACACACACACACACACACACACACACGCGAGGCCGAGCTGCCCCCTCCTGGCTGACAGTAGCCTCGTGCCCCAAACCCCTCCTCACCCTTGCCTGCCCCAGACTATTCTCCTCTCAGCAGCCACAGACAGGCTTTCAAATGAAAGTCAGATCGCATAACTCCCCTGGTTTCAATCTGCCGGTGACTTCCCATGACCCTCGGGAAGAAGGCCACATCCTCCACACGGGTGACCCAGCCCTGCCAGTGCCTAGAGAGGCGGCGAGTCCCGTGCCCCAACACGTGGATCAACTGTCTCCAATCACAGGGTCTCTGCACGACGTGGGGGGGCCTAGCCGCACCCCAGCATCTCCTGGCCCACAGAACCCCAACTCTCCCTTCGGAGCCCAGGTTATACCTTCCCGGCTCCCCAGCCGTGCAGGGCCTCCGGCATGAGCCCCAAGGCACCCGGGTCTCCTCCAGGACACATGCCATACTTTGTGATCACGTTCACAGGCAGGACTAGCTGACTGGCAGGCAGCTGCACACACCCCCCCGCCTCCACTAGGCAGTACGCTCCAAGGGGAGGTGTCATGGTGGCCCCTGGACCAAGCACAGGTCGTGACAGAGCTGGTGTCTGACACGCACTTGCTGTACTCAATGGCCTGCACATATATCACACGCAGCCAAACCTCAGTGCCTTTGCACGGCTGTGCCTTGTGCCTGGAACAAACTCCTCTTCATCCCTGAAAACCCTACCTCAAACAATCCCCTTCCAGGAAGCCTTCCCGAACCACCATCTTCTTGCCTCTCGGAATGGCTACTCCCTCATCTGGGCTCCCCCAAGCCCTTCTCCCTGATCTGACCCCAGGCCTGCCCTAGTGCCTCCAGAAACCCACTCTGGGGTCTTCGTGGCACCTGCCTGCACACATGTGTGAGACACACAGCTACACCCGCTCTGCGTGACAAGAACAGAGCCGTGCTCATGTGTGCCCCAAAGCCATACAGACCCACAATCACACTTGCACACACGTGCCTCCTCCAACTGGCTCTCTTCACCCTGGTGGCCCATCTCCCCCCACGGGGAGCCTCTCAGGCCTCTGGACGCCCTGCTCCCCACTAGAGGAGTCAAAGGGACCACCAGCCCCCAGGCTCCCCAGACATGCCACTCGCGACACCGTGAGCTGCCAGGGGATAAGCCTCGGCCACGGCGCGCCCACCTGAGCAGTGCTCCAGCAGCAGCGGCTCTGAAGAATCCCCCGCGGGGCTTCCCCCGTGTTTGGGCTTCACCAGCCGGAGTTGGTCCAGGGCTCGCTTCTTCAGCTGGGGAGGGGACAGAGAAAGAAGAGCCCCTGAGAGCCAGCTCCAGCCCACCCTCAGGGAGGAGAGGATGGATGGGACCCCCAGCAGAGGAGGCCAGGCTGCCCCTGCTGTTCGGGCTCTGTGGAAGGGCTTGGGGTCAGCAGGAGAGACCCTTTCCCACCAGGCCATCTCCTGCCCCCACCCAGCCCAGCCCAGCATAGGCAGGTAAGGGCAACCATCCCTATGGGCCCAGGGAAGCAAGCTTGTCAGGACCAGTTAGAGCTAGAGGCACCTGAGGTCTACCCCCCGACTCTACAGATGGGGAAGCCGAGGCCCAGGGACCCGAGGAAGCTAATGTCACATAAGAGACAAACTCTGAGGCCTCTTCCAATGAATTAGCAATGTGACGTTGTGTAAGAAGAACAAGAACACCAGTAATGACGGCGCCAATCACACCAGCACCTCCAGATGTCAACTGGCTATAATGGGACAGACACTCGCTAAGCCCCAGATGTCATGAGCTCACTGAAGCCTGTGAGGCAGGCAGCGTAGCTCCCTCCCTTTCACAGACAGGTGCTGGTCCAAGGGGACGCGGCCGGCATGTGGCAGAGCTGGGACTCGGCCCAGGCAAGCCGGCTCCAGAGCCTGAGTTCTCAGCCGCTCAACCACTGCGGCCTCTTGAGTAATTTTTACTTCTCTGAGCCTCACTCTGCCCGTGTGGATGCGGGGAGGCTCCCCCAGCCCAGCCCCATCCGGGGACTGGATACAGGGTGTGACGGCTTCTCTGTCAAGTGCTTCCGGTGGCCGGGCCAGCTTCTGAGCACCGGGCACCCGCTACCTCCTTTAATCCTCTCACCGCCCCTGGCCAGTGAGCCCCACCGTTGCTCCGTTTGCCCGGCGTGCAGCAGACCACCAAACACATCCAGGGGAAGGAGCGAGGTGGGGCCTCCCCACCCACTGCAGGGCTATCAGAGAATGGAAACCCACCTCTCCCTCTGGGAGCCCACCCCTGGCAGCCCCTTGCCCCAGGCCCTTGCCAGCCGGCCTGGCACCGCTTACATTACTCCGGGACCCTCGGTGGCGGCTGGAGGGCAAGCCTTTCTCCTGAACTTCCAGGAGCTGCTGGGCTCTGTGGGGTAGAGGTGGCGGGCACAACGCATCATGCATGTGTAGGGAGAAAGGGAGCCCCTCCCCTCCCACCCCCTCATCCCGTCCCAGAGGATTGCGAGGGGTTTGCAGGAAGAGGGAAAAAGTCTCCCAGCCCGGTCCTGGCTCCCTGTGGGACCTGTCCCCAGACTCCAGGGTCCACATCACCTCTGGTAATTGGGCACAGTGCCCCGGTCCAGGTCCCGCAGCGTCAGGGGGTCGACCCGGGTGCAGAACCACTCCTGCCGCCGCTTGTATGCTGGGTCCACCAGACGCAGGATCTCCTGGGCTTTCACACACAGGGCATGAGGGTCTGCTCGCTCGGGCAGGGTGAGGTTGGCTCGAATATAGAAGGGCTCGGTGCTCAGCCCCCTTGTCCAGGCATCTAGGGCTTCGTGGAAGGACTGAGAGGCTGAACGTGAGCACGGCAGGGGCAGCAGGGAGGGCAAGAGGAGGATAAAGTCAGGGAACAGCCTCAGGCCACAGACACGCCCATTTCAAGGCCTGAGCTGTCCAAACCCTACCTTCCCTGTCTCAGTCAGAGTCTGAGGCCCAGAGAGGGCAAGGCCCTGCTCAAAGCCACCAAGCCCACTAGGAACAGAACCAGGACTTGAACCCAGGTCTCTGGACTCCTGTCTAGTGCTCCTTTCATGGTAAGCTCCTTACTGAAGAGGAGATGGGCAACTAGCAAGGGGACAGCAGTGCGGGAGGGAAGGGCACTGCCAAGAGTCAGGTAGCAAAGTGTCTCTCCCCCCACCCCTTGTGCCTTGGTTGTCCCACCTACATAATGGGCTGAACAAGCCCTCTCTTGGGCTCTCAGATCCATCCTTCTAGGACCCAGACTTTCCAGGTCCTCCCCACCCCAGACCAGACTTACCCTTGAAGTCCATCAGGAAGGGGAGCGTGGACACCTGATTCCAGGGCAAGGTTCTCTGCTGGACCTCACCTTCCAGGCCTGCCCCCTCCAGGCCAGCAGCTTCAGCCCTTGGCTAGGGGAAAACCCGGGCAGTCAGGGAAAGAAGTGAGCTTCCCAGAGTTCCCCGGGAGCTGGAGGAAGGCTGGGGTGGGGATGACATGTCCCATAATTCAGATGCCCCCACCTCCCAGGATGCTTAGCCAATCAGACCCTTCTCCCATCAACAGGACTCCCTACCCAGGCTGGCACATTCTGGTCTCTCGCCAATGTTTAAGGGTGGAGATCTGTCCAGGTGGGTCCGTTTGCCCCACCTCCTAGCCCCTGCCCAATCAGATTTAATTTACGGCTGGTTGAGGTAGGGCAACCCCCATGTCATCTCTGAGCCTGCCTCTGCTTTGGTCAACCCCCAGAAACTCTGCCCAGTGACCCAGTTCCACCAATCAGAGGGCTCCAGCCCCAGCTAACCCTTTGGCTCCACCCCCAACTCAGAGGGGCGGGATCTCACCTCTCTGGACTCCACCCTGGCAGACCCTGGTCCAGAGAGCACCCTCCGCACGACAGCCCCGGACCAGCTGTCCCCAAGGAACGACAGGCCATCTGGGCCCTTGTCCTGGGACTCAGGGCCCCCCGGGGGGCTCCGGCAAGACACCCGGATGGCCAGGGACCTGAGAAGAGAGAAGGGAGAGGGGAATTAGAGTTCAGTATTTCCACTCAGTTCAACCTTCTTGGGAGAACCATCACAGCAATCCCCAAGTGTGCCATGACTCCCACCCCCGGGGCCACTGCACCTGCCGCACCGCTGGAACGCCCTTCACCCTCTTCTCTGCCTGGTAAATTCCATTCATCCTGCAAAGCTCAGTTCCTAAGCGACCTCTCCCTCCCAGACCCCTGCATATGGTAAGGCATAGCTTTTCCCGCAGGACCGCCACCATCTGCACCTGGCCACGAAAACCCCCCTGGGAACCAGCCTGCTATCATGCTCAGCTCCGGGTCCCTAGCACCAAACACAGTGTCTGGCACACAGCAGATGACTAATAAAAGCTTGTTATGCTCACAGTTGAGGGAGGAAGGTCACCATTAGAACACAACACAGACCAGAGATGGTTACAGCCGGCCGTGGGAGCACAGAGGGGAGCAGCTTCCCAGAGGAAGAGGCCACAGGGCTACACCGTGCCGGAGAAGAGAGGCGCTTCGGGGATAGACAGAGAGGAGGTGGTGTTCCACGCTGAAGGGCTGGCAGGGGCAGAGGCGTGGAGGACAGAATACAGGATGTGGGGAAGGGTTCAGTAACAACAGTAATAATAGCAGTAGCGAACACTTACTGAGAGCTCCCCATGTGCCAGACGCCATGCTAAGCTCCCTGTCCTAATTAACTAATTTAACATCATGGGAAACAGCTCCCAGAAAAGGCTAGCTGGAACCAGCCTGCGGAGGGCACAGAATGAAGGCGTCTGGCCTTCCCCCTGTGGGCAGTGGCAACCACTGACAGAAGACAAAGAGTCACCCAGATCCCCATCATAGCAGCACCCTTCCTGCCCCTGGAGAGAACTGCCAAGGCCCAGTGGCCAGCTCTGAGACAACTGCCTGGAATTCCCTTTCCTGACCCTCCTCCCCTTCCCCCCTCCCTGGCCAGAGCATCAGGGAAGAGGAGAGGCCAGGGTGTCCCCTGCCTCCCCATCCTCCCCCCACAAATGCAGCCCATGCAGCCACACTGCCCCCTGCTGCCAGCATGGGGTGAGTGAGGCTACAAGGACTTTAACCCAATTAGCACCCATGCAGAGCGGGGAACTTTGACCCCCGAAGCCTTTCTCGGCTCCTACTCCCTTAGAGAGCCAAACCCAACGGGCTGCGGGTGGACATGGGGGCCAGAGGCATCGGCGGTTCCTTCACGGGCTCCTTCGGCCCCAGGACTGTCCTGGCTGCTATTGATGTAGCCCAGCCAGAGATGGGAGGCCGGAGGCTGGGCCTGGCTAGGCTGACCCACAGCTGGAGAAACACAGTCCCGCTCCACACCCAGCATTAACTGGGCCCCAGATCTGGACGAGTGAGCTGGCTGCTTGATTCTGTCACCGCATCCATAAAGCCAGGCCAGTGATGGCACCGTCTCCCACCGCGGGTGTGACGGTTGGACAAATGTAAAGATAATGCGGGTAGAGTGGAAACCAGAGGGCTGCAGGAAACGTCCAGCTGCAGGCCCGGCCCCAAGAGGCTCGTGAAATTCACAAGGTCATGGCCAGCGCTGTTTCTGATGGGAATGGAATAGATGTAAGCCAGCCGCGCTTCAGGTAAATCCAATGCCCGTCTTGCGATCCTTTTCGGGCGTGTGTACTGGGTGTCTGCCGCGGTGGGGTGCCGTCACCAGAGTCTGAGGAAAGTGGCAGCAGCAGGGACTCTGGGGCCAGATGGCCCGGCTGCGTAGCCTCTGGTCCTCAGCGACCCCAGCAGCATCCACCCACCTCATCATGGGACTCAATGAATTAAACGTGGAGCGCTCTTAGAACGCAGCCGGGGAACACTGAGTGCCCAATAAAACTTGGACATCTGGGAGCCTGGGTGGCTCAGTTGGTTGAGCAGCTGCCTTCGACTTAGGTCGTGATCCTGGAGTCCCAGGATAGAGTCCCTCATCGGGCTCCCTGCTCAGTGGGGACTCTGCCTCTCCCTCCGACCCTCCCCCATCTTGTGCTCTCTCTCTGTCTCTCTCAAATGAATGAATAAAATCTTTAAAAAAGGGGGGGCACCTGGGTGGCTCAGTCGTTAAGCGTCTGCCTTCGGCCCAGGGTGTGATCCCGGGATCCTGGGATTGAGGCCCGCATTGGGCTCCCTGCTCCGCTGGGAGCCTGCTTCTTCCTCTCCCACTCCCCCTGCTTGTGTTCCCTCTCTCACTGGCTGTCTCTCTCTCTGTCAAATAAATAAATAAAACCTTTAATAAAAAAAACCTTGGGCATCTGTTGTGGCCCCCACTTTCCGCACCTGTTCCAGACCCACAGACAACCGAGCATCACAGCTTCTCCAGTCAAGAGCCCAGCCAGCAGCCTGCACTCAGCCCTTCCCGGTCCCACCTGCTCGCCCCCCACCCCCTGCCCAGGCAAACCACCCCCACCCCAAGCCTGCAATCCCTGAAACCCCAGGTTTTCACGCTCTTCCCACCAACCTGGCTCAGGCACCGCCTCCTTCAGGACACCCTTGCCCAACTCCCTGAAGGACCGAGAGACTTCTCTCGGCCTCCATGGCCCCCCTGGGGAAGAGGGGAGAGTCCACCTGGGGGCTCCCTGGGGCCAAGTCCAATTGGGTCCCTCTCACCACCAGGCCTCAGCAGACAAGTGCCTGGGGCGGGGGGCTGCCTGGTCCAACCTCTGGACTCCTGAGTCTCTAGCAACACAATCTGACTGACCCCAACCCTGCCTGTGAGTGGTGGGAAGGACGGGGTCCCCATCTCCCAGCCTCTTCCCCCAGTGCCTAGTCAGGAGTTGGGTCACAGGGGGAAACGGGGCCAGTCTTTCACTCTGCCCACTCTGAGCAGCGATGGGCCAAGTCGCCTGGATAAGTGCTCCCCCACCCCAGTGCACTGTGGGAAGACCGCTGGGCAGGGCACGCGACTGCTCTGCTCCAGGCCAGAGACCTATGAAGCTCAGACTCAAGCCTGTCACAAAAATTACCTCATTTAACCCTCCCGACGGCCCCATGGGAACCATCTGTGAGCCCCCATGTGAGAGAAGAGGGAAACTGAGGCATGGGGAAGTTATAACTTGACAAGGGTTTCCCAGCCAGTGGGTGGTGGAGTGGGGCAATAATCTCTCTTGGCAAGGGCAGACAGTGCCAGAGACTCAGTGTCCATATGACCAGTGTGGGTGGGGGCGGGGGGCTGCCAGGGAGACCCACCCTGACACCTGCTCAGCGACCCTCGCCCCACACTCGCCCCCCTCAGCACCCACTTACACTCTCTGGGTCTTCCTCCCTATCTCCTGCCTGGCTGTCCAACCAGCCTCCAGCCTGCCCCAGCACACCCACTGTCCAGCATCCCCTGCCCTGCCCCTAGGCCCTAGGAGCCCAGAAGGGCAGGGGAGACAGAGGCTGCAAAGGCCCAGCAGACAGTGTGCACAGACCATGAGCATGAGGTGAAAGTAGCTTAGCCGGAAGGTACTACGGAATCCCCAACTCCACAACCAAGTGGCCCCGGGACAAATTCCTGACTCCCTGGGCCTCATTGTTGTCACTGTATAATGGGGCTAAGCACACCAGCCCTGCAGGGCTCCTGTGGGAACTGAGCAGCCGCAGTCATCACACTGGCAGAGAGCTACCATTACCGCTCTGAGCCAGACACTGTTCCAAACACTCTAATGGGGACCCTGGAACCCCACGACAGCCCCATTTTACAGAGCCGGAAACCGAGGCCATGGGAAATTTCGTGACTTGCCCAATATCCCTCTGTAGCAGGCGACAGAGCTCCAATGTCTGTTCTTCCCCACCGTGCTTCCGTGCGGTTCCACCTGCGGGGACGCACGCATGCACGCTGCCAGCAACCCGCGTACCAGTCCAGGCTTCCCGCTCCCTCCCCAACATCCATGCACATCTTTCTCTCTCCATCCACCATCCCTGCCACCACCTCCCCGCCCTTCTCCCTCCTCCCCAGGAACTGAAGAGGTGGCCCCTGGGATCCTGGGGCCCAGCTGGGCGAGAACCTCCTGCCCCAGTGCCCCCTGGACAGCAGCCAGGACCCCTGCTGCGGCCGAGCTGAAGGAAGGGAGGCAGGCAGGAAGGGAGGCGCCTCCGCCCCTTCCCCCAGAAGCACGTCCTGCACAGGGAGAAACAATGTCGTACTGGGCCTGCTGCCGGAGGGCAAAAGTGGGGGCAGGGGCCTGGACTAAGGCCTGGCCAAGCTGCCTCAGGGCCCTGATCCTGCTCTGCCTGTCCTCTGTATCCAGCATCCCCATAGTCCAGCTCTGCGGGCCGGTGCTTCTTACGCCCTTCCCCAAACCCAAATCTGATCAGGTCGCTGGGGACCTTGGCCCTGACGCTTTCCAGCTGTGTGACCTCAGGCAAGCGGCTTAACCTCTCTGAGCCTCAGTGTTCTCCTCTATAAAACACGGGTAATCATCACAACACCCGAGGCAGCCAGCAGTAAAAGCTGAACCTTGCCACGTTTCCCGGAGCGTACAAGCCAAAGTCCACACTTTCCCGCTTGACTCACACAGGCAGCCTGACTCACCGTGCCTGCCCCTCCCCCTCCCGCTCCAGTCACAGCCATGCTCCGGGCCCTCCCCAGACCGGACCGCCTCTGTCCGCTGCTCTCCCCCGGCTGCCCTCCCTCCCTGAGTTCCAAGGCCACATTCTCAGCAAGGCCTCCTCTATGGCCTGCCCTCCTGAGACCCACCAGCGAGCCTGACCAGGGAGGTCACCCTTCAGCCAGCACTGACAGAGCACTTCGCCTTCAGTGCACGCTGAGCAGATCTGTTTCGTGACTCCTGTCACGGGTTGTGGCCAGCCCAGCTGCAGGGCTCCTGTGGTGGCCCCACCCCACCCACAGCACGAAGCTCTGCTGGGAGGCCCCGTCCTGCTGAGAGCTCAGAACTGGGGGGGAATGAGTAACAATGACCATTTACCGAGCACCTGCCAACACGCCTGGCAAAGCAGGGTGCTTTCCTGACATGGGCCCTAAACCCCAAAACACCCCCATGCAGAAGAGATCCCTGACCACCTTTGGCAGAGGAAACGGAGGCCCAGAGAGAGAAGTGACCAGCCCAAGTCACCAGGATCATGAGCCACGGTGACAGGATTCAAATCCCAGGTCTCTGTCTAAAAATCTGAATATTCTCCAGTTGCACGAGGCTAAGGCTTAGCTGCTGCTCC